>NC_142600.1:61071345-61379631 GCF_041222555.1 Hakea prostrata
TGATGTTGAAAGGAACATACCTGGAGTAGTTAAGAAAAGAAAACTCACAAAGTGAGATGCATTAGTTAAACATTTTTATTTCAGATGTTATTTGACTCGTATGAACCTTCAAAGCTTTTATTCTCAATATAAATTCACCATTCGAACCTTCACTTTGTTCGGTGTCCAATGGGGTCATTTCTAGATGTATGCTACTAGATTAGAATAGGTTAAAGGACTTGACTCAATTCATGTCATTTTTTTAAAATCTTTTGATGCATTGTTTAAATATCTTATGTTTGTATTAGAGATGACATTATACGAAGGATAGAATGAAAGCTACCAAGAAAGGACAGCTTACCACCATTAATCCTTATTTTCTTTTGAGATAATTATTGTTGTCCCTATATACTTTGATTTTACTACTACTTTATCTCCTTTGCTTTTTAAAATTATTAATCTAACCTTTAACGTTGTCTATAATTATTAATGCCCCTACTGTTAAGCTCTGTTAGTTTACTGATGATGTGGCATTTATATATTTTTTCAAATCCCAAAAATAATCATGGAGTTATCTCTTTCTTTATTTATAATTATCCTTAATTAATTATATAAAAAAATCTTAAATCAAATTTTTTCTCTAAAAAGAATCACCGAATAAAGGGAAAGATGTGATTGAATAGAACTTAAAATAAAAATTAAATAGAAAGAAAGATCAAATTTAATTCAAAGTTGTAAATTGAAAATCACCTAATATATGCTAACCATTGTGCATGTTACCAAATATCCTATCAATTAACATCTTATATGTTAATTTGTTTGAAAAAATTCTATCATTGGGATTGTGCAAAATTCAAGTCGAGCTTAAGAGTTTCAACAACCATAAGTGTGTGGCCCCACCGATCCTTGAATTAAATTCTCAAAGGAAAACAAAGAAAAAAAATAATTCCATGACAATGCTTCTATTAAAGATGAACCTTACCTGAAAATCCATGTGATTTATACTATTTAGTGCAATAATAAAACCTTCATTAACAAGTATTACATTGCAACAGAGATCATTGCTGTTTTATTTTTTTGTATAAATTCTAAAAATTACAACAAACACATAGAGATTCATTTATTTTCTCCAAAATCATTGCTCTTCCTGTTTGAACTTAAATTTATACTACAAAACAGTTCGTCTTCACTATTAATTAGTACATTTATGTGTGAAATCTTAGGGCATAAAGCATGCATTTTACACACTTAAAGTGGAGCTACCTTGGGCTATATGTTGTTTTTGCAGATTTTAGGACTTTTCAAGATTTAAGCAAATATTTGGAGTTTTGGATATAAACATGCAATTTTACACATAAGGAGGTCCATTCAACTTCTCAAGTGCGAAAATGAGCTTGATCTGGAGCATGATGGGTTACAGATGTGATTATGGGCCAACTCCAAAATATTTTAGAAATAAAGAAGTAAATTTTGATCTACAGCTGAGATTAGAAATTATCAATCAAATCTACAGAGGTATTATTGAGAGAGTCCTAATAGAGAAAAGAGTTCTTGCATACTTTAATATCTTATTTCCTATTTGGGATTTGATCAAAGAAAGAAAAAGAGGAAAATGAATCATATTCAGAGAAGGAAGAGGGGAAAATCCCGTTTTTGAATGTCACTGTCCAATTTCGTTCAATTCCTTCATCAAACAGTCATCTGGTGTTTGATCAAGCTGATTTTTGGAGGAGAACTTCACGACTTCTTGATCCTCAAATCCAACGATGGAATTGTGCATTTGATCTCTCTAAGTCAATCCATTTAGTACGCCAAAACACTAATTGGTTGAGTCAAATAGGAACTCTGAGTTTGATTCAAACTCTGTCAAGATTCATATCCAATGTAAACTCTACAAAAGGAGAGCATATTCCATCAAGGGAGAACGTGTTTTAGAGCTTAGGAGGAATACACTTTCTTTTCTCTTTAGTTTATTTAGGTTTTCTATAGTTTTCTTTGATTGCTTTTGTGAGATTCTAATTTTTAGATTGAATGTTTAGGTTTAATTTTTCTATGTAATGCATTCAATTTCAATTTCAAGTTCAAGTTCAAGTTCAAGTTCAAGTTTCAAGGTTGAGGATTCGTTTTTTTTTCTGGGTTTAGCAATTGTAGATTTTGATCATTCTAGATCTGGTTGGTAGGGTTGGTTGAGATTCAAGTTGTTCATTCAATTCTTTTTTATTATTTGAAGTTCAAAGATGCAAGTAAGTAATCTTCTTCAATAATCTTTTCCCCCCCCTCCATTCCCGCTTCTATCTACCCCGTTTTAATATTCTTAATTTAGGATTTACTTTCATCATTTATTTATTGTTCTCATTTCCCCTGGGTCCTTGATCAAAGATTCCTACAGTCGTGCCTCTCTTTGGTTAGGGTTTCTCTTTTCCTTTTATTGCTTTGATTATTTCATTTCTGCATTTTTTTTTCTCTAATATCCATTTCCCCAATCGGTGGATTGTAAGCTACGGCAAAGGGTCCACGATCAAAGTCATCCTAATTATACTCCCTTCCTTCGATCTAGAGCTGACACTTAGATCACTTCCTAGTTATTTATTTATTTATTGTTCGCATTTTTTTCCTGCATTTTATTTATGCGTTGGTTATATTTGTGTTATCTTTAGTTTCAATCCGATCGCATTAGATATATGGATTAAGCCCATTCGTTTAGTTTAATTAAGTAATTAACAAATTTGAATCATTGCACTATCGCATTCCCATTAAGGGGTTAAATTCGAAGTGGCATATCTCCTTAAGATCAACCCATTAGCTACATGATACCGTGCGCTTACTGTTATTTTTATTTTGCAAACAATTTTTAGCGCCGTTGCCGGGGAGGTATTAGTCCATTTTATTTTTCTCATTCTTAGGTAAATCGAAGTGTTTAAAAAAAAAAATTCAAAGATATTACTCTTAACTAGAGTAGAAAAAAAAAACGTATAGTAGTCCCACTCTACTGTAGAATCCCTAGGATTTGATTATAGGTGGCTCCGAAGACTATACGAATACCCTTGCTGTCAAACCTATACAATGGTCAGCTATACGGCAACCTTACGACTTTGGAATCATTGTTTCGATATTTGTGGTGGGGAAGTTCACTAGTTTCCCTTTTGTTTTTGTTATTTTCTTTTCTTTTATTCTTTAGTTACTTTAATAAAAAAAATAAAAAAAAACCTCATTCTTTCATAAGAACCTTTAATTGCATTAGTTGGTTAGTGCATGCGTGTCTAGAGTCATGATTCCACAAATCGAATTGTCCGAGTGTCTACCTTGACCATGGAAGATCTACCTCCACCTAAGAGTCTTAGAGATAGATTTTATAACTCGATCTGCACAACCCTCCTGTATATGTTTACTTGAAGTGAGGGGAAATAATTTTGAGCTTAAATCTCATTATTTGTCTATGTTACTCCAATTTCATGGGTTACCTGATCACGATGCATATTTGTTTATTTAGGGAGTTTGAGGAGGTTTATGTTCTTGTGAAGGTACAACAACTCATTGATGATATCGTAAAACTACGGTTTATTGCATTTGCATTAAAGGACCAAGCCAATTCACTTACCTCGAGATAGCATTACCATATGGGAACAATTAACTGTTCTATTCTTGAAGAAATTCTTTCCCTTTTTCAAGACGAATAAAATTAAAATGGCATTCTTTAATTTTGTCAGAAACCCAATGAGTCTATGTGCCCCACAGGATTTACATCATTCACTAATGATTCCGAAGCTTGAGAATTTCTTTTAGACCTAGTAGATAGAACTAGAGAATGGGAGTCAACCCAAGAATATGAAAGGACTAGTAAGGGATGTTTTGTTGATAGCCAAGTTCATAAGGATGTACAAATAGATAGTCTTTTGAAAAAGTTCAACATTTTGGTAGTAAAAGCTGCACCACCATCACAAAGTCAAGCACATTTTATTGACAAATCTATTGCTATGTGTTTATGGTGTAAGTCTCCTACACATGTAATTGAGGAATGCCCAGCTATTCTGGATGCTAACATGAAAATGTCAATGTGATGTTTCCAAACCTGTACAAGAACACGTACAATCCTGGGTGGAAGAATCATTCTAATTTTTCATGGTCTCAAGGGCAAAACCAAAATGGATTAAGCAATTATTCCACACAAAATCACTTTGGTGCCCCTAAAAAACAAAGTGCACAATCTTCTCATAATAAAAATTTTCAGTTCCCTCAAGCCCCTAATTTTCAGAATGACAATTTAGCTAGGCTTGTCAATCCACCTATTGTGCCTCGTATGCCTCATATTGCACAAAATCAATCACCACCATTTCAATATAGGTAATAATTTGGAGTTTTCTTGTATTTCTACCTTTGAGAAGAATATGAAAGTACTTTCCAGTACCTTCATAACTTCTATGCATAATATGGAAAAACAAATTTCCACTCTTGCAAGTGTTTTGTCTGAGCAAGAAAAAGGTTAAGTGCCTAGCCAACCTGAGTTAAATCATAGGATTCAGATTTAACATAGATCACCAAATTTACCAAATCAAGTCAACCAAGTTGAAACCACCTCTTCTTCTTTAGAGCCAATTACTTCTATGTATGCATTGAGAAGTGGAAAAGGGTATCTAACAAATGAATTCCCTAATACTAACCAGAGCAAAATTAGTGACCATCGTGATACTGAGAATGTTTAAGTATCTCCTAATGAGGGTTTGTCTGAAGAACCCTTAGAAGTTGAGGATGAACCAATTGCTTTAGAGGTACCTAAAGTTGATGAATCATTATCTGAAACCCTAAGAAAAGAACAAACTTCAAATGAAAGATCTTATGCACCTAACGCCCCTTTTCCTAACCGATTATCAAGTAATAAAAGGAATGAAAATGTTGACAAAATTTTAGAAGTTTTAAAAAATGTGAGTGTCAACATTCCACTTTTAGATGTTATTTCTCAAGTCCCTTTTTATGCTAAGGTTCTTAAAGACTTGTGTACTCAAAAGAGAACCACAAATGTCCCAAAGAAGGCATTTCTAACGGAAAATGTGAGTTCAATCTTCTCATAATAAGTCCCAATTAAGTATAGAGATCTAGGAAGTCCAACAATTCCATGTGTTATTGGTGATTAAAAAAAAATAGAATATGAAAGTAAGGGAAACGATTCAGATACCTTCTCTGTGCGTAGGCTACTTGTTTATATAGGTTTTACCTTTTCTTCTTGGTCGTTGGATTCGTTCATGATCCTTCTTGGTGGCGGTCCGATTGTAGGGTTTTATCCCTTTTTACGGGGGCAAAAACGGTTTCCTCCTAAGGTACGATCTTTCCCCTGCATCAATGGTAGTTTCCATGTTTGACACGATTGCTCACTCTTCATAGTAGTAGTAACCATTTATAAGTCAATCACATATCCCGAATTCTTCGGAATCAGGTTCATCCTTGGAACCGCAAGGTTTCTTCTTAATGATTCAACCAGATGTCCGAACCTGACCATGGTTGAGCCGTATTCGACCGGAGTCGATGATTGAACCGAAGGTAGACCCGGTTCAGTATAAATTCTCTAATATCAGTTAGAATTTTTTTACATATTAGTACGTCTATTAAGTGAAGGGTAGAATTATTATTATATATTTGTGGGCATCATTTAATTATGTCTATTAAGTGACGAGTTATGTTAGGGTTTTTTGAATTTTTTTTTTTGTTTTTTGTTTTTTGTTTTTTGTTTTTTTTTTTTTGGGTTTTGAGGGGATTTTTATTTACGGCAACAAATGCTGCCAATGGTGAGAATATTGCCATGTAAGCAGAAGCAAATCAGACGATTGTAAACTAAAGTGCGGGGGTATACATGTAAAAGTTTACTTTTACATTTAAAGGTTTGAAAATTTTAGAATTTACAAAATCACATCCCTAACCGACGAATCCCCAAATTCCCAACAACGTCTTCCTTCGAGTTCTCAAGTGTCCGAACCCTAGGGTTCCTTATTCTCTAAATCATGGTTAAAGAAGTTTTCTCTTTGGTAGTGTGGTGGAGGGCGGCGGTGGTACTTGTTTGTGCCATTGCTTTGCGAAGCCTTAAATTCTAAGAGGGTGTTGTTAGGTTTACGAGTGTTGCAATGGTGTCACTAGTCTTCGTGTTTGATCTCTTTATGTTTGGAATGCTGTGGATGATATTAGGTTGTTATCTTATTCCCCTTCCCTCTTTTGTAGTTTTAATTTCTTAATCTTTATGCTTTTCAAATCCTAAACTGCCCTATGATGCAAAAATCATTTTGTGGAGTACGATTACATGTATTTTCTTTTCGATCCTTCATCTTCCATTCTCCTCCTCAAGGGTGGCGCGACCTCTTGGTGGTAATGCTTCAATGAAAGAAAATATATTTCCCAGCTGTAGAATCTCTAAATCCATATTCATGTCTAAGAGGTACAATTATTTTCTGTTTCCTTGTTACATAACGCCTAGATTTGCTTCTATTTCCTTGTTATAAAATGCCTAGATTTGCTTAATTTCCCATAGTTGTTTTACCTCAGTCCCAATTTGATGAAGGAGCAGATTAGCAACCATGGATTCATTGAACCACATGAAAGATGAATGGGAATTTGGGGATTCGTCGGGTAGAGGCAGGGATGTGATTTTGTAAATTCCAAAATTTTCAAATCTTTAAATGTAAATGTAAATTTTTGTATATATAATAAACCCCCGCACTTTAGTTTACGACTGTTTGATTTACTTCTGCTTACGTGGCTTAATCCTCACCATGCTGCTGCCACAAATAAAAATCTGTTTTGAGGTGGTGGGTGGTTTTTTTTTTTCCTTTTTTTTTGGGGGCGGAGGGCATAAACTCCTTTAGGTCAATGGTTTATAATAATAGTATGATAATATAATTTATGAAAATAGATCCGATCGATTCACTTTTTTCATTTTAACTAAGACATCTGAACTATACGTGAGATGTGAATCCTACCTCTTATAAGTGGGACCCACACTCCATGGTCTGTTCAGATAAGTTTCGCTCAACTTCCGCATTTTATGGCCTTAAATTGGATCATCAAAATGTGGGGGCAAGAGCGATTACAACACCAATCTTCTCCTCTTCAACTAAGCTGCACATCGACCCCTCATTAAATAAAAAAAAAAATTGTGTTATGATTCAACTTGTGTTTATTAATGAGGTGATACAGGCATTTAAAGGGAAAATACAATGGGATACTTTATGTGATACCTAAAGTACCCTCATGATAATAAGTAAAGACTAAGAGTCCCTAACACGCCCCCTCAAGTGTAACGGATCCTCAACCGAAAGCTTGTCATGAAGAAGTAGAAAATGTGCTCGTGGAAGACTCTTAGTAAGAAAATCAACTAGCTGATCTGTAGTAGACAAGTAACGTACGATCAACTGATGAGAGGCAATGAGATCAAGGACAAAATGAAAATCAATATCCACATGTGTAGTACGAGCATGGAAGATTGGATTGGCTGTCATGTAAGTGGCCCCTATATTGTCACACTAAATCTGTAGTGCTGAAGGCAGAAAAAAATGCAATTTGCCAAGCAAAGAGAGAAGCCAGATCAACGCAGTAGAAACGACAATTGTGGCTCTATATTCAGCTTTCGTAGAAGACCGAGAAACTGTACGTTGCTTCCGTGAACTCCATGAGACTAAGTGATTACCAAGAAAGATACAATAGCCGGTGGTAGAGCGTCTATCATCAGGACAACCTGCCCAGTCCACATCAAAATAAGCACTGATAGTCATAGAAGATTTGCTAGAATAAAAAATCCCCATAGTAGAAGTTTCACGAAGATAACGCAAAATTCTTTTAACAACACTCTAGTGAATATCAGTGGGTGAATGCATAAATTGTGCAACTCGATTAACAACAAATCCAATATCAGGACGGGTATTGGAAAGATATTGTAAAGCACCAACAATCTTCCGATATTCTGTCCCATCAGAAAGAGAAGTCCCAAGCTCAAGAGATAATGAAGTACCCAAAGCCATTGGAGTAGAAACTGCCTTAGCCTCAGTCATTTTTGTTTTAGATAATAAATCAGTGATATATTTGTGTCGAGTGAGAACAATCCATCAGAAGTTCCCTTGGCTTCCATCCCAAGAAAATAATGCAAATTACCTAGATCTTTAATGGCAAATGCAGTCGACAAGGCCTTCAAGAGGGAACTAATAGCTCCAAAATTGTTCCCAGTAACAAGAAGATCATCAACATATATAAGGAAGTATAGCGTAACCGATGATGAATGATACAAAAATAATGAACTATCTGTTTTGGAACCAACAAATCCTTGAGAGATCAAAAAAGAAGGGAGCTTATGATACCAAGCTCAAGGTGCTTGTTTCAACCCATAGAGAGATTTTCGAAGATGACACACATAATTAGGTTTTGATAAATCCACAAAACCCGAAGGTTGTTCCATATAAACATCTTCAACCAAATCCCCATGTAGAAAAGCACTAGAAACATCCAACTGACGAATAGGCCAAATGTTGGCAAGAGCAATAGACAAGACCACTTTTATGGTGGAATGTTTAACCACTGGGCTAAAGGTATCTCCAAAATCAAAACCCAGACATTGATGAAACCCTTTAGCGACAAGTCTTGTTTTGTAGTGCTCTATACTTCCATTAGGATTTCTTTTGACTCGAAATACCCATTTTATACCTTATGATGTTATAGTTGGGCTAGGAAGGAACAAGTACCCACGTTCCATTATAAAGCAATGCATTAAACTCTTCATTCATCGCTTTTTGCCAATGAGGGTAAACAACAGCCTTTGAAAAACAAGTTGGAGCAGACTCATCCTCAACGGAAGCAATAAGATTCATTTTGACTGTAGGTTTTAATAAACCAGATTTAGATCGAGTAATCATTTCATGGCGCTGAAATGGACCAGTTGTAGCACCCATTTGTACATCAGAAGAATTCAGATTAGGTGGATTTCCATTCACATGAACTGGTGCAGCAATACCACGTTGCTGAAACGATTTGGAGATTGCATTTTACTGTGTTGGAATGGGCCGAGTAGAATCTGCAGCTATGGGCAACTCAGAATTTAACTGAGTTAGCCCATCTAAAGTGGATAATTTTGTAGATAGCTCAGAAGCTAAATGTACAGGCCCATTTAACGCTTGTGACCCATTAAATGACTCATAATTTGTATGAGTTGTGGAGTTAGCAAGGTTTACATGGTACCCGTGAGCCTACTAGTAAAATTCGGCCCAATCAGCAGGGGTGGGGAGCTTTCATTTTTATTTGGAGTACAAATTACAACAAAATCTCTTGAAATTACTTGTGTAACAGACCGAGTTGGAGACATATCAAACCACTGAGAAGTATCAAGTGATCTAGTTGCCTCCACTTTATAAGGAAATATTACCTCATTAAACCGAACATGCCTAGAAACAAAGTCATTCCTGAAGTAATGTCATAGCAAGCATAGGCCTTATACCCATCAAGATATCCAATGAAAACACAAGACCGAGACCTCTTGTCAAGCTTAGATGCAAAATATGGTCTAAGCCAAGGAAAACACTGACAACCAAAAATCCTTAACTTCTTTATAATCTAGTTTAACACAAAAGAGTGCCTCAAGAGGTGACTGAGGCTGCAAGATAAGAAGAGGAATCCTATTAAGCAAGTAAACCGATGTACGGATAGCAGTAGACCAAAATTTTGATGGCATTCCAGCTTGAAAAAGCAAGGCCAAACCCAACTCCAAAATATGACGATGCTTTCTTTCTGCAGTCCCATTCTGTGATGGAGTATACGGACATGAAACATGATGAGAGACACCATGCATACCAAGAAATTGAAACAAAGACCTATACTCAGAACCTCCATCAATTTGTAAACTACAAAGAGAAGTAGCAAAATGATTTTCAACTAATTTCTTAAATCGAACAAACACAGACTGAAGATCAAACTTATGCTTCATCACATACATCCAGGTATACTTGGTATGTTGATCACCAAAAATAACATAAATCTAAATCCATCAAATGAAAGCACAGGAGCAAGCCCCCAAATATCTAAATGCACAATGTCAAGAGGAGCACGACTGAGTGTTGTAGAAGAGGAAAAAGGCATCTTGTGACTGTGAGAGCATTGACAAGCTTCACACATAGGTAATGAAGAAGATTGCAATCTCAACTGACAAAGAGTTAACCATGTTCTTTGAGGAGCTGGATGATCAAGACGGCGATACCAGTCCTCAGTAATAGCAACATTACAATTCAAAACATAATTTCTTATACAACCATTACTACTAGAATTGGTAGGTTTTTTGCAAACAACAAAAGAAAAACTAAAAACAGCAACACATAGACCATTAGAGCTCTTCCCCTCCAACAAAACTTTGTGTGTCAGACGATCCCTAACCAAGAAATTCCCAGGAAAAATTCAAAATAAGCATTATTGTCAAGAAAAAACCAAGAAACAGACAACAAATTACATGAAATAGAGGGCATACATAGAAGATTCGTCATTATAAAATCTCTACTAGATGATGTAACATTAAAAGCACCAATATGAGAAATGAGAAGAGCATGTCCATTACCTAAGAAAACATTCTCAGTGCCTATATATGGCTCCTGAATAGCTAGATTTGCTAGGTTTGTAGTTAGATGAGAATTAGATCCAGTGTCCAAGACCCATACCAAATTGTCAAAACCTTTTTTAGACGCAAGAACAACAGATGAACACAAGAACTTACCTACAAACGCATGATTGAAGCGTTGTGGACACTGCTTGGATTTATAACTTGAAGCATCACACAATTGACAGATAAGACGTGATTCATTCAAGAAGGAAGGAGCAGCTTTAGCACTGCGAAAATCAGAAGCTACAGAATTGGATTCACTGCTACAGCCACTAGAACCTCGAGCTCTAGACCCAAATTGACCACTATAGCGAGCAACACGTTGATTCCAAGGCCGACGATTCCAGTTAGAAGACTCACCACCAAATCTTGTCATATATTGGGAGTTCGAAACAAACCGAGAAGATTCAGAATTATTTCGTCGGTGAGATGGTCCTTGAGTTGCAAGATTTGCTGTCAAAATGGACGAGACAGAGGAAGAAGCTGACGCCTCAAATGTAGTTCTTGAGACAAGAGTAATCCAGAGGGTTCATCAAAAGAAACTAACTTAGCTCGAAGCCTCACAGATGTGGAAAAATCGTTAAATTCCTCTCCAAGACCACGAAGAGTTGCTCTCACCAAATCAGTGTCTGGAATACAGGAATTAACAGCAGCCAAGGCATTCGAGAAGGATTGAACCTCAAGCAGATAATCGGCAACAGTCAAAGATCCTTTTTGAACATGGAATAGCCAATCTATCAAAACAAGAACCCTTGATTTGGAAATGGAGGCAAAAATCTTGTTCAACACATTCCAAGCTTTAGCAGATGTATTTCCAGAAATTACAAGAGGCAACACACAAGAAGAGAGAGACGACACCAAGAATAAGTTGATCTTGGCGATCCCAAAGCCTTCGCGACTCCAAACACGAATCAGGCACAAGATCAAACGAAGAATCACTCTAAGGACGAGAATTTGAGCCATTGACGAACCCAAGCAATTCATATCTAGGAACAAAGGGCAGAAATTGTGCTCGCCACAAGAGGAAATTCGTAGAGTCCAGCTTGATAGGAAGGTTAGATCCAAAATTCAAAGCAATAATAGTGGAAGAAGATGTCGGAAGAGACGACGCCATGACCAAAACCAGAAAAATGCTCAAACGAAATTCAGGTGTAATTGTTTTTGCTGAAATCCAAAGACCAGGCACTCCATTATTTTCAACAATTCCATGTCATGGCCGAAAGAGAAATATGAAAAATTTTGAAGTGTCTCTGCATTGATAATGGAGGAGAGTACACATCCAAAGAGTTTAAGAGCTATTGTTCTAGGTATGGCATCAAACATGAGAAAACAGTTCCTGGAACCCCTCAATACAATGGGGTAGCAGAGAGATACAACCGGACCATTGTTGAGAAAGTGAGATGCATGTTGAAGATGACTATGTTGCCAAATCCATTTTGGGGAGAAGCAGTCAACACTACTTGTTATCTGATGAACAAGTCTCCATCAGCTCCTTTAGAGTCTGATATTCCAAAAAGGGTGTGGAGAGGGAAGGATGCCTCTTACTCTCATCTGAAGGTGTTTGGTTGCAAGACATTTGCACATATACCAAAGGAGAAAAGCTCAAAGCTTGATGACGAGGCAGTTCCTTGCATATTCTTGGGATATGGAAATGAAGAGTTTGGGTAGAGATTATGGGATCCAAAAAAGAAGAAGACTTTTTAGAAGTAGAGATATAATATTTCATGAAGCTGAAAATATTACACACTTTGAGAAGTCTAAGAAGCCTACCATGTTGAGAATGTTATGATTGATCCCACATCCGTTCCAGGAGGAGAACTTACTCATGAAGAACATGTTGATCTTAATGATCCAGGGATGGTGACAGAAGATTCTATGGATCATGAGGATATTGAGCAGGGAGAGCAGCCCTCACAAGAAGAGGTTGTAGAATCTCAAGTGAGACGGTCCACAAGAGATCATAGACCAACACAAAAGTATCTCAGTTCTGAGTATATTCTTTTTATTGATGAGGAGGAGCCTGAAAGCTTTCAGGAAGAAGTGATCCACAGTGATAAAGTTAATAGGATGAAAGCTATGCAAGAAGAGATGAGTTCCTTGCATAAGAACCATATTTATGAGTTGGTAACACTTCCTAAAGGTAGAAAAGCATTGAAGAACAAATGGGTATACAAGATAAAGAGAGATGCATCTGGGAAGCTAGTGAAGCACAAGGCTCATTTGGTGGTGAAAGGGTTTGGACAGAACAAGGGCATTGACTTTGATGAGATCTTCTCTCCAGTTGTAAAATTGACACCCATTCGAGTCATTTTGGGTTTAGTAGCTAGCATGGATCTTGAGCTTGAGCAGTTAGAAGTGAAAACTGCATTTCTTCATGGTGACTTAAATGAAAATTTTATATGACGCAATCAGAAGGGTTTGAAGTCAAGGGAAAGAGCATTTGGTATGCAAGTTAAAGAAGAGTATTTATGGACTAAAGCAGGCACCAAGGTAGTGGTACAAGAAGTTTGACTCACTTATGGTGGCTATTGGGTATAAGAGGACTCAAGCAGATCACTGTGTATACTTTAAAAAATTTCTAGATGGTAAGTTCATTGTTCTTCTCCTTTATGTTGAATACATGTTGATCATTGGGCAAGATGCAAATATGATTAAGAAGTTGAAAGAACAGTTGTTCAAGTCATTTGATATGAAGGACTTAGGGCCAGCTAGACAAATATTAAGCACGCAGATTGTTCGTGATAGAAAGGCTAGGAAGCTATGGTTGTCACAAGAAAAATATGTTGAACGGGTGCTTAAAAGGTTACATGCAGGGTGCTATGCCTGTAAAAACACGCCTCTTGCTTGTCACTTTAAACTGAGCAAGCAGCCATGTTCATCTACCAGTCAAGATAGAGAAGCAATGCCAAGTATTCCTTACTCATCTGCAGTTGGTAGTCTTATATATGCCATGGTCTGCACTAGACCAGATATTGCACATGTAGTTAGCATTGTGAGCAGGTTTCTTGATAATCTAGGGAGATGTCATTGGGAAGCTGTGAAATGGATCTTCAGATATTTGAGAGAAAGTTCCAAATTGTGTATATGTTTTGAAGGTTCAAATCTAGTCTTGGAAGGGTATACTGATTTTGACATGGCAGGTGACCTTGATTGTAGAAAGTCAACTTCTGGGCATTTGTTTACTTTTGCAGGGGGAGCTGTCTCTTGGCAGTCCAAACTACATTAATGTGTGGCTTTGTCTACAACTGAGGCTAAATACATCATCGCTACGAAGCCAGAGAAAGAAATGTTGTGGTTGAAAATATTTCTCCAAGAATTGGGTTTGAAGCCAGATAAGTATGTGGTATACTGGTGACGGTCGAGTGCTATAGACTTGAGCAAGAACTCTACATATCACTCTCGCACAAAGCACATTGGTGTAAGATATCATTGGCAGCGTGATGTGGTGAAAGATGAGTTGTTGAAGATTGTGAAAATTCACACAAGATAAGAATGCTTCGACATGTTAACAAAGATTGTTACTCGAGAGAAGTTTGAGGTGTGCAAGGAGCTTGCACACATGGATTCCAAGTAAGGACTCAAGTTGTGGCTTCCTCCCTCATGGGCATGGAGGGGGAGATTTGTTGGGTCTGGCCCATGAAGCCCACATGGGGGCCCAGATTCTTAAGAGAACTAAAGCAATAGGGTTGAAGCTGTCGTTGAGACAAGAGTTGCAGCAGCATAAGAGAGGAGAGAGAACATAAACAGGAGGAAGAAAAGAAAGAGAGGTATTTTTTGGTTTCTCCGGCGAATCCGACGGTGAAACAATGCCATAATGAAGTGAAATTTTAAGGAAATGGTCGTGGCACCTAGCTCTTCATATCCAACGGTCAGAATATCATTCTACCACAGTTCTCAGGAAACCTCTCTGGTGATTTCTCTCCATTCTCTTTGATTTCCATTTCTTTGATGGTGTGGATGTGACTTTGTGTTCTCTAGTGTTATCTAGAGATGAAATATTGATTGTATGCCCATTATTAGTGATAGTGGAAGTTTGAGTGGACTCGATAAAGGTCTTGTGGTTTTTTCCTTGCGGATTTTTCCACGTTAAAAATTCATGTGTCTCTGTTGTGATTTGTTTGTTGAATGATTGATCCATTAGTATTGTGATTGTTACTTTAATTTACACTAGCATGTTGTTTAGCTTCCCATCACAAACAACTACGCAAATCAAGCTGAAGCAATATTTAACTAGAAATGAGAAGTGACGACCTGCAACACCCACATTTTTCCCCCCTTATTGCTTAACCATTAATTAGTTGTACATTCACTGCTCTTCTCATATCGTGTTCACATAGTTTTTCAGAACTTCTACTTGTTGCCCAGAAGTCCCTTTGTACTTGGCTGATGAATCAAAGCCCTAATGAGGTACAATCTAAGATGAATAATCCATTTTACAAGTGGATTCTAGTTCTACCATGCTTTTTTTATACTCAGGAATGGACCTGATCATTTAATCTAAGCTCAGGATCAAACCCCATGTTCTAAATCTTTGCTTAACAGGAATGGGACTAGGACTTGGATTTCTCACCTCAGCCTGACTGAACCCTCTACTCTGAACTTCGGCTAGGACCACTTGCTTGACCTGCTGCAATCTTAAATAAGATTCCACAACCAGGCAATTTAGTGATTCTTAGTCAATTATTCCAACCAGTTGCTAGTCGCTGTTTTCTTTCTTGTATTTTTCAATCTAAATGTCCAAATTTTTTCTCTGTCTGTAGTCAGTCATCAAGCACATGTTAGGTTCCTATGATCTTAGCTGTTCTTTCTTTTTTTAGTATTTTTTTAATTAGAATAAATATTCAATTAATTATACTAGTTAGACAACCGCGAAATATGTTGGTTTGGTTAATGAAGTGTGGAATGTTAACAATCTATCTGCTTTATGTTTAGGTCTCAACCAGACTGTTAAGATAGCCAACGCTGCATTTTTTTTAATTTCATTTTATTATTTTCTTTCCAGAGCCAGCCAAATAAATGGTCTGTTAAACAGATTTGAAGCGGCAAGTTCTGAGAATCGGCTTGTAAGGTCAGCAAACGCATGGCCATTTAAACCCTCTCCAAATACGTTGCCAAACTGATACTGAATCAGGGCTCATATGACTGACAAGGAATTGTAACAGGTGTAATGTTATTGGAAAAAAAACTGTAAATAATCTCTTCTCATCTCATGTGTTGTTCTAGAGGATAGGAATAAATCATTGAGAAGAGTCAACACATATGAGAAGAAGGAACAAAGAAATAAAAAGCTGCACTGCCTCTTGCCTAGCCCATAACTGTGTAACAAACAAGGAAAACCCCAAGGCCAATAACCAGAGCGTTGATGTTGTTGCAGGAATTCCTAGCTGCTCCGCTCTTCGTGGTGCTGGGGGTGGTGGCATTGGAGGAGGGTGTGGGTGTGGATGAAGACCCACTACTAGGAGATGTAGATGGTGATGGAGTAGTGGGAGTTGCTGGGGTGATGCTTGCAGCTGAGACAGGAACTGCCAGTTTCATTCCTCCAGCACAGTGGCCTGGAGTTGGGCATATGAAGTACATTTGGCCTACCGAGCCAAGGGGGATTTTGTTGTTTCCACCAGTATAGTGTTTAAGAGGGCTACTTGTTTTGCAACTCTGATAATCGCTGCTGCTCACCACATCCACAGAATGGCTTGAACCATATTTGAACACTGCAGGTTTTGTCATACAAACTTTTCATTGTCAGTACATATCTGCAGTTGCTCTCCACACACAAATTTGCTACAGAAGAGTAGATCCTAGATGGAGGATATCTCACGGCATTTTCATTCTATTATAGGAATGCTAGCCTTACAAATACTTCGAATTAGAAGCTTATAGGGTAAAACTTACCCAGATTGTCACCGACATTGAAAGTCTTTCCAGCAACCCATGTGTTGTAGTCAACACCTAAAGCCCAATTGTTACTGTCGCCCACCATGTAATCAACGGCATAGACGGCTGGAGTTACTAAGACCAGGATTAAGATACCCCTTGCAACATCCATGTTCCTGGCTAACGCGAATTTGCTAATGCAATGCTGAATCTGGGTTACACTTATAGGAGAGGAGTTGAGGAGGAGACAAGCCAACTGGTATTACACTTAGTGGGAGAAGAGTTGTGAAGAAGATAAAGGTCTCAAACCTTTTATATAGTCAGACAACTAAGATAATCAAGCTGAAGCAATATTTAATTAGAAAATAGAAGCCCACCTGCAGCACCTTCTTCTTTTTATACATTAACTACTTACCATTTCCTCATCACTAGTTCTGCCTTGACATACTTTAAAGCAAATGATGCCAACAGGGGAAGTCCTTGTAGCAGACTTGGGTTGTGAAATGAGCAGGTAAAGCTACAGATAATTGGGGTTAGGTGATGGTAAGACGTCATCCTGTTGATCACTTGAAGAAGAGAACAAAGACTTCCCTTTCATTGCTTATTTTGATTTGAATAATATCTGTTATGTGCATGAGACATATTTGATCTTAAACTTGTAGTTGCGAGGACCTAGTCATTATGAAGTGTGAAGAAAATATTTGGTTCATAGTAACTAGGTCCTCGAACTAGAGTCACTAGAAAGAAATAGGGATGTCAACTTAATTCTCTATTTAAAGGGGGAAAAATGTCGAAGAGGATTTCTTTTCTGAATAAGAAATTTTCATTTTTTTTCTTTAATAATCATTGACTTTTCAAAGGAACCTTTTTTTTTGTCCGATGTATATGAAAATGAAATTCCCACTAAACTACATTGATGCAGGAGTCATGTTACGTTAGGTGTTAGTTAGCATTGACATGTCTGCACGTCATGAGAACTTCTGATATTGAAAGGAACATATCTGGAGCAGTTAACAAAAGAAAACTTACTAAGTGAGATGCATTAGCTAAAACAATTTTATTTCAGATGTTATTTGACTAGTATGAACCTTCACTGCTTTTATTCTCAACATAAATTCACCAGTTGAACCTTTACTTTGTTAGGTATCCAATGGGGTCCATTCTAGTGTATGCTACTAGATTAGAATATGTTAAAGAACTTCTACTAGATTAGAATAGGTTCAAGGACTTGATTCAATTCATGCCATTTGCTTTAAAGTTTTTGACGCAATGGTAAATATATTATGTTTGGTATTAGAGATGACACCATAAATAGAATGGAGTGAAAGCTACCAAGAAATGGCTACTTACCACCATTAATCCCTATTTTCTTTTGGGATAATTATTGTTGTCCCCCTTGTATTTTGATTTTACTACTATTTTATCCCCTGTATTTTTTAATATTACTAATTTAATCTTTAACTTTGTCTACAATTACTAATACCCTCCTGCCGCTAAGCTTCGTTAGTTTACTGATGATGTGACATCTATATATTTACTCAAAATCCCAAAAATAATCATGGAGTTATCTCTTTATTTATTTATAATTTTGTTAAGTTATATTATTATTCTTAATTAATTATGAAAAAAATTGAACTTAAAGTCCATTTTTTGCTTCTCTAAAAAGAAACCACTGACTAAAGGAAAATTTTGAATTTTTTTTCTCTAAAAGAAGCCACCGAATAAAAGTTAAGATGTGATTGAATAAAACTTAAAATATAAACTAAATATGAAGAAAGATCAAATTTAATTTAAACTTGGAAATTGAAAGTCACCTAATATATGCTAACTATTGTGCATATTACCAAATTTTCTATCAATTAACATCTTATATGTTAATTTATTTGTAAAACTTCCATCATTGTGATTGTGGAAAATTCAAGTCGAGCTTGAGGGTTTCAACAACCATGATCATGTAGTCCCACCAATCCCTAGATTAATTTCTCAGAAGAAAAAAAAAAGAGAAAAATAATTCCAAGGCAACGCTTCTGTTGAAGATGAACCTTACCTGAAAACCCATGTGATTTATATTTTTAGTGCAATAGTAAGACCCTCCTTGACTAGTATCAAGCTGCAACAAAAATCATTGTTATTTTGTTTTTTTGTGTAAATTCTAAAAATTACAATACACACAAACATTCATTTCTTTTCTCTCATATCACTAGTGATGCTATTTGAACTTAAATTATACTGCAAAACAGTTTGCCTTCACCACGATGCACATTTTGATTGAGTTAAGAATGAAGAAACAAAATCTCTAGAGGTAATTTATTCTCAAACTTTCTTGATCTGAGTCTTCATCACATTTTAAATGGAGACGATTAGTATTCTTTCAAATCTAAAATTGATTTTAAAATATAAGATTTTAATGATATAATTGGCATTCAATATAGTTTCTATAAATGAGGATGATGTCATCTTTTTTATTTCTGAATTTTAGTGAATGACAAAATAGACATTACATATTTAATGTCAAAAGCCATTTAACACCGTTAAAAGTGACGGGGTAAGAGTATTTTCATAAAGAATAATGTTTTATTAGTAATAAAACTAAAGTATATGGGGGAAATAGTAATCATCCCTTTTATTTTTAACAATACTTTTCCATTATTTTGAAGGGTAATGCTATTTTACACGGTTCTCACAATTAGAATTACTTCCAAAGTGTCTGAATTAGATCCTAAGTGTATGTGAGTAGAACTGCGATCCTTTCCATGAAAGGTGGGAACCCGATAAGGCATCTCACGGTTGTTGCGTCCATTCATGCGTATGTATGGAGACGTGTGCAATGTGCTCAGAGATGGAGCTACATATGAGCCAACCCCAATTTTTTAGAATTTCTTGTTAGTTTCTTTATCTATTTCTGCTTCTTCTTCTTTTTTCTTTTTTTTATCACATGTAAAATTTTATTATTTGACCCCCATATTGAAAATAACTTTTAAAAGTAAAGATAATGGGTAAAAAAGAATAACTATCTAATAATTACAATTAAAACCATATTTTAAGGAAGAAACAGTTAAATCCTAATAAGAAACTAACTCATGAATCCGTCAAATTTCTTCCCAATTTTTTTTTCTTTCTCCCCCATAAAAGCTAAAAGTTAGAAGTTCTTTTTTTTTTTTTTTTGGCCAAAACAGATTAGAAGTTCATTCTTAGATCTTTTTCCAGTTATCATTTTTTTATTTGATTTTATATTGGGAATGAAGTATTTGTATATGTGTGGGCTTACATCTGAATATGATAAGATAATTCAGATGTGGGTCCTACATAGGCCCATACAATATGTGTGGTAAAAAAATGTCAATGCTTCCACAAAAGGGAGATGATCTGGACTCTCATTATTTGCCCTCATGCTGAATCTTGATTCCGTCTCGATGTTAATGGAATCTCTGGTATTATATTTGGATTCTCTTTTGGAGTTGGAGGATATGGTCAAATATTCAAATTCCTCAATCTATTCCTTTGAGTAGTTATTTCTTTTGTTTGAGTACACCATTTATATAAAAAATAAAAGAAAAAGAAAGAGAATTGAGAAAAATAGAAATCCATATTCTAAAACAATAAGAAAACTTGGACACTTTGACTCTCCTTTTGTTGAGTAGTATATATTGAAAATGCATGCCATCAACAAAGATTGAACCCATGATCACTCCATTGAAAAGTGAAGTTTTTAACCATTCTACTAACCCCCCATTAGCTGTAATTGTTTTATTTTTATTTTTATTTTTTTGCTACAATAACTGTTTTATTTAAACTCATATGTTTTCATTTGTCACTTAATTTTCAATCAAAATGAAAGGCTAGTCTTTTCCTTCTTTTTTTTTCCCCCTCCTCTTTTTTGAAATGAAGATCACTCGAGCCAGTTTACATGCACTTTGACTACATCCTTAGGGGGGGGGAGGTAGTTATTACATATAATTTAAATACAAGGGTAGATTTTGCCTGTGGCCTTGAAAAGATTCAAACTCTGACCTCTTACTTGGAGGTGTTGTTTTTTTTTTATCAATTAAGCCCCCCTCAGGATTAAATTGTGATTAGTCTTTCCCCTTCTTCCTTCAAAAGAATTATGACAAGGATTTTCTCTCAAGTCAAAGAAGCATGTCTTAATTTTCAGCAAAATAATTTATTTATGATATACATATTTTTTTTGGGTAATTATTGTTGCCTCCTATACTATAGCTTAATTACTGAAATGACCCTACTCTTTATTAAATTACTATTGCCCCCTTTAGTTCTAACGGTATTAAGAGACCTTTTATAGTTGCATGTGATGTTTATTTTGTCATTCTAAAATTAAGAAGTCAAAACCAAGGTTTGACATGTCGACCTGTGTTGCCGTGTTGGTGCCTGGCGACACGGCCGACATGGCGATATACTTCGACATATGGGGCAACTTTTTGTCTACTCACTTATTCTTTCTCTCTCCTCAGGTGTTCCTTCTCTCTGTCGTCGAAGAAGAAACCTTGAAAATTATCAAATCTCGTTAATGACGACTTCAGTTAACGCTACCCGCACCATGTGAAGTTCTTCTTTAGTTCTTCTTTCTTCGAAGTTCCAACCTCACCAGAACCCTTTAAAACCCCCTTCGCTGCTGCGCAATCGACTCAATTCTTCAATCTCCATCTCTCTCTATTATTCTCTGCTTCCATTTCTGCTGTGCATCAACAGAATCCTTGCTTCTCTGAAGACTATGTTTCTCCTCAATCAACTTCTCTCGAATCACAACGATTACTCTGGAGATGGGTTCGTGTTTGTCCTCAGAATCTACTGCTAATCACGCTAATCCATCTATGGCCAAGGTCATCTCTGATAATGGCAATCTTCTTGAGTACCCAACACCCATTACAGTATCGAAGGTGTAACAACCCTTGTAATTCTAACCCGGAATCCGTATTGTTGGTCCGATAACCCGAAGGTCAAGCCGGATTAAGTTGTGGAGTGTCCGGATTGAAGTCCATGATCCATACCCTGAACCCTGGATTCTCCTGACGAAGAACCTGCCTTGCTGGGAAGTTGGAATCCAAGTAGGAGTCAAGAGATGTTTGAAGGTGTCCGGAATGAAGGTAAGACCTCCTCCATGTGTTGTTTAGGGTTAGGTTGAGGTTGGGAGTCAACCCCATTAGCAAAGCACCCTTGTACTGCAAAGTACTAGGGGGTGGTTGCTTAAGGCGGTTGATTGAGCCAATCAACCACCCCAAGCAATCACCACGGTCTGCTTGTGGGATTTTGCCCTAATTTGCCCCCTGTCATCTATAAATAGCAAGCCTAGTGTTTTTAACTCATTGTTATATTCGGCATTGTGATTTTGGACGTTTAGAAGACAGAATACACGTGCTGGAAGGTGAGGAAAGCTTGGATTACGATTTAGATCTTATTCGTTCATTTGTTTGCAAATTTGGTTGAGGTAAGTGAATCCCCTTCACTTAATTCTCTTCTTTCAACTTTGGAATGGTGTAGATCCATCTCCTTTATGTTGAGGTGACCTAATTGTGATTGGATATATACCCTAATCAATGTGTTTGAGAGGATCCTGTCCGAAAACGAATCCCTGCATTCGAATAAAGGATGGATCTAATCAAGGGAGATGATTTGGATGTTAGATCTCTGTTAAGTTTAGGTTATTGATTTGTACATTTGTTATAGACTTATTAAAATTGAAATTCGGATTAAGATCATACCAAAACCAGATTGAAATTGGATAATCAAAAGTTGAATTTCGGAAATGGAAAACTGTTTGTAACAGGGGCGGTCACTAGTAGCGGTCGCTTGACCCAAGCGACCGGCTGGGTCACAATGGTTGTGTGTGAATTGTGTTTGCTTTGATTTGACTCATGTCCTTAATACATTCTTGTAACCCTATGTTTAGTTGTCCTCTGAGTCTACTGAAGGTTTTGTAATTGTGGTTTGGTTGCATTCTATTGAGCTTTTACTTAATTATAGGTAAGGACACACTATCTTGTTTATATGCAATGACATGTATATGATAAATCAGTTGTTTCCTATATTATTCATTAATCATGTACCTTGCTATAGTTGTTTAATTCGCTTTAATATTGTTATATACTTGCTGTTTGTGATGTGTTTATATATTATATCACTTCATGATATTGAATGAATGGTTATGATATGATCTTGATTGATGTAGTGTAGTTGTGATGGAAAGGTATCCAATTGGTTATCTTTGCTTGAGATATCAAAGAGCTGTGGTATGGGGCATATGCTCACTGGTGCCTCTAGCACTATCGTGATTGCTGGATGATATACCTAGGGAGTCTAGAATTGCATGGCTAGGTACCCTACATACTATTACTCTTTCGGTAGGGGAATTGAAGCTGAATGACTCGTGACAATGGTGACGTGACTCTGTTTCATCCTACAGTGGTAACCAGTCCGTGCGAAGACTTAGTGGTCCACTGTTGATCATGCAATGGTAGGGTTGCATATATTAGGGTTTGGCTCATGGACATCCAAGGAGCGGCCCAGGTGTCGTGAGGAGTCATGAGAGCATTTCGCCCTAATAATATGTAGATGACCATAGGGTTAGGGAGTGGAGTCCAACAGCGGTAGCCAGTTCGTAAGGATTCTCATTCCTAGGTTGCGAAGGATACGAACCGAGTTGGTTGGTGCCATAGGGGAAGTATCTGAACTTCATATAGTGTGTTACCAGTATGACTTGCATTGGATTAGAAACCCCGACATGCGCCAGTGCTCATTGCCAATGGTCGTGGTAAGAGAGTGTTGACTTAATCCCCAGCCATGGATGCTTGATGAGGACTTTACCCCTTTACCCAGGATCCCAATAGAAGTAATCAATTCGTGAGGGATCAGAGGTGACTAAACCTACCCAGAGGAGGGCAGGTGTTACATCTTAAAGAATGTCAACTATCTAGAGACTTGCATAGTTAGATCTTAGTAGCATTCATGCTATTGCATATCATTCATACCATATATGCATTGCGGATTATGTTGACATATGTATGAGAAATGTGTTATTTTACTAATTTCGTCAGAACTCATTTCTTTCTTTGTATGTTATACTAAACTGTATAGATGATTGCAAATCGTCTGAAACTGGAGAGAATCTGTATGATCGAACCATCATCTATGAAGAAGATGTGGTACCGTTAGTGGGAGACAGAGATGTGGTCCACGAAGCCTCCTGCAGATGCTTGGAGTACGCTTATAGCACCCATTGATGATCGGAGAAGGTAGATCGTCTAGCATTTTGAGAATTCCTTGGAGAAGAACTGGAGAACCCCCTTTCTTGCTAATTTAGAAAGGCAGACTTTAGCTTTAGAAAAGAAAACTGGAAAGAAATTTATTTAGTTTATTTGATTGCTTCTTCTGAACTCATTGTTTCTTTTGATCATTGATTCTTTTATTGATGTATTTGGACTCCTATAATTCTTTTCATTAATTATTTGAACTTGCTCTTGTTCTTGATTATCTATTTCTTGCATTATTATTATTGATGGGTAAAACAGTGGATCCTGTGATAGATCGAACCCACGGGTTGTCGGGCGGGTAATCGAGACCGAAGGGTGGGGTGTGAGAGAAGGTCCTCGAAAAAGTCGACCATTGGCGATATATCGCCGATAAAAAGAATAAGTTGTGTCGCTGGGGGGTTTCGTGTCACCCCCCAGCAACACGGTGATATATCGCTGACATACTGCACCGTGGTCAAAACACAATACTATCACCATTTAGAAAAAAAAACAATATCAAGAATCAACTTTAGAATTGTATCCTTATTATTTTGCAAAAAAAGACTACCTAAATTATTTTTTTCCTCTAAGAAAATGAACTTCCTAAAATTGGTAACACCAAATTAGATAGTAAATAAATGAAAATTTTATGGAAGTAGGAATTTCTTAAAATTGATAAGATCAAACTGTTTCAAAAAAAAAAAAAAAAAAAAGGGATAAATATCAATTACCTCTCCTCTTAGTTGACCAAATGACACTTAGACCCCTTTTTTAGTTGGATAATATCACTTACTTTTTCTCTTTCGTGGCAGAGTTATCAAATGCTTCCATTGTGTCAATTTTTTTCTATTAAGTTCTAATTTTACTGTTAAATATTTTTCTAAAATCCCAAATTACCCTAAATAAAAAAAATATTTCAGTTTAAATTCTAAATTACCCTCAAGTAATATTATTATTAAAATTTCAAAAACCCTTAATTACTTTAATAGTTACAACATTAAATTACCCTTAATTAATTTTATTCCAAGACCCACAAATACCCCTATGTCTTTCAATTTAGATGCATTTCTTTCATTAACAGAGAGAGGGAAAAAAAAGAAGATAGAGAGGGGAAAAAAAGAAGGAAAAGGAAACCTAAGAAAGACTGTTACAGTTCTTTTGACTGATTTCCTTTTTTTTAGTTCTAATGAAAAAGAAACATATAGATAAGGTACATAGGAGCATTTTGAAAATTTAATAATAAAACTAATTTAGGGTAATTTAGAGTTTTAACTATTAAAACAATTGAGGGTATTTTAGGTTTTAACAATAATATTAACTGAAGGTAATTTAAGATTTAATTACTGCAATAATTGAAGGTAACTTAGAATTTAAATTAAAACATATTTTCAATTGAGGGTAATTTGGGGTTTTTAAAAAGTATTTGATGGCAAAAATAGAATTTAACAGAAAGGAGGTGTTTGATAACTTTGCCAGCTAGGAGTGGAGGTAAGTGATATTATCCAACTAAGAGGAGGTCTAAATTTCATTTGATCAACTAAAACGCAAGGTAAGTGATTTTTACCAAAAAAAAAAAAAAAAAGATTAAATTGGAAAGTAAATAACAAAAACTAAAAAATAACACCAAGTTGAAAAGTAAATATAAAAAAAATAAAAAAATAAGAAGCTATCAAATTAGGGTTAATTTTTCCTAATTAATAAGGTGATAATGTAATCTAATTAAAGCGTAAATAAGTAGAATAAAACCTTAGGGTTATTTTTGGGATTTTAAAATAAATAAAGATTGCCACATCATCACTTAACTAACTAAGTTTAACAGTTTGGGGCAACGGTAATTCCAGGTAAAGTCTAAAGTTAGATTAGTAATTTAAAAAAGTATAGGGAATAAAGTAGTAATTAACTATAGTAAAAATGGGAAATAGAAATTATCGTTATTTTTTTCTTTATTATTTTAAGATGTAGTAATTGCACTATGGAAAAATCGAGATGGTTCAATTTAAGTGTAGATCCTTTACCTATAAGTTAAAAAAGAGTGTGTTTCTTCACACCCCTGACCTCTACCATTCATTTAGGAGGAGGATGACTCACTTTTAAGTAATGACAAAGTGAACTAGCGGTGGACCTCCTTTTAAACATATGGTGGAGGGGTGTAAGAAGAGCAGAGTCGAAGATAGACGATCCCAAATCACTTAATTCTCTACAGCAGTGACATGTAGTAGAGTTAATTACATTTTCATTGACATTAGATTTCTTTAATGATCTTTAGTTATACCAACCATATAAACCATGGATTTAGGTAATGAGGTGCGTCATCTCATGGGTTGCAAACATCATTATCTATAGTAAACCTAATCCGACCTACTTCACCTACTTCCATCTCTCTAACATTAACATTTTGGTTATAGGTTAATACCTATTCGGAATCAAATGGACGTAAACCAACCATAGTTCCTACTTCCTTAAAAGCTTGGCTATATGTCTGGAAGAAGGCATGTTTAGTTTGTCTTCGACTTTTCATTAAACTTATGAGGGTCCTTCAGATTTTTTAGAAGTTGTTCACATGTATTATATGTTACAAGAGATCTACTCCAACTAGAATTGGTTGGAGATAATAAAGGAATTACAAAAATTCAAATTTCATAGTAACAGGATATGATAGAGTTTTGAATCTTAAACTCGTTGGGTTATCAGCCGTCCTCAAACTTTGGGGTGGTTAGGTTGCTGCAAAAGTTTGGATCGATACTCCTTAAACGTTGGAGATGGTAGTTCTTTTGTGAAGATATCTACAAGCTGAAATTGGGAGCAACAAAATTTGCCTAAATTGTGATGTTGAGATCCAAATCTGTTGTAAATATGTTTAAAACTTATTTTATATAAATATTTGTTTTAATTGTGTCTTTTATCCATGGTTTTATTTAGTCCCACATCGGGTTGAGAGGATCTGATTATATGATTTATATATAGTAATGACCCATGTATTATTAATTTGTGCGACATGAACCGAGCCTAAATCTTGTTGTGACTATGCCATGATTAACTTGGGACTTGGGACTTTGATCCAGAAGGCCCAATTTGTCATGGGCCCTATTCTGAAAAGCCCGTGGGTTGTGGGCTTTGATCTGGAAGGCCCTATTTTGGAAAGCCAGTGGGTCGTGGGCTTTGATCCGGAAAGCCCATTTTGTCATGGGCCCTATTCTAGAAAGCCCGTTGCTGGGTGATTACGTGGAAATGCCATTAGAGAGGCATTCTCCTATAGGGAGGTTAGCTGTATATGTACCTTCTTGAAGGGAGTTGGGGTACCTTTCACCCACAGCCTTTAGAGCTTTATTTAAACCCATTTCTGAGTTCATTCTAAGAATTGAATTTCCTCCTCCTCTTTCTTTCTCTCTCTCCCTGTTGTTGTTCAGTCAAGCAGTGAACATTACCTGATACACCTTAAGTAACCTTTCTGGGGTACAACCTTAAAGATTGAGTTGACTGATCTTGGGGTGAAGACACTGTAGAACCCGTATTGCACAAATCGGGGGTGTCTAAATACCTTAAAGAAAGTACCTTTGGTACGTTTCAGCTCTCTAGAAGAATTATAAGATCAAGTGTATTTGCAGATTTCTCAACAACGTTTCAACAAAATCTCGAGCAAAGTGGTGATCCTCTTTTATATGCTTTGTTTCAAGCAAGAGGATTTAGATTAGCATTCATTTGAGGGGCTAAGAGACTGTGACAACGTACTACATACTTCCACTGGTCAATGGAGTTCCTCATTGGATAAGAAAGCCATAATAACTTAGAGGCTTTGAAGCAGATTGTGAAACATATTTTACTTATTTTTTGATGACGAAGAGATTAGGTTTTCAGTAAGACAAGTACAAAATCCACTTGTAGATCGTCATGTGTGAGGGCATCCTACACAATGAGCATCGTATAGGTAACTATATGAGAGAGCAAAGTTGGCTTTAAATAAAGTCCTTTGTAGTATTTTTTTAATATATTGTAAAATTCTCTTTGCTAGTTGAAAGTGTTCTGAAATGGGGTTGCTCATGTATTGGCATAATTGATTAACATATGAAATATATATCTTGGTGACGGCAAGATACTTCAAAGCACCAACAAGTTATCTATATTCAGTGCAATTGGTGATAAGTGTACCTTGGAATGCAAACATTTTTACTCCAGATGCCACTGCTATGTTGAAGGGTTTTGAATTCTCCATTCTAGTGCTCAGTAGTAATTCCAAGGTATATTTATTTTGTGAGGAGAACTCCATTGGAGTCTATTTTGGCTTCAATACCTAAGAAATAATGAAGTTCTCCCAAGTCTGTCATGGCAAACTCCGGATGTAACTAGTTTAGCACCCTTTTAACCTGGCCCCGTTAGGATTGTATCATCAACATATAATAAGAGAACAATCGTGCCACTTGAACTCTATTTCATAAACATGGAATTGTCTGCTTGACTTTGTGGAGACCCTTTTGATAGAAGATGAGTTTTGAATCTATAAACCAAGCCTTGGGTGCTTGTCGAAAGTAAAATTACTTTTTTCAAATGGCAAATATAGGTTGGTTGATTGGGATCCACAAAACCCTTGAGGTTGGGATATATAAACATCTACATTTAGCATTACATTTAGGAACGCATTCTTGACATTGAGCTGGTGGATTGATTACTTATAAGAGACTACTGCCATAAGAATTATCCTTATTGTTGTTGGTTTGACAACAGGGTTGAAGGTTCCATGAAATTTAATTCCAGACAATTGATTATAGGCCTTTGCTACTAATCTGGCCTTTGTACCTCTCAATTGAATCATCACTTTTGATTTTGATTTGTACACCCATTTGTAGCCAACCAAATTTATATTTAGGTGATGGGAACCAAGTTCCAAGTCTTGTTGCCCATTAAAACCTTGTATTTTGCCTACATTGCACTCATCCATTTTTTGGTCTTTTGAAGCCATGTTGTAGGTTTTGGGTTTAGGAGGAATGTTGTTTGTGGTGGCAATAAAGGCTTGAGTTAAAAGTGCCGAATCGTAAAAAAATACAAGGGAACTCTGAGTTTGGTGGATCTAGTTCGGCTACTGGTAAGCACTGGGTGTCTTGGAGCTGCTTGTAGGTTAGGGATAAGTGGTGGTGGGAGTGGTGGTGGTGGTGGATTTCGAATTGAAGTTGGAGAAGGGGTGGGTGGTTGGCTGTGGTGAGGGGTGGTGTGTGACCGATTGTGGGTGTGGGAGGGGGGGGGGGGGGTTCTAGGGGAGAAGTGAGTTTGGAGGATTGTGTTGGATATTGTAGGTTAGATGATGTGATAGGTGATATGAGTGGGGCTATGGGGGATTGAAAGTATGGCCGCGTTGGGTACTAGTATTTCTTTTGTGTTGTTGTTTTGGGTAAGGTTGATGGTATGAGACTGGCGAATGGGAATTGGGTCTCATAAAAAATGACATGTCTGGATGTATTGATTTTTTCACTAGCTAGTCTAGGCATCAATACCCTCTGTGTCTTTTGCTATACCCAATGAAAACACATGCGTTTTCTAGATATTTATCCTCAAGTTACAAGCTTCTATTGAAAGGTCATTGATCAAGAGAGGCACTGATGCGTCCAAAATCTGCTCAGCCCTTAGATCTCCTCGTGATGACCTGCAAAACGAAAGCGTCAGATGTGGCCCGACCGCAGGGGTCAGGAGTCCACCTTCGAAGGCTAAGTCAGTTGATGAACTTAATCACAAACGGCTCTGTTAGAAGCACAGAGCTAAGGAATAAAGAACTGGGAAAGGTGATCTAGATAGCAGGCCGCTGATAGTTTACGTCTATCATCCTGTATCAGAATCTGAGTCTAAGTCTCAGATTGTGTGTTTTCAGATCGTCCTCACCTCGTATGGTAGTGAGGTTTATATAGAGTGTACCTTCGAATCTCCTTCGTTGGATGCACTTGAGCCTTCTTCGGGTAGTCGTTGGATCTTAACAGTTAGATCCGTTGAGTAATAGACTTCTACTAGTTTGGACTAGTAGAGGACTCCTGAGATAACCTTTAGGTTATGTGATGATTATCCCTTCGATAATGATTATCCGCAGCCATCAATTCGAGTCTGCCATCATTAGGGTAATTAACCTAATCCATAAGTCGGATTAGGGCGTGCTTGTAGCTGAATAAGTTTTCTTCCTCAGCAAGCCATCTTCTGGATCCGGTTCGCTCGGGAGCGAGTCGGTTCCCTCTGTCTCGACCTGGGTCGAGGGTCGAACCAGGTATGAACCCGGTTTGATCATAATTTCTCCATATCACGAGCCCCCCAGACCAAGTGTTCGGTCGATCCCGAGGGCTTGGTTTTTAACTGGGTTCTTCGTCAGGCGATAATCTCTGCGTGCTCCATTAAATGTCATATCACATTTAATGCGGTGGTCACTTTTCCTCGAGCGTTGTGAGGGTAAGGCCACGTGTCTCCTTGCAGTCGATCTGTCGTGGCTCACGTAATCCAAGCGACGGTTTCGGAACGCCTGTTTCGGATTCGTGAGTTCAAACTTTCAAAACGTCTTCTAATCTCAATCATCGATTTTGAATCAATCTCGATCGTTCAGATTCCCGAACACTCGTGCGGGTGTTTTAAAAACGGTTTGTTGTCTTCGTAGGTTTCATTCTTCCTGTCCAGAATTTGAACCTTTGTTGTCTGCTTTGCGCCTTCTTGCTCTGAAGCTTTTGCCTCACTGAATCAATAAGTTTACTGATCTTTTTCTTTTTGTAGTTTACTGAAACAAGTAATGGCGGGTAATAGGGCTTCTCTGGTACCCAGTGTTGGTAATAGTAGTGGTAATGAAGCTTTTGCTTCTCCTCCTTCCGAACAGTCGGATAGTGATAACAAAACCCTAACTGTCCTCCGGCGCGAGTTTGCTGAAGTTTCTCAAAAAGGGTTAGAGAGAAAAACCGAAACTCCTTTTGTCTTCCTCAAGTCTGGATCTTCCAAGACTGCCGAGTCTTCTAGGCAGCCTCAAACTCCCAGGTCCGAAGGTGGACCTGGTTCAGTTCCCTCCATTTACAAGGAGGAAACCCTTCTTTCAGCCATCCAAGATTTTGATTTTCCTTCCTCTTATCAGGTTAGGGCTCCCCATCTTGATGAGAGGGTTGATTCAACCTTCTCGGGTGAATTTTTTCTGTACATAGATGCACTAGAAAGCGGGGTTCGCTTTCCCTTTTTTAATCCTTTGTTCTTCGCAGTTCCGAATCATTGGGACATTTGTCCCGGAATGCTCCTTCCCAATAGCTGGCGTCTCATTGTCGGCTTCTTGGGTTTGTGTTTTGAACTTGGCATTACGCCATCTCTTTCTCTCTTTGTACATTTTCATGTTCTTTCTATCTCCCATCCTCCCGGATGGGTTTTTCTGTCCAAACGCAATAAAGCTGAACTTGATTGGAGGGGCAGCATCCTTGCCAAAGGAACTTGCCCTTCTAACCACAAAAGATGGTGCGAACGATACTTTTTCTGTCGAGCGCCTCCATCGGATCTTAACTTCCCAACCGCCTGGAGGCGGTGTACTTCTTCTTCCGAGAATAACCGAGGCCTTCCCTTATCCAAAGAAGACGAGGCGGCCGTCAGGAAGATCAAATCCATTCCATGGTATCAAGAGATACATGGACTTGAGGTGGAGTATAACTCCATTCTTTAGTACTGGGGCTTGGCTCATTGTGAGCTTCTAACCATCATCCTTTAATTTTACTGAAGTGATATGTCTTTAATTCTGACTCTTGCTCTTCTTTGCAGTGCCTCCAAGAATGAACCCCGAGAACTTGCGAGTGAAGGCCGCTAGGGCTGTTGTGACAGCCGAGCAACGATCACCCAGAGCCTTGACCGTAGATCAAGAGGCTTCTGTTCCCTCTCCCGACCCCTCTTATAGGGGTATCAGGAATATCAGGCCCGTGGCTGATGCTTCGGGTAAAGGGAAGAAGCCAATGGTGGAGAGGTCTAATGTCTCTTCCTCCGCCCGAACCAAAAGGAGGCATGATACAATTGATGCTTCCTCCCATAAAAAATCCAAAACAACGGATTGTGAGGAGGTCTTCACCCCCGAGTGGACCCTGAAGTTGACCGACAGGGTGACTCGGGACCCTGAGAAAGCTGCAGAGTGGAGCTCCCTCAGTCTTGTTCCTTCTGATCGCCAGGATTTTGAAGCTCTGGATGACATTTCCTTTGTTAGTCAATCCACAAGGTACCGGTCTTCTTGCTTACTTATTTTTTCATAATTTGTTATGACTTCTCATAATATTTTCCGCCTTCCCAGGAATGCTGTGTTGAGCTTTTATCAACACATGGAAGCATTGAGCCGGGTTGGCCGCACCAGCTCCTTGCTGCAAACCTGTGAAGAATATTTGGCCAAGGTCAATTCTGAGATAGACCGGCTGACTGCAGCTGTTGAGGAGCTGCAGAAAAAGCATGAGGAAGAAGTGATCTCCCTCAAGGAGGCCCTCGATGCTTCGAAGGCTCGTGCCGCTGCTGCCGAGCGCGAGGCCAGGAAGCAAAAGGAAGCTGCCACGTTGTCCGGTGACAGGCTTGAATTCCGATGTAGGGAGAATGAAGAATATCTGAAGTTGGCGATCACTAGCAAGCCCGAGCATATAAAGCCAGAGCTTCAAAAGGAATGTGTTCGGAAATACCTGCACAGCGTACCTTTCTCCGAGCTGCTAGGTGCCTACAACATTCAAGCTTATCGCTTGGGGCAGAACGACGTTTGGGAGCGAATTCTCGCATCTATCCCGACCTTCGATACTGCTCCCTTTAGTGAGGTGTGTCATAAAGAGGTCTTCGGGAAATTAGGCATGGATCTCCCAGACTGGGCTCGGGAAGAAAATGATCCTTTTCCAGCTGACCCTCAATATGATGCATATCTGGTTGACGAGCCGGCACTTCCAGAGGAGAAATCACAAGCCGAGTCTCAAGCTGCTGCTATAGAGGACTCAATCAATGTCATTCTTGAGGAAGGCTCTTCTCAAGATCCTGAGAAAAGTCCTCACGAGTCAATGTCATTCCGTCCTTCTGCTTGCTTCTGTATTCCTCGTACTCCAACAATAGCTCTATCAACTTCTGAACAAGTGAGTTTTTTGATTACTCATCTCTTTCCCCCTTTCCCCCTGAGTAAACTGCACAGTAGTAGTACTTGGGGTTTAGTGATATAGAACTAGGGTTTTCCCTCTTTTTTGTCGTCGCTGGATATTTGTACTGATACGGCTTTTCTGTGTATATAGTGGCTCCCAAGATCAACCCGAACTTTATAAGAGCGAAGTCTAGCAAGAAAATCGTTCCGTCGATGGTGGTTGGGGCTAGTGAGGTGGTTTCAGCTAGTGAATCCTCCAAGCGTAAGGCGACTGCTGTTGGTGAATCTTCAAGTCAGATTCCCACAGTTTTTATTGATGTCGTCCCTGCGCCTCTTTTGCCCTAAGTGATCGCTCGTCTTTCCCAGGAAGATCTTGATCACTCCGTTGTTGATGGCGCTGCTGACGCCCCTGCTGCAGAGACCGTTGGTGCACCCCCGAAGGAGACTCTTTGGGTATCTGAGGCAACTATGTTGGCATTTGATGAAGGTGTGGTCCCAGCAGGTGCTGCTCCTATTTCCAATTCTAGTGCTTGTTTGGCATCCTCCTCCTCTCCTTCTGAGTTGGAGGATTTTGCCACTAGGAAGTGCCGTCGGGTGACAAGTGATGCAGCTCATCCTTCTCTTGATGTAGCCCATCCTTCTCATCTTTCGCCTGAATTAGTGTCAAACGAGTTTGACAGAGCGTTGGAATGATGTATTGCTGCTCGAATGACTTCTGAGAGCGCAGTTCTTTCCAAACTTCCAGATGAAGTCTTTACGAAGTCACTGGTGATGTAAGTCTTTCTTCATTATCTTTTGATTCTGAAAAATTACTCTTCTGCTCCTTTTTAACTCGGAAGTTGTTTGCAGGAGTCTTACTGGTAACTTCCACAACCAAGTGGAAGCAGTCTCTAGGCTCAGTAGGTTGAGCAATGAAGTTTCCAGGCTTCAAGAAATCTCTGAAGCTAAAGATGCTGAGATTGCTCGCCTTCGAAAACTAGCTTGGGAGGTGGTAGGAGAAAAGAATTCAATGATCGGTCGTCTTCATTCGGACTTGGATGATGCCAGGGAGAAGATCCGGCGACTGGAGCGAGCAGTTGGAAAGTCAGGAGCCAAAGGATCTGAAACGTTACCTCAAAGGCAAGCTGTCGTTCCTTTGCCCGAATCCCTTCCAACCGATGTTCGCAGAGCTGCGTCTTCAAGTATTTACACAGTAAGCCCTTTGTTGATATGCTGAATGCTTATAACTTGCAGGCGTACCAGGATGGTGAGAACGAAGTATGGGAATCAATATTAAGGAAGGATCCTCATTTTGATACGACTCCCTACAGTGTTGTTTACCATCCTGAAGTATTTACCAACTTGGGTATTCCTCCTCCCGACTGGACCAAAGATAAGATTGATCCTCCACCCTCTGATCCAGATATTATGCATTATCTGGAAGATTCTCCTGTTTATTCTCCCTTGGAAGGAGTCAATTATGACGAGCTCGTCTTGAATGCAAGTTTGGTCGAGGACCATACTTCTCCTGGACAAGCTGGACAAAGAGTATGAAGTTGTGACGATCTTGTATGACTTCTTAATAATCACGGATGAGGACTTTCTTTTTTTTTTTGTGACCGAAGATTGTATCCAGCTCTTGTAATTATTTTGATACTGGCCTCTTTCGATCTTTTGAAGAAATAAGAAATTAACTTCATCCTGAACTTTGCTAGCCACTTGAATAGCTGTTGCATTAGGTCTTAGTTGTTTAAAACAATGCCTTTACTTAAAGATTTCTGGAGAAATACAATAAGTTTGAGAAGGAACTCACTCGGGTTTTAAACCGATGCCTTTACTTAAGGATTTCCGGAGAAATACAATAAGTCTGAGAAGGAACTCACTCGGGTTTTAAACTGATGCCTTTACTTAAGGATTTTCGGAGAAATACAATAAGTCTAAGAAGGAACTCACTCGGGTTTTAAACTGATGCCTTTACTTAAGGATTTCCGGAGAAATACAATAAGTCTGAGAAGGAACTCACTCTATTTTAAACCGATGCCTTTACTTAAGGATAATTCAAAAATTCAATAAGTCTTGAAGGAACTTACTCGGGTTTCAAACCGACGCCTTGCAAAAGGAACTCACTCGGATCTTCATCCGATGCCTCGACTTAAGAAATTCCGAAAAAATTCCATAAGTGTTGAAGGACCCACACGGATTTTCATCCGATGCCTTATAGTTGGATCTTGTTCTTGAATGTGGTGTATGATGCCCTCCAATCAAAAGATAATTTGTTGAAAGCCAAAAGTTGCATTGATTGAGTTGAAAATGTTTACATCGCGAACAAAATTGAAATCATCATCAAGGATAAAACTTTTTGAGGTGCCTGGCATTCCACGAACGATCCAACTCTTTCTGGGTGTTGATGTTCTTCAACCTGTAAGCTCTTGAACCAACTGGTTTTACAACCATATAAGGTCCTTCCCAGGAAGGGTCCAATTTTCTTTGGTGACGTGGGTCGGAAGCTAAGGTGTTTCTCAACACCAAATCTCCGGCTAAGTACCGACGACTCTTCACTCGAGTATTATAATGAGACGCTATCCTTCTTTGATAATGTTGAGTTCGTGCTATTGCTCTTGCCCGAACTTCGTCCAACAGATCAAGACTATCAAGCAGTCCTTGCTCATTTGCTTTTTCCTCGAACTCTCGATCCCGTAATGTCCCCGCCATTATCTCCACTGGTGCCAATGCTTCGGATCCATATGCCAACCTGAATGGAGTTTCTCCTGTGGGTGTTCAAACCGTAGTTCTATAGCCCCACAGTATATTATGAAGTTCTTCGACCCAAGAAGCTTTGTCAACTTCGAGTCTTCTCTTTATTCCTTTCAGTAGCGTTCGGTTAGTAACCTCTACCTGTCCATTGCTCTGGGGGTATGCCACTGAGGACATACGATGCTCGATCATATATGTTCCGCAAAATTGCTCAAATTGCGGACAGTCGAACTGAGTACCATGGTCGGTGACTATAATCTTTGGAATCCCAAAGCGATATATGATTGACTTAAGCACGAATTTCTCCACTTTTTCTCTCAAGAATTGCTGCCGCAGGGCACCGCTTCACCCATTTCGTGAAGTAATCAATTGCTACTATCAGATATTCTCGTCCGGGGAATGGGATCTAGAATTGAAGTCATGGTTTCAGCCGGGCGCTTCGATACTGTAGCATGAATTTGACAGTTACCACAGCGACGAACATATTCCATAGCAGCCTCTTGGACCTTAGGCCAATATAATCCAAGTCTTAGAATTTTGTGGGCCAGGGCTCGTCCACCCATGTGAGCTCCACAAATTCCTTCATGGACCTCAGCCAAAGCTGATTTTGCTCCTTCGGGGCCTATACATCTCATAAGGGGTCCGGAATAAGATCTTTTGTATAGTCTCCCATTCTGAATGACAAATCTCGCTGATCGTATCTTGATCAACCTTGCCTCTTTCGGATCCTCAGGTAATTTGTCATCTCTCAGATACTCGATTATCGGATCCATCCAACAACGCTCTGCTTCAATATAAGAAATTTCTTTCTCATGATAACTTGGAAAAGTTATCTCTTCAATATAGACCGAAGGGTCTAGATTTTTTTCTTTGGCATTGGCTAGTCGGGATAGCTCATCTCGCCATCGAATTTTCATTCCTCGAAATCGAGATATCTTCAAATTCCGAAATTGGCTTTGAAATGCCTACACTATCTCTTGATATTTCTGCAAGCGTGGTTCTTTAATACCATACTCCCCCTGGACTTGGTTGACTATAAGTTGAGAGTCACTATAAATAGTAACATCTGCAATAGATAATGCTTTTGACAACCGAAGTCCAGCTATCAGAGCCTCATATTCTGCTTCGTTATTACTTGCTTCAAATGCAAATCTTAAAGCATATCGAATAATAAATCCTGCTGGACTTTTTAATAGAATTCCAGCTCCTGCTCCATCTTTATTACTCGAACCATCCACATATACCTCCCAAGTGGTTGGTATAATGGGATCCTCGATGGTGGATTCCACCGGTGCAGTAGTTTCTACTACAAAATCGGCTAACGCCTGAGCTTAAAGCTCACTTGGAACTCGCTGAGTTCGACCGACCAGGACACCATCCTTCCAGATAAATCAGGTTTATTAAGAACTTTACTAAGAGGAAAAGTTGTAAATACCTCAATTGGATGAGCCTGAAAGTATGGCCTTAGCTTCCTGGCGGCCATCATTAGAGCCAGAGCCTGCTTCTCAATCTGCGAATATCTTGTCTCCGCATCTAGCAACACGTGGCTTACATAGTAAATCGGCCACTGTTTTTTATCTTTTTCACGAACAAGTACTGCACTGATCGCTGAAAGGGACGTCGCTAGATATAGCTGTAATATTTCCCCCTTCTCTGGTCTGGACAAGATCGGTGGTTGTCCTAGTGCTTCTTTTAATTCCTCGAAAGCTTTCTGGCACTCTTCGGTCCATTTTGCTTCCTTGCTGCCCCTCAAATCTTTGAGTTCCTTGAAGAAAGGCAAACATTTTTCTCCTGACTTGGAGATGAACCGATTCTAAGAAGCAACTCTCCCTGTTAAACACTGCACATCACGAACAGTTTTGGGAGCCTCCATATCAACCAGAGCTTGTATTTTGGCAGGATTAGCCTCAATTCCTCTCTGTGATACCATGAAGCCCAAAAATTTGCCCGAGGAAACTCCAAAGGTGCACTTTTTTGGGTTCAGCTTCATTTGATACTTTCGCAGTACTGTGAATACCTCAGTCAAATCTGCAATATGATTTGCTTTTGTAAAGCTCTTCACTAGCATGTCGTCAACATAAGCTTCAACATTCTTTCCTATCAGATCTTTGAAAATCTTGTTGACGGCCCTCTGATATGTTGCTCCTGCGTTCTTTAGGCCAAAAGGCATGACCTTATAATAATAGCTTTCACAATTAGTCATGAAAGCTGTAAACTTTTCATCCTCCTTATTCATAAGGATCTAATTATACCCTGAGTAGGCATCCATGAAACTTAGAGTTTGATATCCTGCAGTCACATCTATCAAGAGGTCAATCCGAGGCAACGGATAGCAATCTTTAGGGCAAGCCTTGTTAAGATCTGTGTAGTCTGTACACATCCTCCATTTCCCATTCGCCTTTTTTACCATTACCACGTTGGCCAACCAAGTTGGGCATTCAATTGGTTCTATGAAACCAGAATTCTTGAGTTTTTCAACTTCTCTACGAACGGCTTCATACTTTTCAATGGAGAAATTTCTCCTTTTCTGTATCACTGGTTTCACCTTAGGATCTATCCAGAGTTTGTGCTCTGCGACAGCCCGATCGATTCCTGGCATGTCCTCAGCAGACCATGCAAATACATCTTTATTCTGTTGAAGAAATAACTTCAACTCATCTTTAAATTCCTTCAGATGTTCAGACCCGATATAAGTAATCTTTTTCTCATCATCGGTACACAGCTGGATTTGTTCCAGCTTCTCTACTGGTTCGGGTCTTTGCATCTCTGCTTCTTCCAGATCGTCTCGAACTTTTATAGGTAGGGCAGTTACCTTCCTCGGGCCCTCCTTGTCTTTTAAATAGGCAACATAACATTGCCGAGAGATCCTCTGGTCAGAGGAGACTTGACCAATTCCCATATCAGTCGGCAATTTTATCTTCAGGTGTTTTGTCGAAACAATAGCACCTATCTTGGATAAAGATGGTCGCCCGAGGATAATATTGTAAGCTGGCAGTTCCCGAACCACCAAAAAATTGATTCGGAAGGTTGTTTCCTTAGGAAAACTTCCAATAGATAAGTCCAATTGGACTGATCCTTCCGCCACCGCAGATGACCCTGCAAAACCATATAGATGTGTGGACGAAGGTTCCATCAAGTCCTGATCCACCTTCAATTTCTGATACACTTCATAAGAATTTAGGTCAGCTGCAGACCTTGTATCAACCAAAACTCTATGCACTTCCCGACGTGCAATCTCTACCTTAATGACTATGGCGTCATCATGAGGTAAACAAACGCCTCTCTTGTCTTCTTCGCCAAAGGTGATAGAATCTTCACCATTCAGCTTTTTTCGCTTCTGCATCTCTCCGGTTCCGACAAATTTGGATTTTGTTTTCAAACTCCGGAGTGATTCGGGCTCTGGTCCCTCGAAGATGGTAAGGATCGGTGACCGAGTAGCTTCAATCACCTTCTTGCCCTTCTTAGACTTTGGAATCTCCCTTGATCGTTCTGAACTAACCGAACGATCCCTTTTAGGAGCAGTCGCGCGAGGCTCATGTGGCTGCTCCCTCCTTTTGCTAACAAAACTGGACAAGTGTCCTTGATATATTAATCTCTCAATATCTGCTTTCAGATGACGACAGTCATTTGTATAATGACCATAGTCCTTGTGGAATCGACAATACTTTTCTCGATCCTGCTGCTCTCAGGGTTTCAAAAGAATTTTAGGCAGCCACTTCAAGATATTTTTTCTTTTGATGATATTTAAAACACTACAACAAAAAGGGCATATTACTGCGGAAAATGTACCGAAATCCGTAGTAATAGCCTATAGCTACAGATTACATGCGGTTTATTATCTGTCGCAACAGGCTCCGTCGCAAACGCAGTAGCTACATATAAAATACTGCATGTACAAGGTTGTCTATAGCTATGGTTTTTTAGTTACAAGTAATTCTGTAGCTATATCTATAGCTACAGACTGTTAGTTACAGATGTTTCCACACCCAACTTCTAGCTACACATATTGAAGTGATGGATATTTTCGTGGTTATATATCATTTAGCTGCGGAAAAAATAACTACGGATGTTTCCGCGGTTACCCTATAGCTACGAAAAGTATAACCGTGGACGTTTCTGCATCTAACTTCTACCTACACATATTGTAGCGACAGATAATTCCATGGTTATATATCCTCTAGTTGCGGAAAGTATAACTACATATGTTACCGCGGCTACGCTATAGCTACGAAAACTATAACTGTGGATATTCTACGGCTAACTTCTAACTACACATATTGTAGCGCCAGATGTTTCCGTGGCTATATATCTTTTAGCTGCGGATGTTTTTGCATCTCACTTCTTGGTATACACATTGTAGCGACTGACATTTCCGTGGCTAATCTATAGTATATTAACTACGAATGTTTCTGCTACAATACTTTAGGTGTGTAAATTTATTTGTAGGTATTTCATCCACAATGAAGATGTGGCTACAGATTTTATTCTATAAATGTATCCACAGGTCATCTAGGTACCAATATTAGTGTGGATTGTTTTATAAAGTTGATAAGTACAAACTCTTTATAGATGCAATAACATATAAAGACACAAATAAGTAGATATACATTTCTTCGCAACAAATAAATATTTACTGAATTCATTGTCATCTGAAATCCATACACATAACTTAAAAATAAAAAGAAAGTTACTTGTCATCCAACTGACTCAAACTAGAATAACTACAAATTAAAACTTAATTCTAGATAAAGGGTCTTTGCTAAAGTTCAAAGTGTACTTAAAAAAAAAAACACTAGAATCAACTAGTCGATCCAAGCCTCTATGCTTTATGCTATGTGCAACTCTGCAGTGGTTGAACCAACTTCTTAATAAATTATCCTGCAATCAATATAAAAATAAATAAATAAATAACAATTAATAATATTGTAACAAAAATTCATAAGAAACCCATAGCTTAGAGTATCAATTACCTTCATGAGAACAAGATGCATCATTGCTCCTAGAAGAGTGATTTTCTTCATGACTATTGAAATGATTAAGCCCCTATCATAAGGATACAATATTTGCAAAATTAATAACAACAAGAATCATAAAATTTTAGGAATAAAATAAGCTTTAGAGATAGATAAAATTTTAGTAACATTACTTGTTCCTCAGTTGAAAAATCTTCCATCTGACAATCTGGATTTGATTGCTTTAACAATTGAAAAAATCCTGATGACTTGAGCTTCTAACATATTAACTTTATTTTTGAGAAAAGTAACTTGTTCAGGATCATCTTCTCTTCTGTTTTCCTTAGAGGTAAACCTAGCTCCCAATCCTAGCCCTTGAATGCGTCTATGTTTATCTTTCTTTAACACTTGAGAAAAGATATCGGTGTCCCAATTATTACTCTCGCCATTACCTTGAGAGGCATCAATTTCTGATTCCTTTTCCTTGATTTTTTCCTACAATTAACATATAAAATATACATATCATACACATTTATTATGCTTGATTTTATTTGGAAAAAAAAATTAGCTGACTCGTATTTTGATTTAAACATAAATAAAAAATAAAGGAAAATATACAATTGTTTTTTGTGCAATCTCATCAACTGGATGTCCATCTGCATGTTCATGAATGATTATGTACAAACCAGCACGGTCTAGTTGTACTCCAGTTTCTTTCAGCTGTTTTAACATTGTAAATATCACAGTTAAATATTTGATACTATAATATTTATAAATATATAAATGTAAGAGTTCTATAGTTAGCTTTTCAAATATTACCTTTTCATGGCGAATTCGTGCAAAACTCTTCTGACCTGCAGTATGTGGTGAACCTTGATTTTTGCGATTACTCTTGTTTCTTGTACTACGACTCTACAAGCAAAAATGATAAATAAGAAATGAATTATTATAAAAGAATCTTGAAACCTAATAAGCACCATTCCTATAGCACACTCCACCCTTACTGCCTTGTTGTCCATCTGCAATTATCTAATTCAGATTTAATGATTTGAAATATAAAATTCATAAATATATTACGGACATTTTACATAAGTCCCCCTCCATTTGGAAACAGGGCAAACCTCTTCCAAGAACATCTACTGTGATATCTTACATATGAACTGCAAGCATCTTGTGCCTAGCTAGCAAATGACAAAAACTAGAATATATAATTAGTGTGACAGCAGTTCACTTGTATGGATGATTAGTGGTCCTAATTTTCAATAGGGTTGAATGAAACCCTAATTATCTAGTACATACACCACTTACTAATCATATTAGATCTAAACTGAAAATTCGTTTCAATGGCTTCTAATTTCTGAATCTTGTAATTCAAGATTTTGCTCAGGTATATGAACTATGGATGAGGTTTGAATTGTAAAACACTTCATCTCCAACCTTCAAACTTAATTCAACCACAAAAATTGAGTTTAAAAAAAACTGCATTAAAAAGTACGATAGAGGTTGCATCATTAACCACTCCCTCCCCAAATACAAGACTATAAAGCAAGGATGTCTTGTCTTGACTGAGAACCTTTTACACACCAAAGATTAGATATCAGTAACATATCTTATAACTACCTTATTCATATAAGGACATTATGACCCTATGCAAAACAAATAAGCATTCAAACCCACAACAAAAACACACATGGAAAAGAGAAGTATTAGAGAACAACCGAAAGAAAAATATGATCCACCAAAACTGCCCCTGTAATCTAACCAACACAAAGCAGATTTACTGAAAGCAGGGGTTTATGCAATCATATCAATCACGTACATGAAAAGAGCGTAGAAAGCACTCTGCAAGTATTGAAAATTTGCACGATGTACAGTATAGCAAGAGAAAACAATTCTGTAGAAAACAGACTCAGAAAATACAGGAGATATATTCATCTGATATCAAATTTCAGAACTTTTTGAAATAGAGAGAGCTTTAGAAATCAGACTTGAAATATGACTGAAATCAATGAAAAGGTGAGCTTTTGAAAAAAGAAAACTAGAAGTAAACTTAGGAGAAGGATGAGTAACAGAAAACAAACAGCACTCCACTACATCTTCTCCTGATCAGATTTGATTCAAGGAAGAAAAGAAGAGAGAGAAGTCATTCAGTTTTCCCACCTGAATTTAGCCTGGAAATTCCATCAAGGCTTTGATTCACCTTGCATCAAACTGTTGGTCTGAATCTCACAGAACTAGGGGCAAAAGCCAATTCCATTCAACTGAATTGTGGGGAGTATTCATCCAAAAAAAAAAGATTGTGGTGAATGCCTAGCCTTCTACATGTATTTAAGGACTGATAAGATTGATTCAAACTTGTCTTAGGATATTGTAGAGCCAATTAGATTCAACTCTAGAAAAAAAATATGAAAAATGGAAATCAAAACAAAGTTGGAACCTCCTCCTATAGTCCTGTCCACACCAAGTAGAAGGTCTAAACTGAATAGGACTTAAAAACTGGTCTGGGGTTTAAAAAAAGTAGAACACAAGACATAATAATAATACAATGAACAAAGAACATCCTAATCCAACCCAACAATTGGAGAACCAATTCTGGAAACTGGACCAGGAAACCGTTCCAATCCAGAACTCAACCTAAGCTCTGGTATTCTTCCTGCTGAACTGCAACCCGAATCTTGAATCTGCATCATGATGCCTAAGGAATGCCTTCATGAGTACATGACTGCCATGTTCTAGGAATCTTTCCCCTGTTACAGGTACCTTTCCTTATCCGGATAGGTTTCCTTCATCTAGTAGGTCTGGATACTCCCTACAGGTGTGAATCATTTTTACTCCCTGCAGCATGAAACCCAGGGGGCACTTCTCCAGGGCTTAAAGCCATCAGAAGACTCATCCACGAAATTGTAACAACCTGCTCCTGCCTCAGCAGTTCCTTGGTTTTCAGTTGCTCAACCAAACCCCTTATCAGAGCCTTCCTTTTTTAGTCTTCTGAATTAAGTGTGATTGAGTTGATACATATCGAAAAGAGTAACATGCACAATCAAATGTTGTACAAAACTCATGGTCACCTAGGATCCTTGAGAAAAAACAGATAATTCAACGCCCACCTCCAGGTCAAGAGCACACCGGCATCTCTGCCTTATCCAACTGAATTGGCTGAGTTCTTTTATCCAATGCTTTCTTTTTTTTTTTTCTTGGGGGAAGGGGGTGGTTGTTAAGAATCCAACACAAATTTGAATTTGCCAATATTTCAAACAAAGAATGCATTTCCAGAGGATAAAAAGACTAATATTTAATATGACTTAAAAACAGAACATTTACTAATATGGTAGTTGAACTCACATTCCTCCTAATTCTAGTACTGGACTTGCATAAATTGTGATGCAGGCTTGGTACACCACCCCTCTCTCCTTTGGCTCCTTGTTTCTGGTAAAATTCTGCAGAAGCTCAACTTGCTGCCCCTTAAGAACAATTTGAATATCTATTTTTCGAGTATTGCTACCGGGTTGTTGTTCTCACAAGTTAATGCATAACATTTTACAAGATGTATAAAATTAGCAAACACCCATTACCAAAAAAGTAAATCCATTTTCATTGATCGAAATTACAAACTCTCATTCAAAGAAAAAGAGAAAAGAAACAAAGAGTTCAAAAATACATCCGATACAAACACTATCAAGCTTACAATGAGACCCACACTAAAATAAAAGCAACTAATAAAATTATAATGGCTTATGAAACAATTGAAGCATGGCACCTTCCCCTGTCTCTCAACCACAGTCATTATTGACTCAAATTATAAGTCCTCAAAGCAATTAGGGGGTTTAAAGAGGAAGCAAGAAATCACAATCCCTAAATACAAAATCAGATTTGTGGGTCTTGAAGGAACCATGTGAAATAACACAAAGATAAGGTTTTAGAGCTGTGGGTGTGTTCAAAACATAATCCAATCCCTAAATACAAAATCAGATTTGAAACCAGGGATTAAATACCACAGAGAACTACAAACCACCAAGATATACGACCAATCAGGGTCCATAAACTGAGTCATCTAGCAGTAGAACCCATTGGTACTCACCTTGCAAAATTTGGAATTGGTAGGAGATCAATCCTATCTACAGAAAATGGAGGAACCACCGATGAGATTCTGACTCGTGCGATCGAACATGAAAAAACAAACAACACATCAGAGTTGTGTTGATTCATCAGTTCAGAAAGAAAAAAAATGAACAGAGAACAATTCTCGATTAACGAACAACGATTATAAAAAATATAAAAAATAAAAAAATCATGTCGATTGAAGAGGAAATAACATATTCGATTGAAAGCAAAAAACACTTCGGTTGAAGAGGAAAAAACACATTCGATTGAAAGCAAAAAACAATTTGACTGAAAGCAAAAGACAATTCGATTGAAGAGGAAAAAAACCCCCATTCGATTGAAGAGCCAAAAACCCTTCGATTGAAGATGTAAAAACCCCTTTCGAAGAATGCGATTGAAAACCTTCCAATATTGAAGGACAAGATGCTGTTTAATGGCGTTTATTGCTGTCTAATGGACTAGATTCAGTAAAGGCCCTGATAGATTTTCGGTTGGAAACATACCTATGGATTGAGAAGATGAGGCACCAGCAGCGATTGAGAAGATGATGCACCAGCAGTGATTGAGAAGATGATGCAGCAACAGCAACAAGCTTTCTTCTTGTTCTTCCACTTCTACCGTTTCAAAGCCGTGAAAGAGATCCCATCGCCAAGCCCGAACTTCCTTGAGAAAAGTGCGTGAGAGGGACTTTAGCTAGGATTTCTGGGTTTAGGTTTGAGAGAGAGGATGAGTGTATAGCGGAGGAGTGGAAGTGAGAGGGACTTTAGCGGGAACATCAAACCTATAGCGCGCGGGAATTCTTTTATTTAGAAGTATCCTTTATTATCCTTTATGAAATTTATTTTATTGATTTATGCCGATTGTTTAAATATAATCTTAGGTAAAAGCATGGTACAATCATGGTACCAGCGACACGATATTTAATATATGTCGGCAATATATCGTCAAAAAGTCGATATATAGCGCTACATTCGCCATATATAACAGTATTTTATTCGTTTTTTGCTGATTTTTTGTTCAATTTTTACCAAAGTGACATAGGACCTCTACGAGCTCCGGGGGCGCGGCCCCCACACCCCGCCGGGGCGGCCTCCCCAGACCCCCGCCCGCTCACTGGGGAGCTGGACCCGTGTTCGTTGGCAACAATATGTGAAGCATGAGCCATACTCAACATAATTGTATAATGATTTGTAAACTTTAGTACATCTCTTTACTAGATGTGTATATGTGTTCTCTTTGCATATTTACATTAGTTTATATGAATTTTCCAAACTTTCAGTTTTGCCCTCATATAGTCGGACATGTGCCAATTAGAAACTTTAGATTAGGTAATGTTTTATGTCAAAATAATACTCCCAATGTGTTTATTGGACTCAAACTATGTTACACGTCAAATTTCAGATCAAAATAACCCCAAATACCCTTCGAAATAGGGGGTCGATTTTTCATCGAACTACTGCAAAACATCGAGCGACATTTCAAAAAAATATGCTTACTACGATTTTTAACTGCAGTTATTTCTGCAACTAAAAAGAATTTGTTACTACATATTTAAATATTACAACTATTATATAAACTATATCACCACGATTCCAAAATGTAGTTCTGTTTTAGTAGCTAAAAAAGTTGATATTGTTACACTTTTAATTCCCTAGTAATAAGTTCCATATATTTGTTACAATTTTTAGTTGTAGTTTTGTTTCCATAGTTATAATGTTTTTTTTATTACTATTGTTTTGAATATCGTAGTTAAAAATATTTTAAAATACTACAATAAATAACTGTAGTTATATTTTAGTAGCAAAAAAAGTTGACATTGTTACACTTTTAATTCTATAGTAATAAGTTCCATATATTACTATACTTTTTAGTTGTAGTTTTGTTTCTGTAGTTACAGTGTCTTTTTATTACTATAATTTTGAATATCGTAGTTAAAAATATTTTCAATTACTACAATAAATAACTGTAGTTATATTTTAGTAGCCAAAAAGGTTGACATTGTTACACTTTAGTTCCATAGTAATAAGTTCCATATACTACTACACTTTTTAGTTGTAGTTTTGTTTCCGTAGTTACAGTGTCTTTTTATTCCTATATTTTTGAATATCATAGTTAAAAATATTTTAAATTACTATAATAGATATCTGTAGTCAGGGGCGGACCCAGGATGAAATATTGGGGGGGGGGCGAAGAACGAAAGCTAGATAACCTTCCTGTTAGGGAAGCACTAATGCTTTTTTGTCACACATATTATGTGGGCCCTTATAATATTCATTTTAGATCTCACATCTAAATTATTTTATTATATTAAAGAATAGACCCACATATATTTTGTGGGGCCCACACTTATTTGAAGAAAAAAAAAAGGTAAATTATTGATAATGGTTTTTTTTTTGGACAAAATATAGGTAAAATTAAAGCAACAATATAAAAAAATATATACACATGACTTCAACCCTAAAAAGTTAGATGCAAGCAAATATTTTCTTTGATAGGAGATGTAAATCAAAATTTTTTTTTAGGTAATAGATGCAAACCAATGGCAATTAGTTACCTATTAACTATAGATATTTTATTCACAATTCAAAATCAAATAACAAAAATTGCAAAAGAAACAAAGAAACATATAATATAAAATCAAATAAAAAAATAAAAAAAAATGAGAAAAAGATAAACGATAAATAAATTGAGAAAGAGAAAGAGTACTTAATTGTGGAGTAGATTTTTTTTCCAAATTTTCTTAACCCACGCTTATAGAAAGCGAAGAGAATAAATAGAAAGAAAAAAACGGAAGAGAATAAATAAAAAGAAAAAAAAGGAGAGAGCATAGAGGATATAGAAGAGAATAAATAGGGATTGAAGAGTTACTTTCTAATTATGAATGACATTTTGATTTTTGAATATCTAATAAAATGTTTTTTCAAATATTTCCTTTAACCAGGTTTATAGAAACAGAAGAGAATAAATAGAAAGAAAAGATAAGAGAGAATAGTGGGGAGAATAAATAGGGATTAAGGAATTAGTTTTTAATTAGGAATGACATATGTGCCCATTATTTTACTTTTAAAAATTGTTCTCAATATTGGGGGGGGGGCCAAATAGCGACATTTCACATATAGGAAGAGAAAAAAGTGGAAAAAACAAGGGAATTAAGGGAATATATAAAAATTTTAAAAATCCGGTGGGGGGCCATGGCCCCCCTCGGCCCCTTCATAGGTCCGCCCCTGTCTGTAGTTATATTTTTGCAGTTAGAGGTAATATATTAATGCGGTTTTGAATACTGTAGTAAAAAGTTGTTCAAATTACTACACTTTTTAGTTACACTTTTACAAGCACATCTATAAATATATTTGTTAGTGCAGGTGCTACATGTTGTAGCAATAACTATTTTATATTACTACATATGGAAAAACTGTAGTTAGAAGAGACTAGTAGCTACGGTTAAAAAAACCGTAGCTAATTATCTGTAGCTATAAGGGGTTTTTGTTGTAGTGAAATATCAGCCCGAGGAACATTCAATGGAGTGTACTCACTTTTACCGGGAGACCTTTGGCGCCAAGCCTGAGATTTTCCAACCCGATCACGGACATTTTTCTTTGGCTTCTGCTCCTGCTCAGGAGCCTTCAGTTCCTTATTGGAGACTTTATTATCTCATTGGCGCGCATCTAGAATCTCCATAACTTCAGCCTGCTTCTGGCACCAACCCACAGCATAAGTCGCAGGCATATCCTGTAGTAATAACTCTAGGAGTTTCCGATTAGTGAGTCCTGTAAATAGAGCAGTTTTGGCTACTTGCTCATCCAAATTTTCTATCTCCATCGTTACTTTGTTGAATCTTTTCTGAAACTCTCTGATTGATTCGTTTTTTCCTTGTCTGACAGTAAACAAAGTTTCCTCTGTCTTTTTGACCTGTATTCCACTCTGGAATCGCCCTATGAATTTGCGCGCCAATTCATCAAAGTTTACGATCCTTCCAGAGGGGAGGTTCGAAAACCACTTTTGTGCTGCTTCAGTTAGAGATGAACCAAAAACCCTGCATAAAATTTCATCAGAATTACCTGAAACTGCCATGATCAGTTGGTAATAGCCGATGTGAGCTGTTGGATCTCTGGAGCCATCGAATGTAGAAAAGGTAGGCAAATGGAAGTTATGGGGAAACTGATATCCCGCAATTGGCTCGGCAAAGGGGGTCTTCCGAATGACTGAGTAAATATCCTCAGTTATTCTTCCCTCAGCCAACTGCCCTAATTTCTCATTGATGTTGGCCAGTTCCTGACCAATTTGGGTCGGGTGATCTTCATCGATATGATCACGACCTCTATTAACACGATCATCCCGTGCTATTCGATCATCACGAATAGCCCGTCCTTCCCGAACATTCCGCTCGTCGCGAACTGCTCGATCATCAAGAACGGTTCTTCTGACAGTCGGTGAGTGAGTTCTTACCCCTGTATCCAACCTTGTATTTGAATCAGTTGTACTCTCTTGCGGTCTGTCGAACCGATCGTCTTGCCTAGGTTGATCGTCAATCCTCCTAGGTCCTCAGTCTCCTTCACGAAAATTCTGACCGATATTCCGGTCTTCAGCCAATCTCTGATCACGTGGCAATGCACGTCTCCCTGAATCGCGTTGATCAGGTTCTTGTGGTAAAACCACTCTTCTGGTGAGCATGCGGAGTGCTTGGCTCACCTCCAAGAGTTGAATCTTTACCTGATCCAATTGATCTTGGAATGTATCAGGAGGATTACGTCCTCCCTGACCACCATCTACCTCGATAGGATTTTGGCTTCCCTGGGGAATATCTGGATTATTCGCTCCAGGGATCTGAACACCGGAATTGCGTTGCAGCAGCGGCTGCTGATCTAGTCACCATGGCTTTTCAAGTCGTTTCCCACAGACGGCGCCAAATGATGCGTCCAAAATCTGCTCAGCCCTTAGATCTCCTCGTGATGACCTGCAAAACGAAAGCATCAGATGTGGCCCGACCGCGGGGGTCGGGAGTCCACCTCCGAAGGCTAAGTCAGTTGATGAACTTAATCACAAACGACTCTGTTAGAAGCACAGAGCTAAGGAATAAAGAACTGGGAAAGGTGATCTAGATAGCAGGCCGCTGATAGTTTACGTCTCAGTCTGTATCAGAATTTGAGTCTAAGTCTCAGATTGTGTGTTTTCAGATCGTCCTCACCTCGTATGGTAGTGAGGTTTATATAGAGTGTACCTTCGAATCTCCTTCGTTGGATGCACTTGAGCCTTCTTCGGGTAGTCGTTGGATCTTAACAGTTAGATCCGTTGAGTAATAGACTTCTACTAGTTTGGACTAGTAGAGGACTCCTGAGATAACCTTTAGGTTATGTGATGATTATCCCTTCGATAATGATTATCCGCAGCCGTCAATTCGAGTCTGCCATCATTAGGGTAATTAACCTAATCCATAAGTCGGATTAGGGCATGCTTGTAGTTGAATAAGTTTTCTTCCTCAGCAAGCCATCTTCTGGATCCGGTTCGCTCGGGAGCGAGTCGGTTCCCTCTGTCTTGACCGGGGTCGAGGGTCGAACCAGGTATGAACCCGGTTTGATCATAATTTCTCCATATCAGGCACAATGGTCACTTGGTAGATCTTTATCCTTGCTTAAGCTCTCAATAACTCTTGTACTGAGCAATTAATGTGAGTAAACAATCGATGTCATCCTATCCTTCGCCTTTGAAATTAACTCTTTCCTTCCATTTGTTGATAAGTTTATTTTAAATTATGCATATTATTTGAATAATCAATTGGATACATTTTTATATGTTTGCATTTGTTTTGTATCATTTTACCCTAATATCGCATGCAAATGAGCATTAGATGCAGTCTCTTCGAATTTAAATAATTTTGGTAAAAAAAATTATCCTGATAAATACTGATTCAAATTTGTGATCTATGCTTGTAGTAAATCATCTCAATATTTGGATTCCTTCAACAACAAGGAGTTGCTTAGAGCAATTAGTGGAGTTGAAGGTTGATCAACAAAGGAAAAAAGGGGAAAAAGAATCATATTCATAGAAGGAAAAAGGAAGAATCTTGTTTTTGAGTGTGCTACGTTCAGTTTCAATCAAATCCTTCATTAGACTCTGATGCGTCCAAATTCTGTTAAGCCGCCGGACTTCTTGATGTATTCTGCAAAAGAAAGTTAGACGTGGTCCTACCGGGGGGGGGGGGTCGGAAGGCCACCTCCGATGCTTAAGTCAAGAATTGGACGGATCACAAAGGCTCTGGCAAAATGCAGGGCATAAAAGCAATGAATGCGTAATTGAGAAAAGATTCAGATACTTGATAGGTTGTGCGTCTTCGATTTATATAGAGATTACCTCTAATCTTCAGTCGTTGATTGTATTCTTGATCTCCTTCGGTAGCCGTCCGATCTTAGGGGTTTTCCCTAAACGTTCGGGATATAACCAGTTACCTATTCTCAGCATGATTCCTTCACCGCTTTGCTGATAGAGGCCTTCTACAAGTCGGCTTTGTCTACCGCAATGTTCGGGAGGCCATACCAGATTAGTAACTGGAATACGGCGCCCTTATGTTTATTTCATTAGGTCCTGGTGGGCCCTGGTCATGGTCCAACCAGGACGAAGACTGTGAAACCAGGTCGGCCAGTTCGGTACAATTTTCGTCGTATCATTTGCCCTTCAGGCCAAACTTTCAGACAACATTGTAGAATGTTTGGTCTGGGTCAAGATATTTATCGAATGAGAGTAAGTTTGGGTCATCTCCGGTAATCAAAACATCTTTGCATTTAATGCCCCTGACATTTTTTCCAGTGGGGTGCCAACGGTGCACTCTTTCATTCTGTGCCTCCAACTCAACTCGACTCAACTGGATGACAAGTGTTGAGAATTGAGATGTGCTGAGCACGGTTCCTTGTGTCGGCGATTTTATTGCCGACACAGGGCAATTTTTCGCCGTGTCGTTGGGGGGCGACACGATACCCCCCAGCGACACCGATTTTACCAAAAGTCAGCGATATATCACCGACAGTTGAGATTTTACCAAAATGTCGATTGGAGTTGCAAACATCGATATTCACAGAGAAAATAGAGAAGAGATCTTCTCAGTTGTTTCAATCCTCAAGTCTAATCTGCTCATCTCTCTTTAGGTCTCTGTGTGATTGTCTTCGGCTTGCCAGTTGCAGCAAAAATGCGTGCAAAGACCAACTCAGAGGTTACCAGTATGGCGACATCATCTCCAATGAGGTCGCCACTGAGGAACCGGCTGGTGTATTATGCTCAGAGCCCATCTAGAGATTTGCATGATGGAGAGAAGACGAATGGATCTATTCATTCAACGCCGGTGATTAGCTCCATGGGTTCACCTCCTCATTCCCACTCATCTATTGGTCGCCATTCCAGAGAGTCTTCCACAAGTTACTTCTCTGGTTTTCTCAAGCCAAGCTTCGGCAAAGTTTTATCCACTGAAGCTAGCCATGGAGGTCATCAGAAAAATCAAAATCATTGGAAAGAACCCTTCGATGCAATCGAACACCATTTTAGATGTTTTATGAGATGATCAAAATGTCCCCTTCAAAAAAAAGAGGAACCGAAGGATCAAAACATAGTTGCTGGGAACCGTTAAAGCGAACTTCTATTCTATTGATCCATGTTCAACGTTTTGTAAATCAAGCATTTGACAAAGCAACAGAGAGGGAGAACCTGAAATACCAAATAAAAAACAGAGCCAACGACAGGAATAGGAGGCAAAGAGGGAGAACGAAAAGGGTTTTTGTTGTCGATGTTATCTCATCTTTTCGACACCGATTTTATCAAAATGTCGGGAGACATGGAGTGACATGTCACCAGAGTCGCCACAGTCCGACACGGCGACATGGAGCGACATGTCGGACCTTGGTGCTGAGCCGTCAGAGGAAGATTCAAGTCTCAATATTGCAAATTTGAGAATAATTCAAAATTGCTTCAGGCATGTGCATGACTGACGGACAAAAGTGTTTTGCATGACAGTCTTGTGCATTAAATGGGCAAGACTGAATCAAGGTCTTGAATAATGGAGCGTACAAAAAAATATCTAGCGCGTACGCAACAACCATTTGTCAACTGGGGCCCACAAGATGTATCACCCATTGGTTTCGCTGGGCTCCCACAGTTACAGTTACACCCATGGAACGAAATCTCGTTCATTTTGCCCAATTCGCCTGGTGGCGAACTGGGCGAAACGGCGAAATATTGCCGGAATTTCGGCGATATTTCGCCACCCAATTCGGCAAATTTATCCCCCTTGTTTCGATGGTTTTTTTTGGTCCAAATGAGTTGAAATTTGGTGGGTAGCCTAATTTGATGCCAATAAACACAATGGAATGGTTGGTTTTGCCTAAAAACTCACCCAAATTGGTGTTCTTGATCGGCATATAATCGACTGTATATACCGGTAAAACTGTAATTTTACAACTTTATTTTAAACAATTAAACTAACATAAATAAGCACAAAACTATTTTATTAGTAAGAAAAATACAAGTATATAATAATACAAATACAACTACTCAATACCAACTACTATGCCTTGGTGGATCCATGTCTTCCAGCTCTGTCTCCGTTGATAGTTGGGTACGAGGCCCATAGGCTACAACATTAAACTTCCGCTCCATTATTTTCTTGAAGTCATTTCAAGACATGTCATGCTGATGGTTGTTGACATACAAGGAAACCAGGCCTCTGTAGTTTTCATCATCCATGACTGTAAAACTACTCCCCTCAAGGGGTAATGTGAACGGAGCTCTTCAATTGACATCGTAGCATCGAAAGGATATCTGTATGTTGCCTCCAACATAGCAGTTCTCTGTGAGCCAAATGGAGGCATAAGCGGGACACCCTGATGCTGATAACCCCAAACATCATTACCCCAACCACCATATGTGCTGCCTTCCTGCGAACCCAAGCTCATGGAAGATCCATCATTACATCCATAGTGCAAACTCCTAGACTACATATCATCGTGTCCATAAGCAGAAGGGACACCATAGCCATAAGCAAGTGTGGAGCCTACAGACTCCTCCAAGGTCATGGACCCCATCACTCCTGACAACCTATCCATTGGATCAAAATGGCTGTATGAGCCATATGATCGAGTATCGTCACTATAACCAAAGCCATACGACCCATACCCATGCTGGCCATGCATATGCTGCTGCTCCCTCCCTGAAACTCCCCTCTCCTTGGCCGATTGTAGCTCGTAGGACGACCATGATAAAGCTCACCACCATGATCGTCATCCTGGGTGGCATGTGTGTACTAAGTCTCTCCAGTGTATCTCTGGGGGGATCATGTGCCTCTGATAATGGAACATGATATCGCTCCTGTACTCCTCCTCCACCACCACCACTACCACCACCACCGCCACCACCGTCGTCATCATCATCCCTCCGAGTATGACTGGGACTGGGAGCAAGGGTGTCATCTGGATCATCATATTGCGTACCAGGCTGCACCATCCAATCCTCATCCACTCTGGCGGCAGCCACCTGATGTACTTGCCCCTCTTGAGAAGCCATGTACTCATCTACATTAACTCCCGCAACTTGAGCAATGATTGGGTCTGGCCTACCTCCAGGCTGGTCTAACACTGGCTCGCCCCTATCCAACAACCAATCCGTGAGTGGATGTTGGTCATCTGCAGTGACCTCGAAGATATCATCGAGCTGCATGTCCTTGTCTGTCCCACTGTTAGTGTTTAAATGGCCATTCTCTAACTTCAGTCTCATGTTGTAGTGACAAAACACGAGGTCATTCAGGCATTGACTTCCCAACCTATTCCTCCTCTAGGAGTGAATCATCCCAAATGTACTCCAATTCCTCTCACACCCAGAGGCAGAGCAAGTCTGGGAGAGGATTCACACTGCCACTCTTTGGAGGTTCTCTGCATCGCCCCCATATAGAATCCACCACTCAGCTGCATTATCACAAATAATGCAAGTTAATACTTTAATTCTTAACAAAAATCCTACTTATATCACTTATATGTAAAATGTAATCATGCATCTAACCTGGATCATAATTTTGTTGGTTTTGAGTAGCAGCAACTGAACCAAAGGTCCCCAGTGCATCTCTAAAGTATTTTATCTGCAATAATTTGTATTGATGGTTAGCTAAATTCTTTCACAAATAAAAAGCAAGTACTAAGTTCTAAGTTTCTAAGTTCTAACTTCCATATGGCATTTGATTGGACCGTTGTGTTTGGCTCTAACTTCCCAATAACCTTCATAACGGCACTGAGCAAGTCTGACCGCAATCCCAAATTTTCAGTGTACTGATATTTTGGATTAAGATAATAGGCTGCACAATTCATAAACTCACAGTCAAATAATTAATATTTACTACAAGTTACAAATTATTAATAATAAGTAGTAACCCACACTAACTACTTACCCGCCCTATGCATCGGATGCATTAAATGAGCGATCCATCTAATATCAACAATGTTCAAGTATGGAACAAAACCTCTGGGGTTAGCTCTTTGGATTGCTGTTTTCATTCGCTCCAGGGCTGCATATATGTGTAGCATAGTGGGCCCCCTGAGGGAGGAATCAACCATACGTAAGACCTTTATTATAGGATATAAGGTCTCCAGCACAATTCTCACATTCCTCCAAAACTCATCAGACGAGATTGTCGTCTGTGTGATGCGCCCACTACTAGTACTGAATTATCACAAACACATTAAGTTAGTAATAAATACTACATACTAAATATTCATATTTCATAGTATAAATGTATAAGAATTAAGAAGTTAACAACTTGTTAAATCAAATAGTAGAGACTATAGATAAAAAAATAAAAAAAAATACTTACTTTGATCCAACCCATGAGAACCACTCCTCTGATGAAAACATGGATCTCAAGCCCGTCTTCCGTTCCTGAATACTGTTGAGGGCGATGAAATTCGTGGCAAATCTCGTAGGACTGGGTCGCACTAGCTCACCACCGCATGCCTGCCTCATCATATATAGAGCAACAGTATGATTGTAAATGAAATTTGTTACCTGCTTGGCCCTCTCCACTGTGCTCTGGATAATATTGATCTTGCCGATGTCCTTTAACATGAGGTCGATACAATGAGCTGCGCAGGGTGTCCAATATAGGTTATATCTAGCTGTATTCATCAGTACCTCACTGGCTTTCTTGAAGTTGGTGCCATTTTCGGTGACAATCTGCACCACATTCTCTTTCCCAACTTCATCAATCACATCCTGCAAAAGTTCAAGAATATACCTGTGGTCTTTTGTATGCCTAGTAGCATCCACAGATTTTAGAAACACAGTCTTCCGATCACAATACACCATATAGTTGATGACAGATTTTCTTGTCAGACCGGTCCATCCATGACACATAATGGTGCATCCATATGTCTCCCAAAATATTCTCAAACTACGGATGTACTCTTGCAGCTCCTCCTTCTCCTCAGCCAGGAAAGTGGTCAACACCTCATTAGGGGTAGGACCAGGATGTCCAGGACCTACCTTTGCAATAGTGTCAATCATATTACTATAATAAGGACCCTGTGCCGTATGTGCTGGAACCGCATTGTAGTACATCCACTTCGACACTACCTTCTTCACTTTCTTCACCATCCCTTTCCATGCACCTGTGATCTTGGGCTGCTTGGCCCCCTTATTTCTGAAAATATCAGGATCCTGCTCTAGGATAGGATCCGACCTCTGTGGATAGTCACGTGGACGTGATCCCCGTACATCAGCCGTAGAAGGGACCCTCTAACTTTGTGATCGGCTGAACATACCACGTATACCACCCCTGTCCCTAGATCCATATGCTCCAGCCCCTGATCCAGATGCTCCAGCCCCTACAGGCCTAGAGGAACCAGCTCCTATAAATCTAGCTCTGGCCCTCTCCTTCTCCTGGTACTGTATCGCCCTACTCTCAGCCATCGCCCGTCTAACATCCCTCTCCTCCCGCTCTCTCAAATCAACGGGATCAACCTCCTGATCAGAATCTGAATCAACTCTGTAAGATGATGGTGCCTGCACCGCCTCATCCAATGCTTCATTTACCCTTCTCCTCTCTTGTTTCTTCTTCCCATTGTCTTTCTCCATCTCTCTAACTGCCTTTATGATATCCGCATTCACCTCAGTGCAAGTGGCCACATCCTTTGAACTACCAGTGATGTGAGCCTTAAACCTACTTATGCCACCTGAATTCAACTACTTATCACAGAAGTTGCATCTTGTTTTACTTTTGTTGCCATCAATTGCAACACAATACTGCCATGCAGGATCAGCCCTCCTCCTCCTTGCAGACGCCGCTCCTTGTGTCTGTCCCTGTCCCTGGCCCTGTGAACCTGCTCCTCTCCCACAGCTAGACATGATAATTGTTGGTCTGTTGCAACAAAAATGATTTCATAAACAATTAAACAATACCAATATAATATTTTAAACAATATTTAAATTTTTTCCGACAAAAGAAAAGGCTACCATATCAAAACCGACAATGAAACCATACAAGAAGCACTTGAAAATAATTATATAGGTATTTTCTACCATATCTATAATTTTCTCTAATTTTCAAAATCATTTTCCTTATTTATTCCTAATTTTTTTTCTTTTTCATAATTATTTATATTTTATATTCATATTTTAATAAATTTCAAAAAATCAAATAATTATTTTATTGGGTCAAAAATTATTCCGACCCCGTGAGTCTGTAGATCGATCCATGGGGATCCACATATATTTTTTCAATCACAATGCAACACATATATCATGCAAAAAGCAAGCATTTAAAATGTATAAAAATATAATTTTTGACGCCCGAAAATAAATAAATAAATTACTTAGTGAAAAAAAATTTCGACTCCGTGAGTTTGTAGATCAGCCTATTGTATTCAACATATATTAATTTCATACCCATCCAACAATATTATGGCATGCATTTTAAAAAAAAAAAAACAGTTTAGTGAAGAACAGTTTACCTCTCAGATGAAAAACACCCAGATTTGTATGAAATCTCGCTTAATTGTCGCGAATAATGCTATACCCGTCAAGAGTGAAATGAGTACTACGGTTTTATGTCGAAGATCGGACGAAAATATGGCCAAAACACCTAAAACTAGGAGAGAGAAGCTCTGGATGGTGTGGGTGAGGAGAGAGAAAATCAGAGAAATTCAAACGATAATTAATGAAAAATTCCCACGAGCCCTGCGCATTTATCCCTGAATTTCACAGACATATCGGTGAAATCTCGGCATTTATCGCCGATATGGCGAGATCTCGCCATATCGCCGAGAAATCGCCGATATCTCGGCGGTAAAGTGTTTATCTCGTTTCGCCCCCTGGTTTCGTTTCGCCAGAGGGCGAAACTGACGAAGAAATATAGTTCCATGGACTTACACCTTAGGGGTACCCCGTACAGAACATTCCAGCAAACAGGAGAGAACAAAATATACATTATTTACGGCTGAATTTTAAATTTCAAACCGTTACAACTTAAAAATGTCGGTTTTGGAGGATTTTCCCTGGTGAAGGAGAAATTACCTCACCATCCGTTGTCAATCTGAATCTGAATTTTAATTAGCTTGGGTGATGATGAGTTGAGCTGTTCTTGTTCCTACCCACCTTGACAAGAATATAACGGTCGAGAGTCTCTGACATAGACATTCACGGTGAGTCTAAGATCCTCTATCTACCGTGGTTGCGAATTGTAATTGGTACTCTCACACTCCTTCACAGCACATTCAGAAGGAATATGATGTTGCGGGTAAAGAATCCCAACTCATAGACATTTGCGAAACGGCTAACATGCCCCAAAACGCTTCAGTAAGTAAGATTTTGATTGGATTCCATTAATCGAGTCTCATGTTCGAGAAGGCCCCAAGTATTGAGCCAGCAGCTGCTACTGGGGGCTGTCAATGTGTGATGTTATAAGGCATAAGATGTTCAGGGCGTGGCTGGGCTGGGCCCATATTGGAGTTCTGGTTCAAGTGGGTTCGGTAGCCCAACTACTATTGACCATGGACAACGATTGTGTGTGGGATGGCAAGCAGCTAGCTTCTATTCACATTAATATTATCGCTGCTTTTTTGTTTTGGCCAAAAAGAAGACATTAGAGGCTTATTCTCATCCCTAGAGTAATTTCAGTAGCTTCAATTTCTAAAGACACAAATGTAGTAGTAGATTCTCTAGTAAAGGTGTCATGTCTTTAGTAAGTCAAAAAAAAGAGAGGCTAAATTCTGATACGTAGTTTATTGATCTTAGTATTCAGATGTTTCAAGCTCTGCTTGCATCACTAAATAAATAATCTTCTGCCAAAAGACATCGATTTGTATTGAGTGAATCTCCCGATGAATACCTAGTTATAAAATGCAATAACGTATGATATTAAACCTTGGATTAGAATATTACACTTGACTGCATCCTATAATTAACTAAGAAAACCCTTCGAAGGGGAAGACTCAAACTCCTCTACTTTACTTTACAATGATAATATCCTTATTTCTTCCAAAATAAATTAGAGAAAAGAAATCATATTGTCAACTAGACGTAATCAAACCGAACCACTGCTGGTGTTCTTTAATTCATTTTCATTTGCCTTTTGCTATTGCTCCTCTTGTTTTTGTGTAAAAATGTGAAAATTTTAAATCTTGCTAAGTTGGTGCAAATGTGTAACGTGTGTAATAAAAGCTCGCTAGGCATTGGATAGCTACCACGTGAATTTCATAAAAACTCAGCCACACAAAAGACAAGTGCAGATTATACCAACTTAAGTGAAATAAATCATTTTTTCTTTGATCGGAACTAAACTATTTTTTTGTGCAATTGAGATTTAATGGAATCCACGTGATGTTTATTGGATACCAACATTAGGTGTCACAGACACCACCACGCCAGATGCACCAGCCCAGCGAAATCAAAAAAGGAGTTTAGGTTTACAAAACTATGGAAAACAATGTTTCTTATTTTAAGGCTTGTTTGGTTACATGAATTAGGAATTTTAAATGAAATGGAATTTCTTTTATTTTTTTGGTAATAATGAACTGGAATTTTTAAATCTATAGATTTATAGTTCAATTTTTTTCTCTTCTAGAACTAGTGTTTTTTTTAATATTGGAAATACCGTCCACAAGGGTCGAACCCACAACCTGTCCATCTTAGGGTGTTTTTTGCCAAGCTCTTACAAGCCTACACATAAGGGTTTCTGCTAGAAAGACAAAAGTTTGTGTTGCTGCATCCTGCAAACCTAGGGGTTTCAAAAAGAAAATTCTCAAAGTATCCCTTGATGAGCTTCCGCGAAACTACGTTTAGCCGATTTATGGATCTCGGACACCTGTCTATGGGAAGATAGTTGTTCAACAGATGTTTGCAACACTTGTGAAGGAGTCACCAAATGACTTCCTTGCAGCTTCTCAGCTTCGCAGATGACTTTCTCACTTCTCGGCAGATGTTTTCCTGGTTCTCAGCAGAAGTTTTCTTGCTTCTCAGCAGACGTTTTCCTGCTTCTCGGCAGAGGTTTTCCTGCTTCTCGGCTGACGACTTTCCTACTTCTCCGCAGATGATTCTCCTACTTCTCGGCAGGTGTTTTCCTGCTTCTCGACAGACGTTTTCCTGCTTCTCCACAGACGTTTTCCTGCTTCTCGACAGACATTTTCCTGCTTCTCGGTAGACGACTTTCCTGCTTCTCGGCAGATGACTTTCCTGCTTCTCGGCAGATGTTTTCCAGCTTCTCGACAGATGTTTTCCTGCTTCTCAGCAGACAGGAGCAGATGACTTTCCTGCTTCTCGGCAGATGACTTCCTGCTTCTCAATAGATGTTTTATTGATTCTCGACAGATGTTTTCCTATTTCTCAGCAAATGTTTCCTGCTTCTTAGCAAACTTTTTCCTGCTGCTCAGTAGATGTTATCCTACTTCTCGGTAGATGACTTTCCTGCTTCTCAGCAGATGACTTTCTTGTTTCTAGCAGATGACTTCCCTGCAAGCTTCGCAGATGACTTTCCTACAGCTTCGCAGATGACTCCCTGCAGCTTCGCAGATGACTCCCTGCAAGCTTCACAGATGACTCTCCTGCGATTTTGCAGATGAAATTCCGGCATCTTTGCAGAAAAGCATTTGTAGCTTCACTGAAAGGTATCTACAGCTTCGCTGAAAAGTGTTTGCAACTTCGTTGAAAGCCTTTCTCGTCTCTTAAACAAGTTCCTGAAAAGTCTTAAGCATTGGCAAGATACTTTTCATAACAATTATTGTTATGAAGACTAGGGGGCTAATGTTATCATCAAAGATTATGGTTCAAGCCAAGGAACCGGACCAGATTATTGGGCTGACACCAAGGTCTAAAATCTGGGCCAAAGAGGATCGTCCGGCACTTCTTGGACTTGCCACTTCTCGAAGTTGCCTCTTCTGCCAGCTTTTTATGACTTCTCGGCAGAGAATATGACAAAGTGATACTCAACATATCTCTGTCCCAAGCTATCCTCTCAGCATTAAATGGACTGACAAAGTCCTCAGCTTAGCATTGAAGGTTCCTAAAGGCATTAAATGCTCTTGTTGACAAAGGAAGCTCTTCACGTTGCCCAAGCTTGCCTTGGAGCTTGCATCCATCTTTTTGTCCCCTCAACTATGGGCATGTGTCACATCAAGGCCAAATCTGATGTTGACATCTCAACTCTCCAATAAAGTCTCCAGCTAGTCGCACAACTTAGCTTGTTGAGCAAGCAAGCCACTTCAAGAAGCCATCTCCACTTTCCATTTCATCAAATTAACATCCAATGGCTATGAAGCAATGCTATCCTTTTAGGTATGGCTCACTTATGTAATCCCTCATCAAGCATGAACGGGAAAAGCTCTACACACTCCAGCCTTCACTCTTTTCAATTTTCCAACCCTTCAAGAGCTTGATCTTCATCATCTCTTTGGGTTTGCACTCCTCTATGGAGTCCCCTATTTTGCTGGCCTGGACTAACTCGATCGTTAGAGGTGGCTTCTCGTCCTTAGAAGCGGCCCACTTTCACTTTTTTTTGGTCTCAGGAGCAAGGGCTAGATCAAGAGCAAACCATGGAGCTAAGATCATATTTCTTGCACCAACAACTTTCAAAATAATTTCCTTCGCAATTTTGCATAGATCTTCCTCTTGGATGGTTATTCTTCGAAGTAGGGTTTTCTTGGGTAATGGAAATGGAATTTCATTAAGTTTCAATCGATGGCATAATTTTATAAATTTAAAATCTTAAGACCCTTGAATATAAAATAAAAATATTAAAATTACAATTATAATTTGTCTTTTTAACATAAACTGTTAGATCGAAGAAATGACATACATGATACAATTGTGACCATTGCACCATAAGGGTATTTTGGTTATCAAAATTATGATTTGTCCTTAATTAGTTATTTCTAAATCACAAAGGAACCATATGCAAAGGTGAACTTTTTTGAACTAAAAGTGACCTGGGCCAAACCTTAGGGGGTCTAGATGAAAATTACCCTATTTTTTTGGTGGCTTCTCTTTCAAATGAAATTGAAATATAAAAAGAGTATTCTTTAAAGTAAAAAAGAAAAGTCCAGAGAAGTATGTATAAAGTATAAACGAAGCAAAACCGAAACGTTCCATTTCATTGGCTGGCTGTACTATAATCCAATGGTTAATTTTCTGGTTGATAAATATAATCTTTTTCCGCAAAAATGTCATCTATAATAAAAGTGAAAAAAATTACAAGCATAAAATTTTGACTCTAATACTGATGCGTCCAAAATCTGCTCAGCCCTTGGATCTCCACGTGATGTCCTGCAAAACAAAAGCGTCAGATGTGGCCCGACCGCTGGGGTCGGGAGTCCACCTCCGAAGGCTAAGTCAGTTGATGAACTTAATCACAAACGGCTCTGCTAGAAGCACGAGCTAATGAATGAAGAAACAGGAAAGGTGATCTAGATAGCGGAGATGCCGATAGTTTGGATCTATCAGTATGTATCTGAACCTGAGTATCAGATAGTATTCTTTTTGATCGATTGATCCGTCCCTCACCTTGTATGGTAGTGAGGTTTATATAGAGTGTACCTTCGAATCTCCTTCGTTGGATGCACTCGAGCCTTCTTCGGGTAGTCGTTGGATCTCATCCATAAGATCCGTTGAGCGATAGACTTCTACTAGTTTGGACTAGTAGAGGACTCCTGAGATAACCGTTAGGTTATGCGATAGTTATCCCTTTGATGATGATTATCCGCGGCCGTCGGTTTGAGTCTGCTTTGTCATCGGGGTGATTACCCTAATCCATAAGTAAGATTAGGGCACGCTTACAGCAGAATAATCTTTCTTCTTCAGCAAGCCATCTTCCGGCTCCAGCTCGCTCGGGAGCGATTCGGTTTTCTCCGTCTCGACCGGGGTCGAGGGTCGGACCAGGTATGAACCCTGTCAGATCATAAACTCTCCATATCACGAGCCCCCGAGACCAAGCATTCGGTCGATCCCGAGGGCTTGGTTTTTAACTCGGGTTCGTCGTCGGGTGATGATCTCTGCGTGCTTCATTAAATGTCATATCACATTTAATGCGGTAGTCACTTTTCCTCGAGCGTTGTGAGTGTAAGGCCACGTATCTTCGTTGCAGTTGATCTGTCGTGGCTCACGTCATCCAAGCGACGGTTTCCGAACGCCTATTTCGGATTCGTGAGTTCAAACTTTCAAAACGTCTTTGAATCTTGATCGCTGATTTTGAATCAATCTCGATCGTTCAGATTCCCGAACACTCGTGCGGGAGTTTTAAAAGCGGTTCGTTGTCTTCGTAGGTTTCATTCTTCCTGTCTAGAATTTGAACCTTTGTTGTGCCTTCGCGCCTTCCTGCTCTCAAGCTTCCGTCTCACTAAATCGGTAAGTTTCTTGGTCTTTTCTTTTTGTAGTTTCTTGAAACGAGTAATGGCGGACGATAGGGCTTCTTTAGTACCCCATGTTGGTGATAGCGATGATGCTTTTGCTTCTCCTGCTCCCAAACAGTCGGATAGTGATAACAAAACCCTAACCGTCCTCTGGCAGGAGTTCGCTGAAGTTTCTCAAAAAGGTTTTGAAAGAAAAACCGAAACTTCTCCTGTCCTTCTCGAGTCTGGATCTTCCAAGATTGTCGAGTCTTCTAGGCAGCCTCAAACCTCCGGGTCCAATGGTGGACCTGGCTCTGTTCCTTCCATTTATAATGGAGAAACCCTTCTTTCAGCTGTCCAAGATTTTGACCTTCCTTCCTCATATTAGGTTAGGGCTCCCCACCCTGATGAGAGGGTTGATTCATCCCTTTCGGGTGAATTTTCTCTGTACATAGATGCACTGGAAAGCGGGGTTCGCTTTCCCTTTTTTAATCCTTTATTCTCCGCAGTTTTGAATCACTTGGAACATTTGTCCCGGAATGCTCCTCCCCAATAGCTGGCGTCTCATCGTCGGCTTCTTGGGTTTGTGTTTTGAGCTTGGCATTACGCCATCTCTTTCTCTTTTTGTACATTTTCATGTTCTTTCTATCTCCCATCCTCCCGGATGGGTCTTTCTTTCCAAACGCAATAAGGCTGAACTTGATTGGAGGGGCAGCATCTTTGTCAAAGGAACTTGCCCTTCTAATCACAAAAGATGGCGCGAACGATACTTTTTCTGTCGAGCGCCTCCATCAGATCTTAACTTCCCGACCACCTGGAGGAGGTTTACTTCTTCGTCCGAAAGTAACCGGGGCCTTCCCTTATCTAGAGAAGACGAGGCAGCCATCAGGAAGATCAAATCCATTCCGTGGTATCAAGAGATACATGGATATGAAATGGAGTATAACTCCATCCTTCAGTACTGGGGCTTGGCTCATTGTGAGCTTCTAACCATCATCCTTTGATTTGGTGAAGTGATATGTCTTGAATTCCGATTCTTGTCCTTCTTCTTTGCGGTGCCTCCCCGAACAGAACCACGAAAGCCTGCGGGTGAAGGCCGCTAGGGCCGTTGTGACAGCCGAGCAACGATCACCCGGGGTCTTGACTGCGGATCAAGAGGCTTCTCTTCCCTCTCCCGACCCCTCTTACGGGGGTATCAAGAATATCGGGCCTCGTAGGCTGATGCTTCGGGTAAAGGGAAGAAACCAATGGTGGAGAGGGCTAACGTCTCCTCCTCCGTTCGAACCAAGAGGAGGCATGACACAATTGATGCTCCCTCCAACAAAAAATCCAAAGCTTCGACGGATGGTGAGGAATTCTTCATCCCCCGTGGACCACGAAGATGACCGACGGGGTCACTCGGGATCTCGAGAAAGGCTGCGAGTGGAGCTCCCTCGGTCTTGCTCCTTTTGATCGCCGGGAGTTTGAAGCCCTGGATGACACCTCCCTTGTTAGTCAATCTACAAGGTACCGGTCTTCTTGCTTACTTATGTTTTCATAATTTCTTATGACTTCTTCGATATCTTCCGTCTTCCCGGGAATGCTTTGTGTTGAGCTTTTATCAACACATGGAAGCATTGAGCCGGGTTGGTCGCACCGAGCTCCTTGCTTTGCAAACTTGTGAAGAGAAATTGGCCAAGGCCAATTCCGAAATAGACCAGTTGTTGCAGCTACCGTGGAGCTGCGAGAAAAAGCATGATGAAGAAGTGATCTCCCTCAAGGAAGCCCTTGAAGCTTCGAGAATTCGTGTCTCTGCTGCCGAGCGCGAGGCCGGGAAGCAAAAGGCAGCTTCCACGTTGTTTGGTGACAGCCTTGAAATCAAAAGTAGGGAGCTCGAAGAACATCTGAAGTTGGCAATCCCTAGCAAGCTTTGAGCATATAAAGCCGGACCTTCGGAAGGAGTGCATTCGGAAATACCCGAACAGCGTACCTTTCTCCGAATTGCTAGGTTTCTACAACATTCGGGCTTATCGCATGGGGGCGGAAACGACGTTTGGGAGCAGATCCTTGGAACGATCCACGACTTCGACCTTTGCTCCTTTTCGTGAGGTATGCCACCCGAGAGGTCTTCGGGAAAGTTGGTATGGATCTCCCGGGCCCGGGCTCGGGGAGTAGATGATCCTTTTCCAGCTGACCCTCAATATGAGGCATATCTAGATGACGAGCCGGCACTTCCGGAGGAGAAATCACAAGCCGAGTCTCAAGTTGTTGCTTGTAGAGGATTCAGCCGATGCCACTCTTGAGGAAGGCTCTTCTCATGGTCTCGAGAAAAGTCATCCCGACCCGGGGTCCCTCGGGCAACAATGAAGAAAAGGCTTAGGGAGTTGTTCTTTTGTAAAGATGTACCCTCAATATAATGAATAGACATTTCTTTATTCATGTTGGCCTCAAAATTTCCCCGTCTCTTGCCGAAGTATTGCCTTGAATATCAAAGTATTAATGATAAAACTTATCACTTAACTTTTCATTCCTCGCCGAATAATGATCTTATAGAAATATTGTGAAGATGCGTTTCGGGAAGATGCGTTAATCTTCCCCACTACTTCATTTATTGCAAAGTCCGCACGTTTCCCTTCTGCGAAGTTCAAACGTTTTCTCGCTTTTGTGTACCATTCACTTGTTTCCAATGAATCGGAAATACATCCATTATTTTAATGGCGGTGCGACGATTGGAGGTTTCTCTGCATCGGTGCTCGCTTCCACATGTTTCCATGTGGCATCCCTTCGACCGTTGATCTTGCTTTTTGCGGATTTCGAAGCGTCGTTTCGATCCGGGTCGTCGGTTGTCCTTAGCCTTCAACCGTCGTCTTATACCTTAGGCTATTTAAAGCCTTCGTGGGTACTCTCCATCTATCCTGACTTTTGCAAGATAGATTTGCTAAAGTGCCAAAGCAACCTTTCGTCCTTCGGCCTGCCTCCGTATTCCTCGTACTCCAACGACAGCTCTATCCATTTACGAACAAGTGAGTTTTTTGATTTCTCGTCTCTTTCCCCTCTTCCCCCCGAAGTAAACTGCACGGTAGTTATACTTGGGGTTTAGTTTGTTGGTGCATCGAAGCTTTTGGAAAACTAGGGTTTCCCCATTGTTCTTGTCGTTTATTTACGTGCGATACGGCTGTTTTTTTGTTTTGTTTTGCATAGTGGCTCCCAAGATCAACCCGAACTTTATCGGAGCAAAATCTCGTAAGAATAGCGTTCCGTCGGTGGTGATTGGGGCCGGTGCGGTGGTTTCAGCTAGTGAATCCTCCAAGCGTAAGGCGGCTAGCTGGCGGTGAATCTTCAAGTCGAGATTCCTGCAGCTTACGGTGATGCCGTCCCTGCGCCTCCTTTGCCCGAAGTGACCGCTCGTCTTTCCCGGGAAGATCTTGATCACTCCGTTGCCGATGGTGCTGCCGGCAATCCTGGCTGGTGAGCCGGTTGGTGAGCTGTTGGTGCACCCCCGAAGAAGACTCTTCGGGCATCCGAGGCAACTATGTTGGCGTCGATGAAGGTGTGGTCCCGGCGAGTGCTGCTCCTATTTCTAACTCTAGTGCTTGTTTGGCATCCTCCTCCTCTCCTTCGAGTTGGAGGATTTTGCCACCGGGAAGCGCCGTCGGGTGACAAGTGATGAAGCTCGGCCTTTGCTTGGTGTAGTTCATCCTTCTCATCCTTCGCCTGAATTAGTGTCAAACGAGTTTGACGGAGCGTTGGAATGGTGTCTTGCTGCTCGAATGACTTACGAGAGCGCGGTTCTTTCCAAACTTCCGGATGAAGTCTTTACGAAGTCACTTTGGTGATGTAAGTCTTTCTTCATTATCCTCTGATTTTGAAAAATTACTTTTACGCTCCTCGCTAACTCGAAAGTTGTTTGCGGGAGTCTTCTTTGTAACTTCCACAACCAAGTGGAAGCGGTTACTAGACTCGATGGGTTGAGCAATGAAGTTTCTAGGCTTCGGGAAATCTCTGAAGCTAAAGATGTTGAGATTGCTCGCCTTCGGAATCTAGCTTGGGAGGTGGCGGGAGAAAAGAATTCGATGATTGGTCGTCTTCGGTCGGACTTGGATGATGCCGGGGAGAAGATCCGGCGGCTGGAGCGGACAGTTGGAAAGTCGGGAGCTAAAGGATCGAAACATTACCCGAAAGGCAAGCTGTCGTTCCTTTGCCCGAATCCCTTCCAAGCTGATGTTCGCGAGCTGCGTCTTCAAGTATTTACACGGTAAGCCTTTTGTTGATATGCTTTGAATGCTTATAACTTGCGGGCGTACCGGGATGGTGAGAACGAAGTATGGGAATCAATATTAAGGAAAGATCCTCATTTTGATACGACTCCCTACGGTCTTGTTTGCCATCCTGAAGTATTTGCCGACACGGGTATTCCTCCTCCCATTTGGACCAAGGATAAGATTGATCCTCCACCTTCCGATCCGGATATTATGCAATATCTGGAAGATTCTCTGTTTATTCTCCGCTGGAAGAAGTCAATTATGATGAGCTTGTGCCGAATGCGAGTTTGGTCGAGGACCATTCTTCTCTGGACAAGGTGGACAAAGAGTATGAAATTGCGGAGGATTTTCTGAATATCGAAATATTTTTGTAATCCTCATTTCTTCTCTTCTTTTCCTTGACTCCCCACCAATGGTTGACTCATATGTTTGTTCTAGCAAAGTCGCGTCGATCTTGTATAACTTGTTATCGGTCACTGTAATGACTTTCTTCTTTGATCAAAGATTGTATTCAGCTCTTGTAATTATTTTGATCTTGGCCTCTTTGGATCTTCCGAAGAAATAAGAAATTACTTTATCTTTGAACTTTGCTAGCCACTTGAATCGCCGTTGCATTAGGTCTTAGTTATGCAGAAACAATGCCTTTACTTAAGGATTTCCGGAGAAATACAATAAGTACGAGAAGGAACTCACTCGGGTTTTAAACCGATGCCTTATACTTAAGGATTTCCGGAGAAATACAATAAGTCGAGAAGGAACTCACTCGGGTTTTAAACCGATGCCTTATACTTAAGGATTTCCGGAGAAATACAATAAGTGCGAGAAGGAACTCACTCGGGTTTTAAACCGTGCCTTATACTTAAGGATTTCCGGAGATACAATAAGTCGAAGGAACTCACTCGGGTTTTAAACCGATGCCTTATACTTAAGGATAATTCAAAAATTCAATAAGTCTCGAAGGAACTCACTCGGGTATCAAACCGACGCCTTGCAAAAGGAACTCACTCGGATTTTCATCCGATGCCCCGACTTAAGAAAGTTCGAAAAATTTTCCATAAGCGTTGAAGTGTTGAAGGACCCACACGAATTTTCATCCGATGCCTTATAGTTGGATCTTGTTCTTGAATGTGGTGTATGATGCCCCCCAATCAAAAGATAGTTTGTTGAAAACCAAAAATTGCATTGATTGAGTTGAAAATGATTACATCACGAACAAAATCGAAATCATCCTCAAGGATAAAACTTTTTGAGATGCCTAGCATTCCACGAACGATCCAACTCTTTACGGGAATCTATGTTCTTCAGCTTGTAAGCTCTGAACCGACCGGTTTCACAACCATATAGGGTCCTTCCCGGGGAAGGGTCCAACTTTCTTTGGTGGCGCGGGTCGGAAGCTAGGGTGTTTCTCAACACCAAATCTCCGGCTAAGTACCGACGATTCTTCACTCGAGTATTATAATGAGACGCTATCCTTCTTTGATAATGTTGAGTTCGTGCTATTGCCTTTGCCCGAACTTCGTCCAACAAATCAAGACTATCAAGCAGTCCTTGTTCATTTGCTTTTTCCTCGAACTCACGATCCCGTAACGTCCCCGCCATTATCTCCACAAGTGCCAATGCTTCGGATCCATATGCCAACCTTGAATGGAGTTTCTCCTGTAGGTGTTCGAACCGTAGTTCTATAAGCCCACAATACATTATGTAGTTCTTCGACCCAAGAGGCTTTGTCGGCTTCGAGTCTTCTCTTTATTCCTTCCGGTAGCGTTTGGTTAGTAACCTCTACCTGGCCATTGCTTTGGGGGTATGCCACTGAGGACATACGATGCTCGATCATATATGTTCCACAGAATTGCTCAAATTGTGGACGATCGAGGCGAGTACCATGGTCGGTGACAATTATCTTTGGAATCCCAAAGCGATATATGATTGATTCAAGCACAAATTTCTCCACTTTTTTCTCGATAATTGTCGCCGGTTGCAGGCTTCTACCCATTTTGTGAAGTAATCAATTGCTACTATCGAGATATTCCCGTCCGCTTTGATGCCTTGGTGAATTTGCCCATGATATCAATTCCCCACATTGCAAAGGGAATAGGATTTAGAATTGAAGTCATAATTTCCGCCGGGCGCTTAAATCTTGTAGCATGAGTTTGCCATGGTTACTACATCGACGAACGTAGTCCATAGCAGCCTCTTGGATCTTAGGCCAATATAACCCAAGTCTTAGAATTTTGTGGGCCGGGCTCTCGCCACCCATGTGAGCGCCACAAATTCCTTCATGAACCTCGGCCAAAGCTGATTTTGCTCCTTCGGGGCCTATACATCTCATAAGGGGTCCAGCATAAGATCTTTTGTATAGTCTCCCATTCCGAATGACAAATCTAGCTGATCGAATCTTGATCAACCTTGCCTCTCTTGGATCCTCGGGTAACTTGTCATCTCTTAGATATTCGATTATTGGATCCATCCGACAACGTTACGCTTCAATATAAGAAATTTCTTTCTCATGATAACTTGGAAAAGTTACCTCTTCAATGTAGACCGAAGGGTCTAGATTCTTTTCCTTGGCATTGGCTAGTCGGGATAGCTCATCGCCACTTGAATTTTCATTCCTCGAAATCTGAGATATCTTCAAATTCCGAAATTGGTTACTGAAATGCCTGCACTATCTCCCGATATTTTTGCAAGCGTGGTTCTTTAATGCCATACTCCCCCTGGACTTGGTTGACTATAAGTGAGAGTCACTATAAATAGTAACATCTGCAATAGCTAATGCCTTTGACAACCGAAGTCACTGCTATCGGGGCCTCATATTCCGCTTCGTTATTACTTGCATCAAATGCGAATCTCAAAGCATATCGAATAATAAATCTGCTTGGACTTTTTAATAAAATTCCAGCGCTTTGCTCCATCTTTATTACTCGAACCATCCACATATACCTCCCAAGTGGTTGGTATAATGGGATCCTCAATGGTGGGTTCCAGTGGTGCGGTAGTTTCTACTACAAAGTCGGCTAATGCACGAGCCTTGATTGCGATTCTGGGCTTAAAACTCACTTGGAACTCACTTAGCTCAACCGACCGGGATACCATCCTTCCGGACAAATCGGGTTTGTTAAGAACTTTACTAAGAGGAAAAGTTGTAAATACCTCAATTGGATGAGCACTGAAAATATGGCCTTAGCTTCTGGCGGCCATCATGAGAGCAGAGCACAGCTTCTCAATCTGCGAATATCTCGTCTCCGCATCTAGCAACACGTGGCTTACATAGTAAATCGGCCCTTTGTTTCTTATCTTTCTCCCGAACAAGTCTCTGCGACCGACCGAAAGGGATGTCGCTAGATATAGCTGTAATATTTCCCCCTTCTCCGGTGCAGGACGGGATCGGTGGTTGTCCAAGTGCTTCTTTTAATTCCTCGAAAGCTTTACGGCACTCTTCGATCCACTTTGCTTCCTTACGCCCTTCGGTCTTTAAGTGCCTTGAAGAAAGGCAAACATTTTTCTCCAGGACTTGGAGATAAATCGATTTAAGGCAGACAACTCTCCCTGTCAAACATTGTACATCCCCGAACGGTTTTGGGAGCCTCCATATCAATCGAGCTTGTATTTTGGCGGGATTTGCCTCAATTCCCCTCTGTGATACCATGAAACCCAAGAATTTGCCCGAGGAGACTCCAAAGGCACATTTTTCGGGGTTCAACTTCATTTGATGTTTCCTCGATCTTGAGAAAACCTCGATCAAATCTGCAATGTGATTTGCTTTTGTAAAGCTTTTCACCGACATGTCGTCAACATATGCTTCAACATTCTTTCCTATCGGCTCTTTGAAAATCTTGTTGACGGCCCTCGATATGTTGCTCCTGCATTCTTCAGGCCAAAAGGCATGACCTTGTAATAATAGCTTTCACGATCGAGTCATGAAAGCCGTATACTTCTCATCCTCCTTATTCATAAGGATCTGATTATACCACTGAGTAGGCATCCATGAAACTTAAAGTTTCATATCCTGCGATAGCATCTATCAAGAGGTCAATCCGAGGCAACGGGTAGCAATCTTTTGGGCAAGCTTTGTTTAGATCCGTGTAGTCTGTACACATCCTCCACTTCCCATTCGCCTTTTTCACCATCACCACGTTGGCCAACCAAGTTGGGCACTCGATTGGTTCTATGAAACCAGAATTCTTAAGTTTTTCAACCGTTCCGAGCGGCTTCATACTTTTCAATAGAGAAATTTCTTCTTTTACGTATCCTTTGGTTTCGCCTTAGGGTCTATCCGAGTTTGTGCTCTGCAATGGCCCGATCGATCCCCGGCATGTCCTCGGCGGACCATGCGAATACATCCTTATTCTGTTGAAGAAATAACTTCAACTCATCTTTAAACTCTTCCAGCTGTTCGGACCCGACATAAGTAATCTTTTTCTCATCCTCGGTACACGGCTGGATTTGCTCCGATTTCTCCATTGGTTCGGGCCTTTGCATCTCTGTCTCTTCCCGATCATCTCGAACTTCTATGGGGAGGGCGGTAACCTTCCTCGGACCCTCCTTGTCTTTTAAATAGGCAACATAACAACTGCCGAGAGATCTTACAGTCGGAGGAGACTTGACCAATTCCCATATCGATCGGGAATTTTATCTTCGAGTGCTTTGTCGAAACAATAGCACCTATCTTGGATAAAGATGGTCGCACGAGAATCATATTATAGGCTGGTAGTTCTCGAACCACCAAAAAATTGATTCGGACGGTTGTTTCTTTAGGAAAACTTCCAATGGAAAGATCCAACCGAACCGATCCTTCCGCTCTGCAGATGACCACTGCAAAGCCATATAGGTGTGTAGATGAAGGTTTCATCAAGTCTTGATCCACCTTCAATTTTTGATACACTTCGTAAGAAATTAGGTCAGCTGCAGACCACTGTATCAATCAAAACTCTATGCACTTCCCGCCGTGCAATCTCTACCTTGATGACTATAGCATCATCATGAGGTAAACAAACGTCTCTTTCGTCTTCTTCGCTAAAGGTGATAGAATCTTCACCATTCAACTTCTTCCGCTTCTGCGCCTCTCCGGCTCCAACAAATTTGGATTTGGTTTTTAAACTCCGGAATGATTCGGGCTCTGGACCCCGAAGATGGTAAGGATCGGTGACCGAGTAGCAGCTTCAATCACCTCCTTGCCTTTTTTGGACTTCGGGGGCCTCCCTCGATCGTTCCGAACTAACCGAACGATTCCTTTTAGGGGCAGCCGCACGTGGCCCACGTGGCTCCTCCCTTCTCCTGCTAACAAAGCTGGACAGATGTCCACTGAGATATCAATCTCTCAATATACGCCTTGGATGACGACGATCATTAGTGTAATGACCATAGTCCTTGTGGAATCGGCAATACTTTTCCCGATCCTGCTGCTCTCCGGGTTTCAAAGAGAATTTTAGGCGGCCACTTCAAAATATTTTTTCTTTTGAGGATATTCAAAATATCGGCCCGAGGAGCATTCAATGGAGTGTACTCACTTCTACCGGGGGATCTTTGGCGCCAAGGTTGGGATCTTCCAACCCGATCGCGAACATTCTTCTTTGGCTTACCTTACCTTTCGCTCGGGGAGCCTTTTGTTCCTTATTGGAGACTTTATTATCTCCCTGGCGCGCATCTAGAATCTCCATGACTTCAGCACCTTCGGCATCTCTGTACCAACTCGGCATAAGTCGTGGGTATATCCTGTAGTAATAACTCCGGGAGTTTCCGATTTGTGAGTCCTGTGAATAGAGCGGTTACGGCTACTGTTCATCCAAGTTTTCTATCTCCATCGTCACTTTGTTGAATCTTTTCGAGAAACTCTCGATCGATTCGTTCTTTCCTTGTTTGACGGTAAACAAGGTTTCTTCCGTTTTCTTGACCTGTATCCCACTCTGGAATCGCCCTATGAATTGGCGCGCCAATTCGTCAAAGTTTCGATCCTTCCCGAGGGGAGGTTAGAAAACCACTTTTGTGCCGCTCCGATTAAAGATGAACCAAAAACCACATAAAATTTCATCGAAATTACACGAAACGCCATGGTCCGTTGGTAATAGCCGATGTGAGCTGTTGGATCTCCGGAGCCATCGAATGTTGAGAAGGTAGGCAAACGGAAGTTATGGGGAAACCGATATCCCGCAATTGGCTCAACAAAAGGAGTCTTCCGAATGGCGAGTAAATATCCTCGGTTATTCTTCCCTTAGCCAATTGCCCTAACTTCTCATTGATGTTGGCCAATTCTTGACCAATGCGGGTCGGGTGATCTTCGACAATACGATCACGACCTCGATTAACACGATCATCACGTGCTACTCGATCATCACGAACAGCCCGTCCTTCACGAACGTTTCTCTCGTCACGAACTGCTCGATCATCACGAACGGTTCTTCGACGGTGGGTGAGTGAGTTCTTACCCCAGTATCCAACCTTGTATTTGAATCGGTTGTACTCTCTTGCGGTGCAGTCGAACCGATCGCCTCGCCTTGGTTGATCATCAATCCTCCGAAGTCCTCGGTCTCCTTCACGGAAATTCTGATCAACATTCCGGTCTTCAGCCATTCTTTGGTCACGTGGTATTTGATCACGTGGCAATGCACGTCTCCACTGAATCGTGTTGATCGGGTTCTTGTGGTAAAACCACTCGTCTGCGTGAGCACGCGGAGTTCTTGGCTCACCTCCAAGAGTTGAATCTTTACCTGATCCAATTGATCTTGGATTGTATCGGGAGGAAGATTACGTCCTCCACTGGCCATCATCCACCTCGATAGGATTTTGGCTTTCTGGGGAATATCTGGATTATTCACCCCAGGGTATCGAACACCGGAATTGCGTTGTGCGGCGGCTGCTGCGGCTGCTGATCTAGTCACCATGGCTTTTTCAAGTCTTTCCCACGAGACGGCGCCAAATGATGCGTCCAAAATCTGCTCGGCCCTTGGATCTCCACGTGATGTCTGCCAAAACGCAAGCGTCGGATGTGGCCCGACCGCCTGGGGTCGGGAGTCCACCTCCGAAGGCTAAGTCGGTTGATGAACTTAATCACAAACGGCTCTGCTAGAAGCACGAGCTAATGAATGAAGAAACGGGAAAGGTGATCTAGATAGCGGAGACGGCGATAGTTTGGATCTATCGGTATGTATCGAACTTTGAGTCTTAGATAGTATTCTTTTTGATCGATTGATCCCTCCCTCACCTTGTATGGTAGTGAGGTGTATATAGAGTGTACCTTCGAATCTCCTTCGTTGGATGCACTCGAGCCTTCTTCGGGTAGTCGTTGGATCTCATCAATAAGATCCGTTGAGCGATAGACTTCTACTAGTTTGGACTAGTAGAGGACTCTGAGATAACCGTTAGGTTATGCGATAGTTATCCCTTTGATGATGATTATCCGCGGCCGTCGGTTTGAGTCTGCTTTGTCATCGGGGTGATTACCCTAATCCATAAGTAAGATTAGGGCACGCTTGCGGCGAGAATAATCTTTCTTCTTCGCCCCCCCCCCCCCCCCCCCCCCCCCCCCCCCCCCCCCCACCCCCTCCGTTTCCCCCAACCCGGCGGCGGGGGGAAGGGGAAAGGGGAGGGAAACAAAAAAAAAAAAAAAAAAAAAAAAATAATAATTTAAAATTAAAAAAAAAGGATAAAAAAAAAATAAAAAAAAAAAAAAATATTTTTTTTTTTTTTTTTTTTTTTTTTTTTTTTTTTTTTTTTTTTTTTTTTTTTTTTTTATAATTTTTTTTTTTATTTATTTTTTTTTTTTTTTCACACCATATTATTTTTTTGTTTGGGGGGTTTTTTTTTTTTTTTTTTTATTGGGTTTTTTATTTTTTTTTTTTTTTTTTTTTTTTTTTTTTGGTTTTCTTTTTTTTTTTTATAGGGGGGGGTAAAATGGGGGGGTTGTGGGGTGGGGTTTTTTAGGGGGATTATCCATATATGGTTTCAAGAAATAAATGTAAAATTAAAGGAAAAAGAAGGTTCTTAAGACTACGATGCAAAGGAAAACATCGAGTCAAGCATCGATGTTGTCAAAAGTCTTGATTTAATGAAATGAAGTCCGTGAACAACCACCCCCTGTATACCTAAACCAGAAACACCTAAAATCCATCCATATTATATAAAAAAAAACTATTATATGGTGATCCATCAGATGCACCCGATGGATAAATAAAACATGCATTCTATAAAAAGAAGTCATTTATAGCAATAACTACAAACATTAATGTGTAAAGACACAAAAAACCAGAAATGCATCCAAAATGTATTTGTGCATGTTGCATGATTATCACTGATGTAAATACACCACCGACACAACGAGAATGGTCTTGTTCTAGGTGCTTGGGCGAGGAGCAGTAAGTGAAGATTGTTAAGTAAGTCACAAACAAAATGCAAGTGGTTTATTGTCAAACTATTCTGGTTAGCACAGGTTCTTATTGTTCCTAAAGCTCTAGACCTCGAAGACAGATATGCCTTTGGTCGAGTGTCTAATCTTCAGCTCTGCGATATCCCACCGTCTAGCCTCTTCACCGATTGGTGAGAGTTAATCCAAGAATCTCTAATTTGTCAAGGTCACCCCGAAAGCAAATAAATCATAAATTTCTCTTTGAAAATTGAAGAGGCAACAAATAGTCATTGAAACCTCAAACATATAACAACTTAAATTACAATAATCTACAAGGGCACAGAATTAAGGATATTGTATCAACTCATATTCGAAAAATAATAAATCCAAACACATCATGACATGTCATCAAACAAAAGAAGTTGGAACCACTCACCTGGCAAGCCTAGCATACTCTTCATAATTTTCAAGTAACATCTTGCTAGCTTTGTGCATTCAAAGCCGATTACGGAAATGGCTCAATCAATAAACACCCGACAACCTATAAGAATAAAGAGAAACCACCATCGAGAAAAATACCAGATGGGATTTTGAAATGAACCAGGCCCTATAAATGCTGACTTAGAGAAATCTTAAATCACTCATTGCAGCCAAAACTAAGTTGCTGATTCAGAAAATTGACTTTCAGTTTTACATGGTAGAGGACAAATGGATTATTTCACAATTCATGAACTGTTGAAACTTTAAAGTCTAATGAACAAAACACAGCTCACTACTCCAAACCTACATAAGCATTTATAAAGGATAGCGATGCCTATCCATATGGTGCCCAGGATTATGCTCAAAATCTTCTACTCTTCTTGCTCTGAACCTGCATTCCCCTGTTCCTCTTGCTCCTCTTGCTTCTCTTCTTCCTGTAACAGGCAATCAAATAAACAACCAAGACACCAAAGAAACATTCAAAATCTTTTGCTCAATAAAATCCCAAAACTGGTTGAAACAATGATAACAGAACAAAACAGAACCAACAAGGAAAACTACCTTGAAGGTTTCCTTAGTCTTTTCATAATCTTCCTTCAGCTCTTGTGCCCTATCAATGTAAGGCTTCTTCTCCTTAAGAACCAATGAACCATGAAAATGTTAACTGAAGAATACAAGCAAAAAAATATAAACAGAAACAAATATAGTACTTTTGACAAAGAGGATATGATTATTTACTCACATCATCAGTCATAGATTTCCATTTAGCTCCACCTTCTTTTGCAACCTTTCTTATTTGATTTACAACAAATGTCAGTAAAGTTAAAATCAGAAATCCACAAGACAAACACATAAAAAAAGGAAACGAACATTTTAATTAAGTAATAAATAGATAAATATTACCGATTTATTTCCATTTGGGTTCTCTTCCTTCAATGATTCTCTTAAGTCATCCCTGTAACCAAACTATACTATTAAAAGCCATCAAAATCAATAAGACAAAAACTGAAGGCGGGAAAAGGATAGAGACATACATAAAAACGAAGAAGACACCGGGATGGCGCTTAGGCTTAGGAGCTTTTAGGTTTTTACTTTCTTAACGAGATTCGGTCTTCTTTCCCTTTGATTTGGACGGCACGAGATATCCTCTTCTTTTCTCTGGCTTCTTCACTTACGTAGCTTTTTCTATGATACGCACCTCTCGAAGGAAACGGAGAAGACCAATCGAGAAAAAGATCAAATGCTAGAAAAATGAAAGCAAATACACCAACGTACTCATCGATAAACAGAGCAACCATTTAATAGGAACATAGACATGCCAAACGTCATCTTGATTTTTGACTCAATTCTACATTCGTTCATATCAATAAGCGCCACCAACTAATATGTAATTTCCTCCATAGAACCTGACCAAAGAATGATGGATTTATTAATAAAGCCAGAAGGTAGAAGAGCCCGAAGCCACACAAGAATAAAAACAAGCAGATACAGAGCATTACTCCTGGTGCAATGCCACTCATTTCGGTTGCAGGCTTTTGAGGGCCCGTCTTTATCTCTCTCCTCTCGTCTTCTCATCATCTTTGTCTTCCACACCTCCTCTTCGGCTGCTTCTCTGCAATCATCACAAACGAAATATCTGGAATCCCTGTTCAGACTTCTGCTTTTCTATCCTTTCAGACAAATAGCTTTGTGGTACAATGGAATGGGTGAAAATTTACATATATCTTCAAACCAAGAAAAAGCTTGGAGATTCTAAAACTATGAACATGCAAGTTCGCCTTCGTCGAGCTGAAAGCCCCAAGTTCGTCTTCGTCTTCGTCTTCTCCTTCTGCAAGTTCGTCCAAAATTTCTCCTCTCCAAGTTCGCCTTCGTCGAGCTGAAAGCCCCAAGTTCGTCTTCGTCTTCGTCTTCTCCTTCTGCAAGTTCGTCCAAAATTTCTCCTCTCCAAGTTCGCCTTCGTCAAGCTACAACCCCCAAGTTCGTCTTCGTCTTCGTCTTCTCCTTCTCCTTCTCCTTCTCCTTCTGCAAGTTTGCCTTCGTCAAGCTGCAAGCCCCAAGTTCGTCTTTGTCTTCGTCTTCTCCCTCTACAAGTTCATCCAAAATTTCTCCTCTGCAAGTTCGTGTTTAGAGTTGTCAGGCTTTTGATTTTGAAATGAAACAGATGCTTCTCCAAGATGCGATCAACGAAGCGAGTTCATTCTCAAGATGAGCAACTGTTTTCGATCAACGGAAGCGAGTTCGTTCTCAAGAGCGAGAGGGCTTGCTGTTCTTCTCCAGATTTTCAGAGCTCCAAATCGTAAAATGAGTTGGGCGAGGTGATTGCCATGGGTTTTGGGTATTTTCAAAACATTTTGAAAAGCAAAATTGAACCGCGCTCCTTTTGGTTTTTTAATTCGTATATACGAACTTGGGGTATTTTGTGTTTTTAAAACGTATTAACCAAACTTGTATGAAATACCAATACTTCAGTTACATAAACCACTCGAACCGGTTTAGCGTCATTGGACCGACCCGTTCCCAAAAAGCTGCTTTTACAGGTTGTTTAGATTATTTTAATGGAAGAACAATGCGGGCCGTCCGATTAGATCGGACGGCTCACTTGACGGTCCTGCGCATTAATTACGCAGGACCTCAGCAAAATTGTATAAAAATATTACAAGCCGACAAGCTCTTCCATTGCAGGCGGGAGCTAGTAAAACCGAACCAATAGATCTCAAACTGAGAATCTTGACACTTAGCAAGGATGATGTCAGTGATGATGTCAGCACTGATGTTAGAAAGTCAAAAAACTTTGAAAAAAAAAAAAGAAGATTGAAGAATTTTGAAAAAAGTAGAAGAACCTTGGAGAACTTTGTAGAACTCTAAAAGAAAGATAAAGAATACTAAAGAAAATTGTAAAATGTTATAGAAGATTGAAGAAAGTCATAGAACTTTAAAGAAAGGAGAAAAAAATAAAAATTCTGAGGTAGAAAGAGAGAGAGAGAGAGAGAGAGAAAGCTAGCCTTTAAGAAACAAAGGGGTGCGAAATGGGTGTGACTTTGCAACAGCAGGATCGACAATACTCCCAGCAACTGCATCAGCTGTGAGCCCATTTTCTTTGGAGAGTTTAGACTGAAATATCAACCAATAACAGGGGTGCCATCAGTTAACAAAAGAGAGGTGAAGAGTTAAAATTAACAGGATAAAATTCTCATTGAGAGGATTCTAGCTGTCATGCCATGAGAGGGGTCAGATAAAAGCAAGAGGATGCTAATAGTGCAAAAGAGAAAATTCGAATTGATTCCAAGGTGAGATTTGTAATTGATGGGAAGAAGAAATCAGTACCTGGAGTAAATAAAACAGAGTATGAGAACATTTATAGAGAACTCTGGTCTATCCCCCAATCGGATCAGATTGCTTCCACCTGAATAGTTTCATGCCTTGATGATTCTCCCAAGTATTGCAGAGAAAAACTTCAGTCTTCAATTCAACAAGTCGCTAGGACCTTGGCTCTTACAAAGTTGACATAGAAAAGAAGACATTGACATAGGGAAGAAGACAATCTACTCCTATTCTGTATAGACCAACTAAAGCCTTTGTTTAATTATTTCTTTTAAAGTAGATAAAGGTAGACCTGTAAATGGATAACCGAAATCTGCCTCCGAATTCGCATTCGTATTCGTTTAAGGGTATCCGTATCCGAAAATTTTCTTACCGGAAAATATCCGTATCCGTTCGCTAAGCAACCGGATTCGGATTCGGATATTTGCTTATCGGATCGGATAATATCCGGATAAATTTTTATCCGGATAGAGTAAAGTATTTAACATTTTTTCTTTAAAAATAGATGATAATCGGATTCGGATACCGGTAATCGGATTCGGATACCGGTATTCGGTAATCGGAAATTAGAAATTTATAATAAAAAATGTAAAAAAGGGACAATTATCAATCAATAATCGGATATTTTATCGGATCGGATTATTATCGGATATCCGATAAAGTTTCGGATTCGGATTCGGATGCCTTCTTTAAATTTTTGCCGGATTCGGATTCGGATAGCTGATTTGCTAATCAGATTCGGATTCGGATACTGGTGTATCCGAGCCGAATCCGGTCCTTTTACAGGCCTAGATAAAGGGTATATCAGGTCTGGGCATGTCCAAAGGAGGCCGGTAGAGGTTCCTGAAAAAGAGTGATCAGATCCGAGTAGATGGAACTAAAAAAGGTAGGGTTAGGCTTAAATTGGCTTTTGAAGAAGTTGTACGAAAGGATATGCATGTGCTAGGACTACACCCCCAAATTTGTGTTGATACAGCTGTCTGGAAGGCTAGGACCTGTGCAGCTGATCCTATATAAGGGATGTTCCTGGAATGCTACCTTGACTGGGTCTACTAGTTATCTTTGTTTATCAATAAATTTATTGTTGTTAGTTGTTACTTCTCATCTCATGGTTGTTGTAGGCTTACTGCGGGTCTGCTTTGACTGCAGTGAATCGTTATTCAGGTCTTGTTATACTAAAATGATTAGCAATTGGTTTCCTTAGAGTATCCATAGGAACATCAGTAACTAAATTGAAACAAATTGGTTTCCCTCTCATGTCTTTTTTTTTTTAACTTAAAGACGAAATTTTATACATGGTTCAAAGATAGGCCAGATCAGGAACAGAAAATCCAAAGAGATGTAGTATGACTTCAAAAACAGAAACAGAAAATATCAAAAAGAGCAACAAGATTTATGAGACATTAGGTCAAGGTTTCCATACTGAGCAGAACTGAAATGCGATGGTAGGAGAAACAAAAAATGAACAAATGAATGGAGACAAATAAATATATCATTGGAGTTATCCATGGAAGAACAGAGTCGATGTAAGACAAATAAATATATCATTTAGATCCAGAGCTCCTAAAACACAAACACCATAGCTAAATTTCATTTCGATAACTGCAACTGTAAGTCACATTTTCATGTAGTTTTGTAAGTGATACACTCCAACTAGATTAAAAACAAATTACTCCATAACAAACAACAGAAGTGATAAGCATGCATTTACCATTATTTATTTGATTTAATTCCCCATACTTATTTAATTGAAGAGAGCTAATTGAGTATTTTTGTGTATTTTTCAGGAATAAGGTGATTTTGGATATTAGCGATAATATGGAGTAAAGTTGGCAAATATTTTAGATATTGGTGGATTTTAAATCATGGCATTCATTCTTGCTGCCCAAGAAATCATGAAAAGTGAGATCTTAGCCAAATTGGAAACAAGTGGAGGTCTAAGGAACAAAATTGGTAATAAATATGAAAATCGGATAAACAAACCTACCTTCAGTATTTTGGGCATATCTTTCTCGTATGAGTATGGATTACGGTGATTCAAGATGCTATAGAACGATATTGAAAATATCTACAACTTTCTAGTTTTGAGCTTTCCCAAAATCCGAAGTAATATAGGTCAAATCTATGGGTAAAGAGAGGGGGATTCATTGTGTGCGGGAGACATGAAAGAGAAGCCAACCACAGAGAAGAGGAGAAGACGGCGAATGTGGCTCTCATCTTTCATTGTTGAAAAAGAAGACCACATCTCTCTCTCTCTCTCTCTCTCTCTCTCTCTCTCTCTCTCTCTCTCTCTCTCTCTCTCTCTCTCTCTCTCTCTCTCTCTCTCTCTCTCCCCCCCTATGTTTCATCTTTATTTTTCTTATGAACTTTGTGATAATGAGTAGCTAGTTCATTTTCTTTGGGATGTAGATGAACATTGCTTATTTCATTAATTTGATTGTTCTATCTCTTCTAGTTGATTGTGTTTGAGTCTGGCCAAAGATGGTTTATAGCTCAGCGAACTAAGCGTGCCAAGCTTCCGCGAAGGACGATAGTCTTGCGAAGATAGGGCATATCTAGGAAGACCATCCCTAATTTACTTTGAAGTGTAGAGTTATATCGATTAGGGAAAAGCATTGGGGATTCAAAATCCCAAAGATCTTCACGTATTCATAGTTAACGTTTTTGTATTAATTAGTAGATTTAGTTGAAATTTAGTTTTGTTGAATTCAATCTTAGTGACTTAGCCTTTTAGTTTCCCGTAGTTCGACCCCGTACTTTCAGCTTAATAGATTAGTATAGGATTTTATTTTTGATTGGTTAGTGACACGATCAAATTTTGGCGCCATTGCCGGGGAACCAAAGCATGGTTGCTAGGACTGATTTTTGTCAATTAGGCATAATTTTTAGAGTAATTTTAGTGTTTTTAATTTTTAATTTTTCTTTGCTTATTTAACTAATCTCTTTTTCTTTTGTTTTGTAGGTAATTGCAAGAGTAGCGATTCGATAACTAGTTTAGGTTGTTATCTTTTTTTTCTTAGATATAATTGCATTTAGAACTTTTCAATTGTAATATTTGCATTAGATTGGATTGTTTAGGTTAATTTTTAAAAATTCTCATCCCTCAGATCCCACATGTGTAACTTTTGTTTGAAAGATCACGTGGATTGCGCTTCAGGTACGTCCTAAACTCTCCTTTTTGCTATAATTATTTTCTTTGAATTTTACTTATTTAGCTTCTTCTTTTTTTCTTCTTCTTCTAATGTGTGTATGCATGGTCGTCGGTCCCTAAACCCTGAGTTGACTCCACTTGACTTAGAGTTAGAAGAGACTTTGGCCAACCTTAGAAGGCAAAGAACCATGGCAAACTATGAGCTTCCAATGAGGCCCTTGACTGAGCATTTCATTCCTACAATATATACTCCGGTTTCTTGTATTAAGTTGCCTGACATAGACGCGGCTCAATATGAGATCAAATCTAGTGTAATTCAAATGCTACCATCTTTTTATGGACTTGCCAATGAAGAGCCTTATAAGCACTTAGATGAGTTTTTAGAGGTGTCCTCCACGGTTAAAATTCAAAACCTCTCAGTTGATGCTTTAAGGTTATTTTTTTCCCCATTCTCCCTTAAAGATAAAGCTAAGCATTGGCTTCATTTCTTGGACAATGTTAAAATTTCTACTTGGGCAAAAATGCAATAGGAGTTCCTTACAAAGTTCTTCCCCATTGGTCGTACTAATAGCATTAGGAAAGTGATAACGAGTTTCTCCCAACAAGAAGGAGAACAATTTCATGAGGCCTGGGAAAGACTAAAAGAATTACTTAGAAAGTGCCCCCACTATGCTATTCCTAAATGGCAATTGGTTCAATGCTTTTATGATAGCCTTAAAGACCAACATATGCAAATGGTAGATTCTTCTTGTGGTGGGACTTTCATGCACAAGAATGAGAATGAGGCATGGGAACTTTTTGAGACCCTTAGTGAAAACTCCCAACACCATGCTTCAACAGCTAGGACTGAGATTCCATCCATTGGGCAACCAAAGAGGAGCGGTCTCTATGAGATCAATCCTACCGTTGAGATGAGTGCTAAGGTTGACTTGCTATCTAAGAAATTGGATTATCTCTTGTCATTAGGACAACAAACCCCATCTTCACTTCCTACAAGTTCCTCTCCACCTAATCAGATTGAAGCATGTGCTTTATGTTCTAGCCTATCCCATCATGTCACTGATTGCTATTTTGCTACACAATACCCTAAGTTTGTTAAGGAGCATACACATTTGGCCCAAGGAGTCTCTAAATTGGGCAATGATCCATATTCCAATACCTACAACTCAGGATGGCGAAACCACCCCAATTTTTCATGGCGAAAATCAATGCCCAATCCCTCTAATCAAATACCTTATAGGCTACCTCCATTTAATATGTACCAAAATGCCTATAGGAATGAGCAACAACCTTCACATAATTCATCATTTGAGGATAAGGTACTAAAAGCAATTAGTGGATTAGAGCAAAGCACTCAATTGTTGCATTCCCATTCTCAGTCCATTAACAAATTGGAAACCCAACTTGGTCAACTAACTAATGCCATCAGTAGGAGGGAGGTTGGTCAATTACCTAGTCAACCAATAGGTAACTCTAATTGTCAAATTGGGTCTAGGAAAGAACAAGTCCAAGCAGTCTCTATTGTGACACGTAGTGAGAAGGAATATTATGGACCTTTGCCTACTCCCAAGCCATTGCCCATTGATCTTGAGAGTCGAGAGGAAGTTGATTTGACCCATGAGACTGATGATGATGCACACAAGCCTAGTAAAGAAACACCACCTGTGAGTATTCCCCATCAATTTCCTTGTAAGGGGTTGCACATTCCGATTGTAGAGGGTCCTACTCCTAAATCTTACACTCCCAAAGCCCCCTTCCCTGAAGCTCTCGAGTCCTCAATTCCAGATTCTAAAAAGAATGCTAAGATGCAAGAGATGATTGATTTATTCCAACAAGTTCGTATTAATTTCCCACTATTAGAGCTATCAAGCAAGTCCCAGCTTATGCTAAGTTTATAAAAGATTTGTGCACCCAAAAGCGTAAGTTGAAGACTCAAACACCTAAAACTGTGCACCTAATTGAACAAGTTAGCTCGGTAATTTAAAACCAACTACCCCCTAAACTTAAAGATCCAGGTACACCTTTAATTTCATGTGTCATTGGAGATTTATCCATAAGTAAAGCATTGCTTGATTTGGGAGCCAGTGTGAATATTTTACCTGGTTCAGTTTATGATAGGTTTGGTCTAGGTGATTTGAAATCCACTGATGTGATTCTAAAATTGGCAGACCGCTCAATTAAATGACTCATGTGGGCTACTTGAAAACATTTTGGTAAAGGTTGAGGATCTATACTTTCCTGTTGATTTTTTGATCCTAGATATGGACAATACAAATAAGTTACCACCAACCATTCTTGGACGGCCCTTTTTAGCTACTACGAATGCTTGCATCAATTGTAGATTAGGTGTCATGGACATATCATTTGGCAATAAGAAACTTAGAGTCAACATCTTCAATGCATCATTAAGCCCAAATAGGGGTGAAGAGTACTTTGCAATTAACTTTATTGATGAGGTAGTGGTTGATTATATTCCAAACATGCTTATTGATGATCCCCTACAACATTACTTGCCATTTGAGGAATCTAACCTAAATATTGAGGAAGTCAACACATTGTTGGACTCTTCCACTTCTTTGGAGCAGTCACCATTCACATTTAGATTTGAGCTTCCACCTCCATTGGCTGCATCTCACTGAGTCTGGCTGAACACTCTAAACTTAGCGCTTTATGGGAGGCAACCCATTTGTTTAGATGTTATTTCTTGTTCTTTTTCTTCTCTTTTCTTTGTTTGTTGTTAGGTTTTATTGTTGCGTGCCCTATCATGATTTCAAACATCGGGTACACACTTTCCTCTATTTGCTTCTATCATTTTTTTTTATATATCTTGCATCAACTGAGGTCATTGCATAATTTAAGTGTGTGGGGGGGTGTCAACTCGAGTAAGACTTGTTGATAGTTGGTAGAGCATTGTCACAAAGATAAAAAGTGCCAAAAAAATTTCTGGCTTTGGTAAGATAAATGTTTTAATTCCTTGCTTAGATACAAAATGAGAGTTTAAGTGTTTTACAAATCCCATATGATGTAATGAACACCCTCTTGAGAGAATAGTAATGGGTTTTACATTTTGAGACTGAGGTTGAATTGGAAAATAGGAACTCCAGGTAGTCCAAAAGCTTTGACCATATATTTGTCTTTTATTGCCTTGTGCTTATGGTGACAAGTTGAGACCGATTTTAGACTATTTAAATGTGAAGTGAATTGAAGTATAATTTGAAAAAAGAAAAAAAAAAAGAATCTGCTGAAGTTTAAAGTTAGTCCTCCTTCTTAGTAACTGGGTCTCGGTGTCACCAACATCGTGCCTCGCGTCAAACAGTTGGGGTGTCTTTGGTCCAGTCTTGGCCTGCAGCCTAGTTGGCTTGAGTAAGTAAGTTCGAGGGGTATTCTACACCTAGTCCCTTAAGGCCATCTGGCTTGAGAGTGGCTAACCCAACACTCGTTACATAGGCCATCTAGAAAGCTTAAGAGGCAAGACATTGCACAGACTAGAACTGTGAGCATTAAAGAAAGAAGTGAATTAATGTGCTTATAAAGGTGAAATGTCTAAGAAGGTCAATATTGCTTAGATCTTGAGTTCTTGGTACTATTTGGTACCTAGTTTAGTCTTATCTGAGGGTGAGCTGGTAGACTGAAGATAAGAGGAGACTTCTTGATTGAATTGTTTGCCTAGAGTTAGACTCAAGAGAGGGTGTAAAGAGCTTACGTGTGGGGGTGCCTATATTCCCTTCAATCTTTAATGGAGTGTCTTTGTCTTGGAATCTATCTTTTTACTCTTACTATTGCCAGAATAATTAGAAGAGCACTTAAGAATTTTGTGTGTATATTCTCTGCAAAAACTCACGAGACGCAACTCGTCCACTAGGGTAACCTAGGGGTTTAAAGGCTTATTGCACATGCTAAGTGCAACCGTGATTCCTACGAAAGTGAGATTTATTTTCCGTATTGCATTTATTGTTTTGTTTTGCTCGAGGACTAGCAAACACTCAAGTGTAGGGGTATTTGATAAGCATGCATTTACAATTATTTATTTGATTTAATTCCCCATACTTATTTAATTGAAGAGAACTAATTGAGTATTTTTGTGTATTTTTCAGGAATAAGGTGATTTTGGATATTAGTGATAATATAGAGTAAAGTTGGCAAATATTTTAGATATTGGTGGATTTTAAATCATGGCATTCAATTTTGCTGCCCAAGAAATCATGAAAAGTGAGATCTTAGCAAAACTGGAAACAGGTGGAGGGGTCTAATGAACAAAATTGGTAATAAATATGAAAATCAGGTAAACAGACCTACCTTCAGTATTTTGGGCATATCTCTCTCGTATGAGTTTGGATTGCAGTGATTCAAGATGTTATAGAACGATATTGAAAATATCTACAACTTTCTAGTTTTGAGTTTTCCCAAAATCCCAACGAATATATGTCAAATCTACGGGTAACGAGAGGGGATTCATTGTGTGCGGGAGACATGAAAGAGAAGCCAACCACAGAGAAGAGGAGAAGACGGCGAATGCGGCTCTCATCTTTCATTGCTGAAGAAGAATACCACATCTCTCTCTCTCTCTCTCTCTCTCTCTCTCTCTCTCTCTCTCTCTCTCTCTCTCTCTCTCTCCCTCCCTCTCCCTATGTTTCATCTTTATTTTTCTTATGAACTTTGTGATAATGAGTAGCTAGTTCATTTTCTTTGGGATGTAGATGAACATTGCTTATTTCATTAATTTGATTGTTCTATCTCTTCTAGTTGATTGTGTTTGAGTCTGGCCAAAGATGGTTTATAGCTCAGCGAACTAAGCGTGCCAAGCTTCAGCGAAGGACGATATTCTTGCGAAGATAGGGCATATCTAGGAAGACCATCCCTAATTTACTTTGAAGTGTAGAGTTATATCAATTAGGGAAAAGCATTGGGGATTCAAAATCCCAAAGATCTTCACATATTTATAGTTAATGTTTTTGCATTAATTAGTAGATTTAGTTTAAATTTAGTTTTGTTGAATTCAATCTTAGTGACTTAGCCTTTTAGTTCCCCATAGTTCGACCCCGTACTTTCTGCTTGCTAGATTAGTATAGGATTTTACTTTTGATTGGTTAGCGACATAATCAAGAAGCAAACAAAGATTTATCACAGTAATCATTTGTCAATTATGGGTGTGCGATTCTAAATTTCTAACAAACATAAATTTCCAAATAAACTCGATATGATCTATCAAACGCAGGAGGAGGGAGTCTCAGACCTAACGAAATCTCCGAACAAAGCTCCTTACCTGAGATTTGCGAGCAAGAGCAAGAGAGACAGCGAGAGAACCCAAAAGTTCCCTAAAAGCTCCAACTCGAGTCTTAAGCTATAGAAAATTTCTCTATGAAAGCTCCAACCTGTAGAAGGCTTGCTTTAGAATGCTTGCTCCGATCCAGTAGCTGACTGAACTGACGAAAGCTCCAATTCGAGTTCAATTTCTCAGAATGCTTGCCGGAGTGAGTGAATCAAGATGCAGCCGTCCATGGAGGTTAGAATCAAGGCTTACAAAAGCTCCAACTCGAGTTCAATCTCTCAGAATGAGCGAGCAAGATGCGAGCAATCCAGAGAACAAAGGGATTGAGAAAGAGAGAGAGAGAGAGAGAGAGAGAGAGAGAGAGAGAGAGAGAGAGAGAGAGAATGAGTGGTTTTTCGTTCGACTGCTCGTCTTCCACAAGTGAAAAGTAGGAGTGGGGGCAGGAGGTATTAGGGCAACCACGGCATTTCCATGAAACGCCGTAAAAAGACCTGACTAAAATACAATCATACGACGGCATTTCCTGTAAACGCTGTCATAAAGCTTTATATTAGAAACGCAACTATATTTTTCAAAAACGATATAAACGAAGAGTACAGTGTTTTCCGTAAATGCCATCATAAAGCTTTATATTAGAAACGCAACAGTATTTTTCAAAAATGATATAAACGAAGGGGACATACGATGGCGTTTTCCGTAAACGCCGTTATAAAGCCATATATTAACCATTTTAAACTATAATAGTTTCATGGAGTGAAGGGACGTATGATGTTGTTTCTTAGAAATGCCATTATGAGCTATATACAACGGTGTTTTTCAAAAACACCGTTAAAAGGTTTTATATGACCACCCCCTCTCACAAAGTGCTATACATTCCATGACATACGACGGCGCTTTCGATAAACGCAACTAAAGCTTAAAATACAACGGCGTTTTACAAAAATGCCGTAACAAATAACATACAACACCATTTTTTGGGAAACGCTGCTATAAGTAAACATGCAATGGCGTTTTCATAAAATGCCGCTATATCCTTACCCAAAGTGCCGCCAGAGGCCCGTTTTCTTGAAGTGATTGCTTTCGCCGTTGGAATGTTGGGGAGATATCAAAGTAATCCTGACCTGGATCATTGGAGTGCTGCAAAGAAGGTCATGAAGTACCTTCAAGGAACAAAAGAGTTGAAACTTACATATACGTATTCTGATACATTAGAGGTTATCAGATATTTGGATTTAGATTTTCGGGTTGTGTTGATTCACATAAATCAACATCTGGCTATGTATTTATGGTAGCTGGTGGGGCCATATCTCGGAGAAGTGCTAAGAAAACCTTGGTTGCTACTTGTACCATGGAAGCTAAGTTCGTATCCTATTTTGAGGCTACTATGCAAGGAATATAGTTGAGAAACTTCATTTTTGGGCTTAAAGTTGTTGAGTCTATCTCTAAGCCAATGAAGTTATATTGTAATAATACTACTGCAGTGTTCTTTGCTAAGAATAATAAGAGTGGAAGTCGAAGTAAACATATTAACATTAAGTACTTAGCAATAAGAGAGCACATTAAAGCTAAGGAAGAGCTCCTAGAACACATAAAGACTGAGCAGATGATTGTTGATCCGTTGACAAAGGGCATGCCACCTAGAGCTTTTGAGGATCATGTTCTTCGTTTGGGACTTCGGGAAGGTTTATCTTCATGAAAAAGGTAATTATTACACATTCTGATGTAATGATTGTTATGTGGTTTGTTTCTCATTTCCGTTGTATACATTTCTGTTGAGATAACAAACATGTTGTTGGACCAAGAATAAGCATTTGAGGTTTATTCATAAAGTTGGGTTTATGCAGGAAAAGAAAGATTGTATTGTGATACATGGAAGGTACCGCCTGAGTCAAAGGTGTCTATCGCTATAATTCGTACAATTCTATTTTTTTGTTTAAACATTAAGAATTAAGATGTAATGGCGTTTTGGCCAAGTGGAAGAATGTTGGATTTCATTTAATTAAATAAATAAATATTAAAGCTTTTAATTTCTTCGAATTATGATGTGGCCCAAACATTCTTTAGAATTACAACTTAATTCAAGGTAACCGCACTAGCGATTACCTGAAGGTGTTTGATGGGAACACCGATTCTGCGGGGCTCATTACGGAACTTGTATTCTGAGAAGTAAACTATGGAAGGTTTACTGTGATCTTTTGGTCCCCGGTTTTATTAGCAAGATTATTCCCGTCTCTCCATCATTGGGTTTGCTAAAGAAAACTGGAATAACTAGATTTCTTCAACGTAGCAAACGACGATCTTCATGGAGAGGAACTCGCAAACGAGATCCAGAAACAAGTTTCCATGGTAGGAGGTAAGTACATTATGCTGTCTTCTGCATGATTGAATCAAGAGCATGATTAGTTAGGTTCTTGAGTTTCAATATTAAGTAAAGTTTGATTACTCTGTTTTTTTAGTAGAATTTACAACCTGAGCTATTATTGGATGTAAGAATCGTTGAGTGACATGCATTTAGGAATTCAAAGTGGAAAACATGCATAGTGGGAAGTTGCTGGGGTTGCTTGCTGTGGCTTCTTCTTTTGCTTGGTGTAAACAAATAAGTATTACTATCGCACAAACCATAATCAAAGACATTTTGACATATCAAAAACAACAAACGAAAAGTTCTAAAACTTCCGACCTTATGCAAAAAAATACAAGAAACCCTTATTGAGTGCAGCCTCAACAAAAACAGACCTTAGATAACCACATCCCCATTAAAAATGACAAGAAATCCTAAGATGATCCAATGTACGAACATTGTAATTCAATTTATGTGGCTAAGGGAAGACCTCAATAAGAGACCTCACACCAAAGACAGGAGTGATCTTGTAGTGACTAAATCCAGATTCTAAGAAAAGCTTCTTCCATTCTTTTTCTGTTCTTTCTTTTCCGACGACATTAATCATCATCACCATATCAAAAAGGAATTGGGTTTCTGTCGATTTGGGGTCTAGCTTTTTATCTTCCAGCACCATGTCTATGATGATCACCTTCCCAGGGTTTCCTTCCTTGTCCTCATGACCAGAGATTGCCTCTTTGCATCTTTTTAATATCATTATGCATTGCTCATCGTTCCAATCATGCAGAATCCACTGTCATGTCAAAATTCATATTAAAATTAGGAATCAAACATGTTAGAAAATACCAGTGGAAATCAGAGGGGATTCACTAATTACCTTGAGTAGAACTACATCTGCATGAGGGATGGACTTGAACATATCACCTGCAACATACTTTACATTCTCACTCCCTTCCAAAGTAGCAACCACATGTGGCAAGTCAAGCACACTGCATTTCATGCTTGGGAAGATATCAGCAATGGTCTTTGCTGCAGCTCCTGTTCCACCTCCAACATCAATCAATGAACTTACCCCTTCAAACACACCCTTGCACTCTGTAACAGCGACACTCATCACCAATCTAGTATCACTTGCCATCGCTTCGTTGAAAGATTTATTGAGCTCATTGTTTTCGCTTGCATAGTCCCAGAGGCTCCTTCCATGAGCAGTCTCAAATGGATTAAGACCATCTCCCTGGAACCATGCACTAAGGAAATTCCAAGGCTTCAATATGATTGGATCAAGCATTGCTAGCAAGAAGGGTGAAATGTTCTTGTCACTATTCTTAATGAGAAGACTAGAATAGGACGTAAGTACATATCCTTCATCCTTTTCAATTTCAAAGAAGCCAGAATGCACCAATAAGCGCATGAGGCGAAATAGACAAACAGTCTTTGTCTTTGGAATGGCAAGTTTTGTGACTAGTTCAGAGAGAGTGATGGGTTGGTGGTGGTTGTAAATAATGTCAGGTATACCTAATCGAACTGCACACCCAAGTGACATAGAATTTATGAAACTGAATATATGATTCCATATATGAGATTGAGCATGGAACAACTCTTCTCCGCTCTCTTTCATGATGAAATCCATCGATTTCCGCTCACTATTTTAGGAAATCTCAGGTCTTACTGGATCATAGGTTATGTTGAGAATAGAGAAACCAATGCTCTTTATATATTGGAGTTCAAAGTTCAAAGGTTGTCCTACATTTGTTTGATGAGATTTTTCCTTCCCCTTTCCAGGATAATGAGAATGGCATACTTACCACTTCTGCAAGGCAAGGTCCAGCACCCAATATGCTTATGGTCCACTAGGCCACTGGCCCAGTAAATCTAGCATGAGATTTGGTTTAATTAAGCTCAATAATGTTGAAAGTAACTTCGGCCTTCATTCGCCACTAGACCTTTTTAATGCAAATCCAGCCTGGATTTGCATGGATAGTTTACTTTTGGCCAATGTTGACAATGAAATAAAAGTATAAAACGCTCTTGGTTGCATGTTTGCTATGCTTCAAAACATGCAAATGACGTTTACTGTGAAAAATGAAGTAGTAGTTATCATTGTTTATGTTCTTCAAGAAAGTGGAAGGGTATCATAATCAGACATGACACGAGTTGGATTTTCATCACTAGCGCTTGTCAGCCACTTATTAATACGGTCCAAAAAAATATTATTAAAGTTTCTTTCTTAATTATTTGGTGTTTTCGGTGATGAAAGTGTCTTTCTTAATTGAGAATGACTAAATTTAGTTGTGCTAAGATCTTTGTTATGAATTATGATTGCATTTTGCCAAAATTTGATTACATCGCTGATTTTTTTTTTTTTTTTTTTTTTTTTTGCCAACCCCGGTTTATAAACCGGTGGTTCGACCCACTTCGCACACCTGGCTGTGGTGGGTGAGTCTCCCAGCAGGGATTTCATTACATCGCTGCATTTATCAATAAGTGATTGCATTAGTGCGTGCCTGTGTCATCTAACTTTGCTAAATCTATCAATGGCAAGACACGGCCGGCTGGAAGGGTCGAAAACGTGCTGCTTGTATTCAATCGTATTATGTAGATTAAATGTAATATAGTTTTAGTATGACATAGTTGTATTATTTAATAACTAATACAGTAATGATATGTACGAAATGATACAAATGAGTTATACAATACCAATACCATACAAATTATCAAAACCATTTTGTACCAAAGAAATGTGGCACGGTGATGCCACTGTGGTATGACACATTTGTGTCTTTTGGTATTTTTATCGTTTGGTTTTTCTTACAATAATGTTATGAGATGAATTTTCATCATATAGTCCCTTTATTAGGGATATTTCTGGAAAATCAATCAAAACCCTAGGCGCCACTCCATCTCAAACTTATGCGGTTAGGGTTGCTTCCAAGAGTTCCACAGCTGTTAGGAGTCCCAAAGTTGATCAAACACTAAATACTACATCCAAGAATAACTCTACAATTGGTACTCACAAAGACTTTAGTCAACCCAAAAAAGAGATTGGTACAAAACCCTGGCCAATATTTTACGTAATCTAAAACACCTATCTTCATGTAAATCCAAACACTATAACTCAAAGTCCTATAACCACAACTACAAGAGTCCTAGAACGCTGATGAACAAGGACTCTATTTCTATATAAGTTCTCTCTCTCTCTCTCTCTTCAACCATCATTTCGTAGCACCCTTATTTCATAAGATAATTCCTTGCTTGTTAGGTCATGCATTTTTTTTTTTTTACGTAGTATTTTAAAACTCTAACCGTGACCCTAATACCCTATCTCAGCCCTGATGCTGCTCTAGACCTTAAAAGTCCAAGCAGGGCATACCCTAGCCCTAACTCGGATTCTAAACCCTAACCACAAGATAATGCATAATTTCTTCTGCGGTTGGTCAACTCAGGACTTTAGTCAGATGCTCAACCCTAATCCAGGCTTAACTCTAATCAAAGCCACCTTGACCAGCCCCCAAGGCCAGAAATTTGCACCCAAACTTTGGTCAAGCTCAGGGTGGGTTCAGGCCATTAGGATTAACTTGCATCCCTAAGTACAATGATGGTTTTGAATGAAGATATGTAGGTGATGCTGATCAATTATGCTTCTGGATCCGACTGAGCCTCTTCTCGTATCCGGGACGATGAGTCCTGCAAGAAAGGTTAGATGCGGGCCAGCTTGTGTGCCGGGCAGCCGCCTCCGATGGCAAAGTCAGATAATGAACAGAGTAAGGACTCGTGCAAAAGCTACACAAGATTATACTCAGAGTGTATTGGATTGTTTACCAAGGGAGTGCGTCCCTTATCTTATACCGTGTTACTTACCTTATGTGTATTTGGTAAGTCCGCCCGACATGAGCCATCGTATCCCGGAGGATTATGCCTTTCCGTTATTGGTCCCAGTTGGATAGCCGGTGGACTTGACTTTCTCAACAAGGAGAGACTGCCTTATTTGTTGAGTGTGACGTATGCTGTGGCCAACTTAATCGATCACGTCCCGATTGACTGTGAAGCCCCATTCGGACATAGCCCGTTGATATAGGTACTGGTGAAATGACCCGTGCGGACATCCTCCTATGATCGGGTAACACCCGATCACCCGGGTTGGGCCTGGTACAGTCGGGTTATACCCGTTAGATATAAGCTTCCCATATCAGTAGGCACATAATCCACACAGCCAGCTAGCATTCTTATACACATGTAATTATACTATATTAACACTAGATTGTCAAGCCCCTCGTTAAAGGATAAAAATCGAATTATGTGAATCATCCAATTCAAATAACAGTGGCAAATGGAAATCAGTAGTGGTGAATTTCATAAAGCTATAGTTCATTTGGTTATCGTGGTGTCGCTTCAGCTTTGGTTATGTCACTTGCATAATCTGATTGATAATGCAACTTACTACAGCTTGTGAATTTCACTCTATCCCTATGCTCTCTACATTCATTAAATTAGCCTTCTTTTTTTTCCTCAATTTATCAGTGGATCTATAAATTCAGCCATAAAAATTGCTTACCATCCTTATTATAAGAAGCAAAACATAAGCATAATTTCTGAAAATTACAACAGGTCCAGATCAGCACTTGGTTTTCATGAAGTGAATGAGGTAGCAGATTGGCTAGCAAAGCTCAAGGTAGCCAAAGCTCATGACTGCAACAACAATGTCTTCAGTCCAGAACACTATTTCTTTTGTTCTTCAGGATGTTAGATGATAAGGGGTAGTAATGGTTTTTCACATTCAATGGATAAGATTGAACCTTCTCATTAACCCTAGCGAATCTAGGGTTGTCCTAGCCGCCATCACTCCCTACGAATGAAGGAATCCTTTGGAAGCTTACCTAAAGTCATGACCGAATTAACATCTTTAGGCTTCCATTATCTCTCCAAGAATCTGACTAAGGTTTTCAAAAGATTACATCATCTCAATAACTAGATCAAACTCAAAGTTGCACTCAAACACACAAGAAACTCAATCTATGTCATACCCTAATATCAACCCTGTGTAAATCAAACTCTAGAACAAGAGTCTAGACTAATGGTGAATAAGGCCGCATGTAACTATATATATGTAAATTGTAATATAGTAAAACTCAAGGAAGCTCATTAACATTCCCTAGACGTAGGTTGCTAAGATCAACCAAACCACTCTCTCTCTCTCTCTCTCTCTCTCTCTCTCTCTCTCTCTCTCTCTCTCTCTCTCTCTCTCTCTCTCTCTCTCTCTCTCTCTCTCTCTCTCTCTCTCTCTCTCTCTCTCTCTCTCTGCTCCAAAAGCTCAAACCTGTGGAGAAGGTGCAACTTTATTTTACTTATAGTTCAACCAACGCGCATCATGGTTTCAGAAAGGGATCTAGGGCAAGATTTTGGGCCACCTCAGTATGGTCGAGGTCCTAACAGTCACCCCACCGGGGAGACTTGAACCTTGAGTCAGGGTGAGATCTTTGGACCACCTCAGTATAGTCAAGGTCTTAAAAATCCTCCTCCCCCAAAATAAAGTGGCTGGGAAGACTCGAACTCATGATCAGATCTTATCTCCAACCGATCAAGAAGAGTTTGAGTTATAGTTAAAGTATCAACAAGGTAGATTTATTATATTATTAAATTATATTTTAAAATTTTTTTTTTTATTTTTTATTTTTTTAATTTTATTTTTATATTTTTCTATCACACACTTATGAATGTGGTATATATAACAAGAAAAACTATCTCAAAAAAAAAAAAATAAATAAAAGAAAAAGGGGGGGGGGGGGCGGGGCATCATACATCCTAGATATACAATTAAAAAAAAAAAAAAAAATAATATATTTTGAACCGTTCTTCCCCCGATTATAAAAAACCGCGGCGTAGGTTTTTTATTAAAAAAATAAAAAAAAAAAACACCGTAAGAGAAAAAAGGGATAAAAAAGAGATCACAGGCAAAATTAAGGATGAAAAAAAAAAAAATTGTCATTTTTTTATTTGTTTGGGGTTGCCCCCCAAAATGTAAGCCTCGGGGTTTTTGGTCCCCCCGGGATCTATATGGTTCCTATAATAATTAAAGCATGTTGTGAATACAATCACGGAAGCTTAGATGAATAAATACCTCTAGTGTTTTGTTGTAGATCTGCCTTCTTGACTCTCCTTGAATCTTCCGTAGCCTTTCACCTTTTGGGATCCTTCTTTGAGTGTTTGTGGAAACAATCTCAAACCCAAATATTGCGTGTGACGGCTACAGGGACCCAAGGAGTTATTTATAATATAAAACCCTAACCTTTAACCATTCCCACAATAGTAAAGGTCAGTAATACCCCTGAATGAATATGAGCCCAGATAAAGGGACCAGTGTTAGTTAAGCCCACAAAACCTAACAATCTCCCACTTGGGCTATACTAACACAAGTACTTTTACCTAAGTATTCGGCCATAATGCCCATAATCCTTCATCACTCAAAAAATCTGATTCAACCAACAAACAATTAATGTGAACAACAGTAGGAGATGCTCCTCAATATACGGAACACAACTATCTGCCATTACAGTCATTAACAACTCGCTGATATGAATCATTGGGGTGCATACAAGAGGTAAAGAATGCAAAACCTTATGTGATCACAAAAGCATTCCCTCTTGTGGGTCCTTTCCTGATCAATGATCAGCCTACCTTGAATTACCTCATAGGTAGAATACTCAGATATTATAATTTGGCAAACCGCCATTAATCGATCTAACATTAATATCTGACTTTAGCAAAACCGCCCATTGGCAAAACCGCCCATTGGCATAACCACCTATTGGCAAAATTGCTAACCAAGATTTAGGCTAAATACCGCCATAAATCAAAACCGTAACCAAGATTTAGGCTAAATACCGCCATAAATCAAACCTTGACTAAATACCGTCATAAATCGAACTTTGGCTAAATACTGCCATAAATCTGAACCTTGACTAAATACCGTCATAAATCAGAACTTTGGCTAAATACCGCCATTGTCATTAAAACCTTGGCTAAATACCGCCATTGTCATTAGAATATCAAATGTAGCAAATATAAATCTACATTATTTAATTTAATCATTAACACAAGATGAAAACGAAATAATCATCTTATTAATGAATAAATTTCATAGTGAAGTCAAAGAATGTTGAATAAAAATAAACAACTCCCACTAAATGAAAGTATTAAAATATTATAAGACATCCATACTGGAAACATGATTTTTAACAACTCCCGCTGAAAGTGCCTTAGTAAGTGAAAGACATTTTGATGGTACTTTAAATGACATATATAACTTATCAAAGTCAATTTTAGGCATTCATTTAATAATAATGACAAAAAATATATATTACCAAAGAAGGAAAAATTACCATCATGCTGGTAAGAGTTACCGACAGTTACTCCATTTCAACCTTTGGGTTGAGAATGCACTAGTCCCCTTACAATTTGCAACTACCGCGGGATATATGACTTTGAAAGTGCCAACACCTTTGGGTTAATGGTACTTTTAAGTCATCATATTCCTTTAAAAACATATGCATAAACATACTTTGATGATGACACCTTTGGGTGAACACCATCAATTTTCTGCAGTAATATACCTTGGATCACATAATATTATAATAAAATTATATTTTACCACTTTGGTGGGTTCCACATAATTCTATCATAACATTATGTAATCCTATTTGCAGTAATTTATAATGGGATTCTTTCAATGAGAAAACAACTATGCACATCCAATGTAAATTGTTTCCATATTCTAGAAACTTTTAAAAGAAAAAATATTTTACAGAAATATTTCTTTGGCACAAAACAAATATATTAATCGACATTAAAAATGAGTGCAACAATAATCCTTGAAAATCTCTTACCTTTGGGTAAATAAAATATCTTAAATTATTATTCACTCTTACTCATGTGCATATACTATTATTATATAGATGATATCACATTTAAGCAAATGTCACCAAACTTTGACTACTATAACAGACAATAGGAAAGTGGAGTGATGCCACTTTGGTGGATTACACTTCTCCTCTTATTATCTCCATAAAAATTTTTAGTCAAAAAACAAAAATACGCATAATATATTAACACGTATACAACATCAGTTATCAATTATTGATAAAACTATAATTTTTCACCATTACCATAAATAGAAAACTAAAATAAATATTTAATTCAAATTATAAAATAATTGATCGGATTAATCAAACTAATTCAAATTCTAATGCAATGGTACCTTAAAGAAAACGTGCATGCTCACCCAATTCTATTTTAATCTGTGGTGATATTTCATGGGTTAAAATTTGGTACTTTTAGCCAATCCAACCATTAAGTAGCCATGACATCTCTTTACCCCCTTTTGCCCTTTGATACTTGTTAGGGATAATGGATGCACAATTACGAACAGAGAAGAACACAAGTAAAGCACACAAGGGATTTAACGTGGTTCGGCAAAACCATGCCTACGTCCACCAGAGAGAAAATGAGTTTCACTATTTCCAGGAAACCTTACACCACTCTCACACACACACAAAGTGCCACCCTTTGCTTGCCCCCCATCCTTATCCTCAGGATGTGTTTCCCAATCCCTTACAGGGATTGATTCCCCAATCTCCTACAGAGATAGATACCTATAGGTTATCCCACAGAGACTATTTATAGGGAAACCTAAAACCCTAATCCCAATGTAATTACAGTTTTACCCCAGTACTAGTAATTGACCCAAATCCTGTTTCAATTACAAATACAACCAAAACCATAATTACATGGACCCACAGAATACAAGACACCCACACCCAACAATCTCCACCTTGGCTTGAATTCTGCAAACCACCTTGAAGAAAATCGTTGATGATGTCTCTCTGCAATTACCAGTCTCTGTGTATCCACCACACCTTACCGCATGGCCCACATCCCCTCCAGGGATGATTTTGTTAAGCCACATGCAAATTCCATAGCCCATCTAATACATGACCCAAGCATGTACCAAATATTCTTTCTTGTATTTTCAGTCACTTATCTGGGCATTCTTATGTTGGATAGATAGGCAACATGGCTCGGGCATACATTAAGTCTCATAACAAAAACCACTAATATTCTTTTACCATGTATTAGCTATATGCACCAGTATTTCAACCAATAGATTTGTAAATCATGCCATGCTAAAACTGATCATACAAGAAAATAATTAGTTCAAAGAAATGGGATGCCTGGAACCGAATAACGGACTAAATCGTATCAATTCAAGATGAAAATCAATCCCTCAGTTGCAATCTTTCCGAACTTATGTACAAAGAGCATGGCTAACACTGGATGAAATAAGCCAATGAGAAAACACACAAAAACCAATGCATATCAAACATTGAAATGGATTCCATGTGCTCAGACTACATAAATAAATCAAATTGTCAAATATCGTCCAAAAGAAGAGGATATATAATTGAAGGGAATCCAAATCAATTTGAGCAATCACAGTTCAAACAAGTGCACTTTGAGTCTGTCTAAGCCCATGATTTATTCCAAATTTTCAGAAAGTGCAGGATATTATCAAATTCAATCCAAAAACACTAATTAATTTTATCTCCACTTTAAAGTCACAAAAAAAAAACCACCAAATTACTCAAACAACCCAATACTATGGCCATGAAGTGATGCGGCTGGTTGAAAGTAATCACTTGAGGATCCAATTTTCATGCCTATATATTACCATCATGTGTTCCAGCAAAAGGCATCCCATTGCCAACAACAAGAGCATGGACTTATCCAACATGTCCAATAAGACTAAGTTCATTGATGTACCATATTCATCATAGGCAGTTTGGGTGTTCCACGCCTTGACAACAGTTGGAATTCAAGAAGCCTTCATTGATCATGCATCCAATCTCACCTCACATCCAGAAACTACCACCTCTTTGAGCCTGGATCTGTGAGGGACCTGGGCAACTTCAGCATAGCCTAGCGAGGTCCTCAACAATTCTCCCCCCAGATCCAAAGCGAGATTATTAGATAATTCAACCTCAGTACAATCCTAGCGAGGCCCTAAAATCCTCCAATAATCCCCCAAAAACCCAAATAATACTATGGGGCAGTCCCATATTTCCCCCTTTTTATTTATTTATTTATTTATTTATTTTATTTATTTATTAATAATAATAATTAAAAGAAGCCGAGAAGTACAAAATAATAAAACGAACTCATCATGAGAATTTACCAAAATGGAACTCGAGTGCAATTTCTCTTTACTTAGAATTGTAGGAACAAAATCCAATTTTATAAAATAATAAGAATAAACAAAAGAAATTTATGACACAACCCATTGCATGCAAGTAATCTTTTATTAAATCAACTTCTCCAACATCTACAAATTCAACAGCTTCGAGTAATACTCGATGTGATCATTAAGATAATCGGATCTATCCATTGATGGTAACCAAGTCAGAGAGAACAGATAACTTACCACCAAGAATAATACCCGACATGATCAAGTTGAGAACAAGCAAAATTGTGAAACAAAGTAGTAAACTATGCGCTGCAAAGGCTTGAGTTTGTTTCGCAACTCTCCTCCAGTTCATCAGTTTCTTTGTAACCATTACTCCTCTTCACGAGTCCAATAAATAAAAAGAAGAAAGAAGAAGAAAAAGCAAAGCAGAGATTCGAAACAAGAAACCCTTAACCCTTAACGCAATCAATCAAAACTCAGTCCATACTTTGAAATTCACAAGATTTGGAACAAAAGCGCCACTTGAGCATCAATCAAGAGTGATATGAGCCTACTGAATCAAGATTCTGAATCTCTGATTGGGACTTTGTGACACTGAAACCAAATATGACAAATTGGTTGATTTTCCCATCCTTGGGGAATAACTGGGAAACCCAAGAGTCTCCTGCAGTGTCGGTAGGATCCATTCCAGCTTATCCTGGCATGATCTCAAATCCCCAAATACGTGCCAGTCATCTATTGGACATGCCTCTGGAATATACGTTCCTCTTCAATATCATAGTTTTAGCAAAGGCTCATTGGGCCAAACTCATCACAATTGCTATATTGAGAACTACATAAATGATCAAAACCATCTAGAATAATGTTTAATAGTCCAGCTTCAACAAGCACCATCTGGGTTACATTATAATCACAAGAAACTATGATGAGCCTTAAAAAGAATAAAATCACTTGGCACACGATCTAGAAAACATAGTTTTCTCTTATTCTTTTGGAAAGGGAAAAAGAAAAACCAATAATAACACGCAAAACCAGACCCAAAAAGATGATTTTAGGCCGGAATAAAATCTGGGAACTGAGGTTTCTGAACTTATTATAAATGGGTATTACAAACAAGAACAGAAAGTCTGATGGGTCGAAGAAGAAGGTTCATGAAAGAAAGGAAGAAACCCATAAAATTCAATGAGCAGAGAGAGACTAAAAGAAGAACAGAACTTTGATAAACAAGGAAGCCGTATATGAAATCTCTAACAAACGGCAGCCTTCATCATGAATGCAAGTTCTATCTTTTGTCATTTTCAACTTCAAAATCCATAACCGATTCTTCTTAAGAAAATGACAAGAAAAACACTGAAAACCAGTCATGCATGTGATGCAGAGCTACAAGGTTATAGATCAGCAGCAGTCCCCACTCAAAAATAAAATAAAAGAAATACAAACATTGCAGGGTAGGAAACCAAATTCACCACTCAACCCACTAAAGACAGAAATTTCTTTAATACCAAAATTAGCAGTTTCCCCACCCAAGTACAGGACGTTTTTCTTTCCACCCAAGGTGAATTGTTGCATTTACAACCCCAGCAGCACCAGGTAGCGTATACAATTTCACAACCAAATCGAGAAAGAATATAATAGGCAGGATATTCCATCATAGATACTCATTACTTACATTGAAATCTGTAGTACAAATGTCATTCATGTTAATAGTAACACGGCCCAGCTTCGTGAAAAAACAAAAAACTTATGCAATGAATTAGCAACAGCAAAAACCATCCACGGTAAAGGACCCCTTCAAAACGTTTACACGATTTCCATATAATCGAATATAGATGATGAAAACCACGAGCTCTTTAATCAAGCCTAACAAATCGGAAACAACAGATCCAGCTCTTTAAGTTACTACATTAAATATAGATCAATCGGCTAGAAGAAAATCGCTCTTAATCGCTCTTTGTAATTCAAATAACTCAACTAGGCTTGGATCCTCTCATTGGATCCCAATAATAATAATAATAAAATTAACAAATGATCTAGGTTTCAATTAACCCTAGATCTCATTGAATCCAATTTAAAATTAAATCAACAGAACACCCAGTTAATTACACAGTAGAAATCAATAATTCATAAAATTAAATTATTATAGAAAAGTGGCTTAAAAATAAAAAAATTAATTGTGGGATATAAAAATATAAAAAAAAAAAAAAAAATTTAAAAAAAAAAAAAAAAAAAAAAAAAAAAAAAAAAAAAAAAAAATATATTTTTTTTTTTTTTTATTAAACTTTCTTTTCTTTTCTCTTAACCTTTCCACCCTTTTTCTCTTTAGGTTTTTTTTTTTTTTTTTTAAGAAAAAAAAAAAAAAAAAAAATTTTGAGAGGGGCCACGGGACCCAAGGAGTTATTTATAATATAAAACCCTAACCTTTAACCATTCCCACAATAGTAAAGGTCAGTAATACCCCTGAATGAATATGAGCCCAGATAAAGGGACCAGTGTTAGTTAAGCCCACAAAACCTAACACGAGAAAGTCGTTTGAGATGGCACGACCACGTTCAACAGAGACTTATAAATGCCCCTGTACAGAGAAGCGATATAATCCAGATTGAATGAACTAGAAGAGCTAGAGGTAGACCTAAGATAACCTTAAGAAAAGTGGTGAGAAAGGATATGCATAGCTTAGGCCTAGTATCTAGCATGGCCTCGATCAGAACTGATTGGAAGGCAATAATTCATATAGCCGACCCCATTTAATTGAGACAAGGCTTATTGTTGTTATAATGTCCCCATTTAGTTGGGACAAGGCTTATTGTTGTTGTAATATTGTTTATGACTTCGCCTTTAACCACCACTAAGGCTACTTTTGGATAAAGGTATAAAGCTTATTTAACTCGACGTTGTTAATCGGTCAGTGTTCAAGAACCTATCCAATATTAATATGTAAATTATCTACCTAATACAACATGCAAATGACGTTTAGTGTGAAAAACGAAGAAAATTTGATTATTTATACGTTTTCTAAGGACAGCAGAAGGGGTATTGTTATAATTTATATTTAAATTTTAAAAGGAGTTCTAGAAGTCATTAGCACTTGTCGACCACTAATTAATACAGTTCAGAAAAATATGTTTAACGTGTCTTTCTTAATTGTTTTATTAGTTAAATTTAGTTGTTAAACTTGTGATCAGATCTCTGATATAGTTGCCTTTTGTTTTGATATTTAAATTTGCTAATTTAAATGTGGCAAACACGGCCAGCTGCCTCGTTATATGGCCTTTGATGCATATTCATCAACGAGGAAGATTCTTCATTTAATTAGGTTAGGATTTCAAGTCTTTCAAACTCTAACCCTCATGATAAATAACCTAGCCCAGTCCTGATCCTAATCATGAATATATAGGATCAAAAACATATGATTAACATGTCTTTCTTAATTTGGATTAGTTAAATTTAGTTGGGTCAGATCTTTGATATAGTTGCTTTTTGTTAAATTCAACTTTTGATGTTTAGATTTGCTAATCTAAATATGGCAAGACATCGCCAGCTGCCTCGTCATTTGACCTCTGATGCGTATTCATCTAGATGAAGGAGGTTCTACATTTAACTCCAGGTCTTTTGGAACTCTATCCTCATCCTAAATACTCTAACCTGATCCTGATCTTGGTCTTGATTCTAACCCCACTCTTACAACACAACGTCCTCGTCGGCCCACTCTAGGCAGCTCCGCTCTGGCGGTGGGGTTTTTCCCCACTCTAGGGGGCTCCGCTCTGGCGGTGGGGTTTTTCCCCACTCCGGGCAGCCCTTCTCCTAGGTCGCCCCTCCCGAATAAGCCATCCGACAAGTCGGACTAATGATACAACCTCGGCTCCACACCACCTGGAAAACTGGCTTACCAAGTGGGGGTTTGCCAAAGTATATCAGCCCTGTCCGTAACCACAAAATAATGCATAATTTCCTATTGCAGTTGGGGTAGACTCAAATGCTCAAGTCAAATACTCAATCCAGATCCGGTCCTAACCCTAATTAGGGCCACCTAACCCTAATTAGGGCCACCCTGACAAGCCCTCAAGGCTAGAATGTAGAACTCAAACCTTGTTCGGGCTCAGGATTCTGCTAACACGTCCATATCTAGGCACATATATAATCCACACAACCACCTAGCATTCTTGTATAATTATACCATACATTATCATGAGATTGTCAAGCCCTTTGTCTGAAGAATAATAATTGGATCATGTGAATCATCTGATTCAAACAACATTGGCAAAGGAAACTGGCCGTGGTGAATAGCATCAAGCTATCGTTGCCTGTGGTTATCTTGATCTCATTTCAGCAATGGATGGTTAGGAATTGTAGAGCAGCCCCAATGTTGGTGGTTAAGGCAATCATGAGAAAGCTGCAATATTTCTCTTCTCCCTAACATTAATATTTCCTCTATCGCGTACCTGCAAATAACCAAAAAGTTTCTAATTATATGTTCAAACCATCCCGAAGAGAACAATGAAGACTATATGGTTTTTTTTTTTAGGCAAAAAGTACTGTGCATGAAAAATTAAATAAATATAACAAGAATACTCCTCCCCCACTGCTGGAGAGGGGATCATTAGTTTTTGGCATCTTCTAGAACTTAATTACCTTCTTGAAGCTTCTTCAAACCTATATATAAAGGTCTTTTCGACGCATCACAAATCATTTCATTCACCATCACAGTTGCCAGTGTTCTACCACAATTGAAATATTAAGCCTTGCAGTTGGTCATACTAAATAATCTGTCACTTTAAGATCCGTTTGATAATTTAGTTAGAACTTCTAGGGTTTTCCTCAAAACTCTAATCAATAATAAAATCATGCAATAACTAGAATGCGATATAATATTTAGAAAGTATTGGATATACCTTACACCAGACGTAAGTTGAAGAAGATTAATTCAATCTGAATACCAAATCTGCAAAGTAACAAAAGAACTTAAGGGATTGAAGGGACCCATCATAACTATTTATAATATCGATCTCAAACCTTGAATACCAAATCTTCTAGGCTTTCTGTTGTATCTTTTTTTGTAGAGAGAAAAGAACAAAAGAACTTAAGGGATTGGAGGACCCATCATAGCTATTTATAATATCGATCCCAAACCCTAGTGCATTTCCACAATAGACCGGTTTGGCCCATCTCAAACCTAATGGCAGTACATCAGCCCAATGTGTTGAGACCCTATCAATTATTAATCCCAATAATTAATCTAAGCCCATATATTGCTTAGGATAAACCTAACAAATTTACCTAGTGTTTTTACTTCCAAAAAACATTAGAAAAAATTTTGAGTGTTTCTAGAAGAAAAAACGGTTTTGAGTGCTACTGAAAGCATAAATACATTTTTAAGCGTTTGATAAAAACTTATTTTTAGAAGTAAAAAATCTTGAAAATTATAATAAAATTTATGAAATTTGTCACTTTTTAGAGTGCCAAATTCCATAAACACCCTTTCTGAAACTCACTTAAAGCCAACCTGTACCTAATTTTGCTTCAAAAAATAGAGAAAAAGTTTTTGATCAATTTTTCTGCTTTTCAAAACAAGAAACACTGTTTTTTGATAGATTATCAAACATTTTTTTATTTGTTTCACAAAGGCACTGAGAAATCTGCATTTCTATTGTCTCTAAAAGTCCTTCTATTGCTTGCCAATATTGAAAATTAATCCATTGAACTTTCCGTCCCCGTATGCCTCACACTACTGCAGCTGAGTCGCATTAAATCCACGGTTTCTAAACATTCAATGAGATGGCTCGTGCTATTTCATGGATTAGAGCTTCGAACTTAGCCTCTTATTCTGTTTTAACACTTAAATAAACTCTGTAGAAGGAAATCAGTCTTGCTGTAAAATCATGGAAATTTCTCTTGCTCCTGCATTCCCTGGATTACGCAAGGATGATCCATCAATATTAATCTTGAACCACCCATGCTGTGTGGTTATGTCCAATATACCTACTAAGGCTGCTATTCCTTTGAAATCTTTGAGATGCAGCCCCAGATCTCTCAACCTAACCAAATCTCCCAGTGTCACCAGCTGGATGTCAAAAGTTGGATATTTATAGGTGCTCCCTCAGGTAAAAGTGTTCTCTGGACCTGTTGAAATTTTCAGAAATTAGACTTGCTTCAACAACTAGATGTTTTGCTTCTTATGAGTATGGGTACCAATTTTATGGCTTTATTTGTAGTTCTACATGTATACTGGGAAGAGAGAGAGAGAGAGAGAGAGAAAAGGCTAATATAATAAATGTAGAAAACTTATGGAAAGTGCAACTCACAAGCCATAGTAAGTTGCTTTATCAAACAAATTACTCCATTGGTTTAACAAACATGAAAGCATTTCAAGAGTTCAGATGAAGTCTCATGGACAAACTCTTTCCTGTTTTTCATGAAGTGAATGTAGTGGCCGAGTGGCTAGCAAACCTCATGGCTGCAACTACACAATGCCTTCAGTCTAGAATTGTACTCCTTTCGTTCTTCAGGATGTTAGATGTGTGGAAGAACTTCACTGAGGCCCTTTTATCCATTTGAAGAACCCACATCATCAATTATCAGCCTGAATTGCAATTAACCCAAGCTGCAGTTGGATTAACCGACATCCTGCCCCATCAGGTTTTGTCAAAGCGAAAAGGCAGGTCTGATTTGGCTTAGGTGCTGCTATCCAAATATAAGTTCAGGGTAGTTGATGTTGTTCAATTTGCCATAGTTCACAAACCATGAACTGTCCATAAAAGAAAGTGTACAATAAAATTGTTTAAAGAATATACAATTTACAACTATCAAACTAAATACAGTATAAAGCATCCATCAGAAAGTTGAAGAATGAACAGAATTAGGTAAATGAGATTAAAAGAAGCTGCATACCTTACAAAGGGTTGGGAGAACCATATGATTCATAAAGTACAAGGGACTGCAGAGATAATATGCACCAGCTAAACAATTAGGAAGAAGCTGGTGATGCACATTTGTAGATTTTACATACAACGATTGGTTTCAAATAAAGAAGATGAAACAGATGCTTATCTGAGTGTTTGTGAGCACCAGTGGCATCAATTCAAGGTCCCTCTGCCTTATGAATGAGGAACGACTTGAAGTAGATGTCCAGCAATTTTGATGAATAAGATGAAGAAATCCCAACTAAAATGGCAAGTCAAATGGCTTGATAGACAGTTTTTGAGAACTACACTTTCAGGTTTTCACAGAGGAAATAAAATGGCAAATCAACTGAGTTAATCGGTTACTACTGGAATCCTTTAGTGTATTATGCCTTCGTCCATGCAATTTCACATGAGACAATGTTGCTGCCCTGAACCACAGGAGCCAAGCATTTTAAAAATCTTCCACAGAAATGCAATATCGAGTAGATGGCATGAACATATCTACGAGACTAAGGAAGCAGCAGCACATAGTGTATTAGCCAGAACAGCGTCTAGCAATAGAAATGCAGGAAGAAAGCTACATTATTTTGAAACAAGAACTGAGGATTTTTCTTTCTTTTCATTTTCATTTTACTTTAACCATAAATGAAAAGGTTACTCCTTTTGCTGCTTTGCTTAAAATTGACAACCAAATTCAGAATCACAATTTTAAAAACATTCATCTTGGTGTGGGGAGTGGGAGGTGGAAGAGGTTTGCCTTTGAAAAAAAATCGAGCTTCAAGGGGTAAGGGATGAGTAGCAGAGTTTCATGATAGACTTCAACATAAATTTGACTAATCAGATTAAACATTCACAACCAACCAGCTTACAAACTCATTAGAATTGCTCTACACTATCAGGTCATTAGAACAAATGGACAGCCATATCCAATCTGTAACAAAGAACCAACCATGCAGCTGTGAGGGATTTTCTTTCAGAAAGGGGAAAAGAAAATCTGATCATCCAATCACCAGTTAATAAAAGAACATCAGTCAACCAACGGGGGTTGGTCCAAGTGGTAAGCAGCTTGGTCCGCTTAAGCAAGGTTCCGGTATCGAAACCTTGTGGATGCAAAAAATCCCCGCTGGGAGACTCACCCACCACAGCCAAGTGTGCAACCCGGGTCGAAAAACCGGATTAATCAGGGCAAAGCCTTGGAACCGGGGTTGGCAACCAAAAAAAGAACATCAGTCAATAATAGAATGTTCTGATGTTTTCCAGGTTATACAGAGCTTGAAAGGGATTATCCTCATCAAGCTCCAGCAATATTTACTTTGTCTAAAACTAAGGATCCTCCTACTATGCAAGTTTCTAAAATAATCTACTTCACATACTGCTCTACCCATAAATGTAACCAAGCCATATGCACTAGCTAGTTGTTGGATGTGGAAGGATTAACTTATGAATTGCCCATTAATTTATGCTATTTCAGTTTATAACATTCCTTTATAGATTTCTAGCATCATAATATGAAAATCTCACAAGTAATGACACTGCCTTGAAAATCACAGGACAGTATTGATGAAAACCTTTAAGATAGCAGGGTTAATGTAAACAATCAATAACAAAAGTTTTAAACCGAAAGCCTCAAAATCAAAGTTTGTGCAGAAAAGCCCTAACAGCAATAGCTTGGGGGAGAAGGAAGCAAAGTTTGAACACAAAAGCCTATATCAAATGCTTCTGATTCAAATCCATATCCTAAAATCACTCCATGATAGTATCCAATCTGCACTTGCCAGGCCCAAATTACCAAAGGTACAGCAATCAACATTCGAGAAAATTTTCTGTGATAAATGTTGATCTGCTAGGATGGTACTATATGTTCAAATCCCTAAATAGCAACAAGTCATCAAGTATAAGAGCAATTAGAACTACAATTTAAAAAGGATCTCATCTAATGATACAGCAAAACTGATAGGAGCAATTAGAGAATTAAAAGTTAACAAGGATCTCATCTAATACAACAACAACAACAATAAGCTTTGTCCCGACTAAATGGGGTCGGCTACATGGATTCTTACCCTCCAATCAGTTCTATTCAAGGCCATGTTATAAGGATCTCATCTAATGATACACCAAAACTCATAGGGAGTTCTCTTTTCCTCATAAGTTCTCTAGTTTCACTCCTACAATTCCCAACAAAAGAAACAAGAGCACTACAAAGGCTTTTGTTTGTGGTAATTGGAATGCTTTGATGAAAAATTTCAGCTTACATGTTATTGTTCGACCATGAAGATTTTATACAGAATTTTGAAGTCCTTTATTAACTCCCACATTCAAGTTGCTAGAATTTGTAACCATGTAAGGCCACTAAAAAAAAATTGAAGCATATATCCATTGAGCAGGTTTTGTTGTTTGTAAGATCACTTCTGCAACTTACTGGTCTTTTATAACATATTTGCATCTCGTGTCACTCCATATGCTGGCCCTTATATAACAACACCACCTTTGGCCAGATGGCCTCTGTTTCAATGATTTCTTTTTTCTGCAAGTAAGAAACAGTAGTTTCTCAAAGATACAAATTCCTTACACGATTAAAAAAAAAACTCAAAATCTAGCATCCAACAATGAAAATAACTTGAAAAGAGTAAAAAATTTAATTGAAAAACATCACATCAACTCATTACAATGTGGTTAAGCTCATTGATCAAGCTCGAAGCTAAAATCAGATCAGAAATGCCAAAGTCAGACTCTGATTCCATCCAGATTACAACTAACTACATACGGCAACTTCTAAGAAAAATAGAGAGGTCAAGAGTAAAAAAGGAACCAAAACCCTAAATCCGAACCCCGAAAAAGACCCAAGGGTTCAATATACAATATCAGCAAACAGTTCACGAAGGAAAAGACAACGAGATCTGCTTTTCAAGCACGTTCACCCCTAATCCGACGAGCAAGCTGGATATCTTTGGGCATAATCGTAACCCTCTTCGCATGAATCGCACAGAGATTAGTATCTTCAAAGAGCCCGACCAAATAAGCCTCCGCAGCTTCTTGAAGTGCTGAAACAGCGGAGCTCTGAAATCGAAGATCAGTCTTGAAATCCTGAGCAATCTCTCGAACCAACCTTTGGAATGGAAGCTTTCGGATCAGAAGCTCGGTACTCTTCTGGTACTTCCTGATCTCTCTCAAAGCCACCGTTCCTGGCCTGAATCGATGGGGTTTCTTCACCCCGCCAGTCGCTGGAGCAGATTTCCTGGCCGCCTTGGTAGCCAGTTGCTTCCTTGGAGCCTTTCCTCCCGTGGATTTCCTCGCGGTCTGTTTAGTACGCGCCATTAGAGATTCAAAAACAGAAATGGAAGCAAAATTTTGAAAATCCAAACTTGAACGAATGCTTGATACTCTTCATTAGGTGGGTACTTATAGGAGTTCAAAATTGTGGCGGGATTTAAGAAAGAATCCTGGCCATTGGTATTTTCAGTGTTTCTACGGTTCACATTTGTTTCGAAAGTTAAACACGGATCGCCAGCTTGGACACGAAAATTCACCTATTGCGGGAAAAATTTATATTTAATTTTTTGGTGATTTTCTTTTGGACCCATCCACTCATCCAACTCGTTTTTAGTCTTTAAAAAATAAAATAAAAAATGTTATAAAATAGAAAAAATATATTAAAGACAAGGATGAAACTTAGCTCAAGATGAATTAGACTCATTCACTAAGTTATTTACATTACAAATTTATAGTAAAAGTAACATTTTCTCTGATATGGAAATATCAAAGCTCTTAATATGTGTTGGTGTCGAATTTACCCGGGTTGTAGATTGCGGATAACACTAAATGGTACATTACAGACTCGAACTAATCAAATATGCATGCACCTGCAAGTCCACTAAAAGAACTGTTAGAAACGGTGTTGATCGTCTTGACCAGGTGATCTGCTCTCCGACGATCAAGTCGATAGAGAGTTGGATGAGTTCAAACTAGAGCTCAAGTGAACCCTAGGTTTGAAAGAGCAAAGAGCGGGAAAGTTGTAGGTCTAGTCAAAATGAAGTGTCGTACCTCTTTCTCACGTTTACTCTCTATTTATAGATTTTTCTTGTTGATCAAGTCTTATTTGGACAGTCGGATTTTCGCCTTTAGATTGATGGCTATGATTAAATTCTCATGTAATCGGCGGTTCAACCTTGCATTATATTCGAATCATCGGTTGACTCGGTACTGATGCGTCCAAAATCTGGTCAACCCTTAGATCATTGATGAATGACCTGCAAAATAAAGTTAGACGTGGCCCGACCCTGGGGTCGGGAGGCCACCTCCGAAGGCTAAGTCAGTAGTTGGAACACCATAAATGTGAAACCCAGCCCTAACCTAACCCTGACCTTGACCCGGTAACCCGGTTGTTTTTAGGTTCGAAGACCCGGAGTAAAGAAAGAAGCCAACTATGGGCCATCTCAGTAGAAGACATGGTGTTTGACTCTGAACCCATGGATGTTGTTGATGGAGTTCCATACTTGGATGTCTGTGTAGATTTGGAAAGGAAGCTGCAGTTGTCTGAAGATGAGATTAGTTGAAGGACTTGGAGTATTATCTGACTTGGTTTGAAGGTATTTCTTCACACTTGACTTGTTACTTGATGCGTATGCAAAAGCCCATAAGGTTTAAAGCCCATTTGATCCTCCAAATCCCTGATTATTCCTTACTGTCTGCCTTGGTCGACTGACTGGTCGAGTGGGCCACTCGACCAAGCACTCGACCAAAGGAAGGTGAAATATGAGAAATTGTAATTTTAGGGTTTTTCACTCTTATTTAAACCCTACTTTGTATTTCTTTGTTACGGCTGCCTCCTAAACACTTTGTGAACGTGAGAACACCTCTCCGAAACTCTCTCTGGTGATTTCGAAGATTCCTCTCCGGATCCGGAAACCTCTCTTCTCTGTTCTTACAATTCAAGGTTAGTATCTCTTCCGAATTATTAATTCTCTTTTCTTGATATTGTTCTTGATTGAGATCGGAAGTTGATGCTTGCATCCTTGCAACCATCCCTTCGTGATCTCCTTCGTTTCTTTGAGATCTATGATCATCATCATGATCTCAACCCTAGCCAAGATTTTCTTGAAACCCTAACCCTTGCTTGAGTTCTGGAAACTCTTGTTAACCTCCCATGCGAGGGAAACCTCATGGGTAATATTTCTAGTAACCTAAATTAGTTTTCCTATGATTTTCTTATTGCCTTTGGCCAATTATTTAATTTTCTTTCATTCTATGATCTCAACCTTTTTATGGGAACCATAAGGTTGAAACCCTAAATTCTTGGGTTAAATCAAGAACCCAAATTTTCCCCATGATTTGATGTTTTTATCTTACTATATGATCCTAATACCTTAGGAAGTTCCCCTTCGAATTTCGGATCATTCCGACTTCAAACGAAGAAGTTATGGCCAAAGCAGTCTGTACAATTCCGTACTGACTTGCTTGGTCGACTACTTGGTCGACTGGGCCAGTCTACCAAGCACTCGACCAAAGGAGTCAGTAGCTTCGTTTTTCGCTTTGAATTGATTCGTTTGCTCTCCCGATCTTTTAGGCATCTTTCCTAATGTTGTATCTATGATTGTTAGGAGTCTATTTGCTAAGTTTGGAGTTGCTCTCTTTGATCTTTGGATCATCTTCTTCGATAATCAAGTAAGGACAATTAATTCCTTAACTACATAGATTGCTTGTTCTCTGGTTTCTACTTTATGAAACTATGAGATTACTTACTTGTTATTATAATTTAATTCTGATCTCTTCTTGTGAGATCAGTAGCACTTGTTTATATTATCTTCTTCATTTTTCATGTTATATGAATTACCTATTATTGCCTAATCTAATTTTGCTTTTACATTCTCTTGTATATGATGAACTGTTGGTTGTATATGTTATGACTGATCTGATAATGTGTTTGCTTAAGTTTAGTTTGGTTTGGGATTGGGAAGTTGTCCTTTTGACACTTCCGTCCTTGGACATCGGAGGGAATAGTATGGGATGTTCTCCGAAGATGCCCATCGACACTTTCCCGAATCAATGGATGTCATACCTAGGGCTGTCTAGCAGTGTTTGGCTAGGATATACCCCTGTTATATCAGACCCGAATCGGAAGGGTATTGAGACCGAACGACCCGTGGTAGCAATGGGGATTCGTGGGCGCTCAAGACCGGTGAAAAGATCTGTGAGAGGACATGGATCACATTGTGGATACTCGAAAGAGGCCATTTATTGGAGGGTTGCATATGGCTAGACTTGGGCTCATGGGCGCTCAAGACCGGTGAAATGATCCGTGAGGGGACATGAGAGCTTCCCGTTTACCATATGTGGATAACCAATAGGGTTGATGAGTCCGTAGTCAGGGACTATTAGGACTCTAGTGGAAAGGATACCGGAAAGGATCGTCGGGGACGAGGAATGGAAGTATCTCGGACCGAGTTGATGTAACCGAGTAGATGACTTACATTGGGCTAGGCTTTTCCCTGACATGCGCCAGTGCTTATGCCAAATGGTTGTGAGAGAGTGTGTTGACTTAACCCCCTGCCATGGTTTGTCCTGAGGGATGAAGGACCCATTACCAACCGGCTGCTCAAGACCGGTGAAATGATCCGTGAGAGAATCCAAGATATCTTAAATGGTTGAGGATGTGAGCGGACTTTCCTTAAGAAGTACGGTGCTATGACTTAAAGCATGTCTACCATAGAGACCAGCATACATAGAGTTAGATGCATACATTCATTACTTGTTTCATCTTGCATTGCATCATGTTATGTTTTGCCACATGTTATCTATGATGTTATGGATTAACTTGCCTTACTGAGTTTCTTCGAAAGTCATTCCTTTTTGTACATTTTCTTGTTAGATTATCCTGCAGTTACAGAGTATTATGACGAGCAGTATAGCGAAGCACAAGCTGATGAAGCGTACTACACGCAAAGTGCTGGCAACGATCAAGATTACTTTGATGATCCCCCGGCGGATCAAGCTGCGTACTACTTTTGAGAACGGCATAGAGTTAGAACGGATTCATTGGATTGATGAAGTCCATACTTATGAAGACGTTATCTATAAACTTGAAGACGCTTGATCTTAGTTTATTTCTTAGTACATTTGTTTCAGTTGTAATCCCTTTTGATTTTCATACTATGTACCGCTATTTTTGGTAAAGTGAGTTTCCGCCTCACTTTACTCCTTTTATATATCATTGGATATCTGGTATCTTTCAGCACTCTGATTATACTGATTGTTCATTTCTTGTTTTGAACCTTGTTTATAATATTAAAACTTGATTTATTTCCTGTTTATGATTATGTTATTGTATATGTGGGAGGATGATTTCCTTGATACTTGATCTTCGGGGCTGTGGATCACACTCCCGGGTATGCCAATTAGGGTACCGGGCTGGGGGATGTGACAACAAAGCTCTGGCAAGTTGCAGAGCTTAATTGAGAGATAGAATGGAAGAAGAACGATTGAGTTACCTAGTACGAGCGTAGGCTATTTGTTTATATAAGTTTTACCTCTTATTCTTGATCATTGGATGAGTTCATTATCCTTCTTGGTGGCCGTCCGATTGTAGGGTTTTTCCCCTTTTCTCGAGGGTGGAAGCGGTTTCCATGATTAACACGATTGCTCATTCCTCATGGTGGTTGTAATTGTATATAACTCAATCACGTATCCCGAATTTCTCGAGATCGTGCTTATCCTTGGAACCATTGGGTTCCTTCCTCATCACACTACCATGATGGCCGAACCCAATCGTGATGACCGAACCTGACCATGAGGTTGGACCATCTTCGACCGGGGTCAAAGACTGAACCGAAGATGAACCCAGTCTAGTAATATTTTATCCACAACATAAGCCCCCCAAGCCAAGTATATGGGAGAAGCCCCAGGACCGAATGCTTGGCTTGCTTGATCAAGCGAAACGTCATCTTATTCTTGAAGAAATCATATTTATTGCTACTACATCTTTGCTTCAATGCTATGCTACCAAGTGTTAGGAAGTCTTATTCAAGCATAGTCGATGCCTATATAGGGTCTTATTTGGGAAATCCGAAGCCCTGCAATCTTCTTCGATGATAACCCGATCGTAGTAAACTCTCGATAGGTGCATGGTAGGGTTTTACTTAGAAAATCCGAGGCCCTATTTCTTAAGTTTCCTTTGGGGAGCTCGAAGCCTTTATGGGAGGTCTCATTTGGGAAATCCGAAGTCCTACATCATAAATTCCCGATCGTTGTAATCGAAGCCTAGCTGGAAAGTCTTTGTCAGTTGGAATCGAAGCCTTTGCTGAAGGGTCTTAGTCGATCGGAACCGCCGCAGCCTTTGCTTTGGAAGGTCTTAGTCGGTTGGAACCGCAGCCTTTGCTTTGGAAGGTCTTAGTCGGTCAAAACCAAAGCCTTTGCTTTGGAAGGTCTTCGTCAGTTGAAACCGAAGCCTTAGATCCACGAAAATTTCTAAGGAAATTTTTCTAAGAGTTCGAAAGTTATACTCAGTGTACATCCGATATACCCGACCCCGAAAAATTCTTCAGAACTTTCGTGATTTTTGAAGGTCTCACTCGGTTTTACCCGATGCCTTAGATCCACAAAAATTTCTAAGGAAAATTTTCTATGAGTTCGAAAGTTATACTCGGTGTACATCCGATATACCCGACCCCGAAAAATTCTTAGAACTTTCGTGATTTTTGAAGGTCTCACTCGATTTTACCCGATGCCCTTGACCTAATAAATTCCTTAGAATTCTTTCTAGGCGTTCAAAGGTCCCACTCGGTGCTACCCGATGCCTTTACCTTAGAAAGTGCTTGAACTTCCTAGGCTTTTAAGGTTTTGTTCGAAATTAGTCCGATGCCCTTGACCTTAGAGAATTCCTTAGAATTTTCATTGAGGCTTTCGAAGGTCCCACTCGGTTTTACTCGATGCCTTAGACCTGAAAAAGTTCCTTAGAATTTTTCTAAGCTTTCGAAGGTCTCACTCGGTGCTACCCAATGCCTCTACTTAGAGATTCCTAAGAATTCTTCTAAGCTTTCGGAGGTCCCACTCGGGTTTTAAACCGATGCCTCTTCTTTGGAAGTCTCACTCGGGCAAAGCCGACTCTTCTTCTTTGGAAGTCTCACTCGGGCAAGGCCTATGCTTCTTTAGGAGGTCTCACTCAGGCATAGCCAAAGCCTCTTGATTTAATCGATGCCATCCATGCACCCTATCCTGTCATGCCTCTATTAGAAAGAGATTTGGTGTCTAAAGCTTGACTTGCGTTGAGGCTATTTGAGATGTCTTGCATTCCACGATCAGTCCAATTCACGATCGGCAGCTAAGTTCTTTAGCTTATATGCTCCCAAACCAGCTAGTTTGATTATCATATATGGCCCTTCTCATGAAGGATCCAACTTCTTTTGGTGACGCGGATTTGATGTCAAAGTGCTTCTGAGGATAAATCTCTTGATCGAAATTGTCGATGCTTTAGTTGGGTATTATTGTGGTGTAAATAATCCACATGATCGGGCGAACGTTGCCTCCATCCTGAGCGTTGTTTCCTACCTCGATCACCAATCAGCACCTTCGATCTTTGCCCCTTTTTAGGTATCTTCTGATCTTAATAAATTCTCGATCGTAGTAAGTTCTTGAAGGTAATAAATTCCCAATCCACTTTGATCATTGTAAATTCTCGATCCACTCGATCATTGTAAATTCTCGATTCACTCGATTGTTGATGTTCTTGGTCATAATAACATTCACGTTCAGCATGATCATGCAACCCACGATCTTAGTCCTTTTTCCATTCCTGATGATGATCTTGATCACGATTACATTCACGAACATCGCGATCTCTGTTGTATTCTGTCTCCTCGTTCCTTAATCTTTTAAGTTGTACAAATTCACCACAGGGGATGCATCACCACTATTGTAGAATATCTTCGGAAGCTTTGAGGTCTCTTAACCTCGCTTGCTACTAGTTTGCTCGCGTTCGAACTTTCAAACTTGGCTTTCATTGCTGATTTTTCTTGTCCTCTTCTTATGTTTAAGAGAACATGATATAAATGGGCTCATCAGAGGCCATTAGATTTGGTTGCAGAAATATTGAAAGCATTGTAATTGTAGAGAAGCTCTTGCAGCAAAAACTTCTTGTTTGAGGTGTTGAACATCCTCTAGATTTATCTCCTTAGTCTTGGCAAGCCTCAACTTTTCTCCCCGCAATTTTAAAATGGAAGTCATCAAACTCTTTCTTATCGCCACAATGTCTTGGCAAGCTTTTGCTTCGGTTGCCGAAGAAATAGCAAGTTCCCTAAGCGTTGCAACCCTCTTTTATTCCTAGGAAAGAAAATCATCAATTTCCTCTTTTTTTGTCGATAAAGCTCCACATGATGACTCAATCTTGGAAAGTGCAGACTTCAAGTTATTATACTTCACATCTGTGCTCAACAACATGGCATCAACAATTTTTTTCTCAACCGCATGGATATTAGAATCATTTTGTGCAATCTCAGCTTCCTTGTTTCTTACTAAAGTAAGTAATTCCTTCAATCGCCATCTACTTTCTTTTCCTTCCTTAGCATCTCTTTAGAGAGGGATATGAACAAGCGAAGAATGTCTACAGTATCTCAGTCAATAGCTTTAAAAAGAACACATTCTTTGCAAGAGATGCAGAAGGTTCCTGCTTATTGACTTCATGCTCCTTAGAAAGAGTTGCAACAACTTTCCCTTTGCTATTATTTGCCTCATCATAAACTCACTTAGAGGAATTCTATAGAATTCATAAGATTTCGGAGGACTCATTCGGGTTCGTCTCCCGATGCCTCGTCATTGTCTTTGGAAGTCTCGTCTTCGCTAAACCGATGCTTCGCTGGGAGCTCTCACTTGGGCATAACTGAAGCACCATCTTTAGGAAGTCTCATTCGGGCTGAACTGATGCTTCTCTGGGAGGTCTCACTCGGGCATAGTCGAAGCCTCATCTTCAGGAAGTCTCATACGGGCTGAACCGATGCTTCATTAGAAGGACTCAATCGGTCAAAACCGAAGCCTTTTGAATTGATTGTGCTGTACTGCTATACCCTTCATATGGCCCCTCATTCAAAAGAGGTTTGGTTTCTGGAACTTGAAGTGTACGGGTCAATAACCTCACCAACCCAACATCTATAAGAGTTGCTGAAGATTCAGCTCATCATATCATAGTCGGATGAATAGTAGGTTCTATCACTGTATATAAGAAGCTTTTTTCCCATGTGCGTCTGAGTTTGATGAAAGCATAACCTCTAGGTTTGTTTACCCTACACTTTGTCAGTAATCACTTGAACCTTTTAAGTTGTACATGTTCGTCATGAAAGATGTGTTCGCCACCATTGCTAGAGTGGTGGAAACATATGAATGTGGTTGATTGACCCACTGTCGAAAAGACATGCCATCCCCTTACCGGGGATTTTTTATTTTTAAACGAGAAATTAATCATGATTCATGAAACGAGAATAATATCATAATATATTCTGAAGTTGAGATTCTTATCAAGCTTGGAATCAAAATCAAATATTCGATTGTAAGATAATGCTAACAGCAAATCAAATGCCACGAAGAAAGGTATTAATACTGCGAGGTGGAAACGCCCTTGCGCCAAGAAGAAAATGACAATTCTCATGTAGTAGCTTGAGAATAATAGACAAAAAGCTTCATGCATTACTACCTTGTTTGCTCACCTTTGAGGTTTGTAGCCATAATTTGCCATATACAATGCACTGCTATATTCAAATTTGGATTGAAAGAAATCAAAGTAAAGGCTAACCGAAAGATGCCTACCTTACCAGGCATCTTGCTTCATCGAGATTGAATATGAATTATCCGGAGGAGTATGATACTACTCAGACTCCTAAAAGATTTTATTGTGCTATTAAAATCATGATGATTCGAATCTTGGATTTCAGATTTTGACCTTGGTCTCACCAAATATAGAATAAACAACCAAGCATAAATTATAATAAAAATGATGTTAATTGAGAAGATGATGCAGCAGATGGTGCAGCATCTTCTTCCCTTCTTCTTCTTCTTCTTCTTCTTCTTCTTCTTCTTCTTCTTCTTCTTCTTCTTCTTTTTTAAAAACCACTGCATTCTATGCCATAATCATGGTGCTCAAGTTGCTGAACTAGGTTTGTGAAACCCATCCCTAACCTGACCTTGACCCGGTGACCCGGTTGATTTTAGGTCCGAAGACCCGGAGTAAAGGAAGAAGCCAACTATGGGCCATCTCGGTAGAAGACATGGTGTTTGACTCCGAACCCATGGATGTTGATGATGGAGTTCCATACTTGGATGTACTCAGGATGTGGAAAGGAAGCTGCAGCTTGAAGAAGATGAGATTAGTTGAAGGACTTGGAGTATTATCTGACTTGGTTTGAAGGTATTTCCTCACACTAGACATGTCACTTGATGTGTGTGTAAAAGCCCATAAGGTTTAGAGCCCATTTGATCCTTCATTTCCCTATCTTGGCCATACTATCTGCCTTGGTTGACTCCTTGGTCGAGTGGACCACTTGACCAAGCACTCGACCAAAGGAGTGTGAAATCCGAGAATTTGTAATTTTAGGGTTTTTCACTTTTATTTAAACCCTACTTCATGTTTCTTTGTTACGGCTGCCTCTTAAACACTTTGTGAATGTGAGAAGACCTTTCCGAAACTCTCTCTGGTGATTTCGAAGACTCCTCTGCAGATCTGAAGCCTCTCATCGCAGTTCTGACAATTCAAGGTTAGTAATTGCTTCAACATTGCGAATTTCTTTTCTTCGATCTTGTTGTTGTTTGAGATCAGGAAGAAGATGCTGCATTCTTGCAACCATCTATTCCATGATCTCATTCTATTCTTTGAGATCTATGATCATCATCATGATCTCAACCCTAGCCGAATATTTTTCTTGAAACCCTAACCCTTGCTTGATTTCTAGAAAAATTTGGTGACCTCCCATGCGAGGGAAACCTCATGGGTAATGTTTCTATTAACCTAAACTAGAATTTCTATGATTTTCTTATTATGTTCTTGATTGCAATCATTCCCTTTCATCCTGTGATCATAACCTTTCCTGGGGGAGCCATAAAGGTTGAAACCCTAATTTCTTGGGTTAAATCAAGAACCCAATTTTTACCATGATTTGATGTTTTTATCTTCCCATATGATTCTAATACATCCTAGGAAGTTCCCCTTCGAATTTTGGATCAATCCGACTTCAAACGAGGAAGTTATGGCCAAAGTAGTCTGTACAATTCCGTACTGACTTGCTTGGTCGTCTGGGCCAGTCTACCAAGCACTCGACCAAAGGAGTCAGTAGCTTCGATTTTTTCGCCCGATTTGATTCGTTTGCTCTCTGATCTTTTAGGTATCTTTCCTAATGTTGTATCTATGGTTATTAGGAGTTTATTTACTAGGTTTGGAGTTGCTCTCTTTGATATTTGGATTATCTTCGGCGATAATCAAGGTAAGGACAGTTATTTCATAATAATATAGATCGTATACTCTCTGGTTTCTACCTTATGAAACTATGAGTTTGTTTACTGTTCTTGTACTTTATACCTCTGATGTACTACTGTAAGTACAGTAGCACTTGTTTATGTATTCTTTTCATTATTCAAGCATATGAGATGTTTATTACTGCTTGATCGGATTATGCTTTTACATTCTCTTTTATATGATGAAGTGTTGACTCTGTATGTCATGATTAATTTGAGAATGTGTTTGACTAGGTATGGTTTGGGATTGGGAAGTGTCCTTTTGACGCTTCTATCATTGGACATCGGAGGGAAAAGTATGGGATGTTCTCCGAAGATGCCCATTGACGCTTTCCCGAATCATTGGTTGTCATACCTAGGGCTGTTTAGCAGTGTTTGGCTAGGATGACCCTGTTATATCAGACCCAAATCGGAAGGGTATTGTGACCGAACGACCCGTGGTGGCAGTGTGATTCACGGGCGCTCAAGACCGATAACCAACCTGTGAGAGGATGGGATTCATATTGTGGGGGCCATTTATTGGAGGGTTGCATATGGCTAGACATGGGCTCATGGGCGCTCAAGACTTGCGAAATGATCCATGAGGGACGTGAGAGCTTCCCGTTTACCATATGTGGATAACCAATAGGGTTGATGAGTCCGTAGTCCGGGACTATTAGGACTCTAGTGGAAAGGATACCGGAAAGGATCGCCGGGCGAAGAATGAAGGTATCTGGACTTGAGTTGATGTAACTGAGTAGATGACTTGCATTGGGCTAGGCTTTACCCTAACATGCGCTGGTACTTATACCAAATGGTTATGTGAGAGAGTGTTGACTTAACCCCCTGCCATGGTTTGTCCCGAGGGATGTCGGACCCACTACCAACAGGAGCAGTATGCGTGACCTACCCAAAGAAGTACGGTGTTATGACTTAAAGCATGTCTGCCAATAGAGACCAGCATACATAGAGTTTAGATGCATACATTCACTATTTGTTTCATCTGCATTGCATCTTGTTATGTTCTGATATATATTATCTATGCTGTTATGAGTTAACTTGTCTTACTGAGTTTCTTTCAAAACTCATTCCTCTTTGTACAATCTTGTGTTAGACTATTCTACAGGTACTAATTACTATGACGGATAGTACGATGAAGCGCAAGCCGATGAAGCGTACTAAACGCAAGTTGTTGGCGACAATCAAAACTACGTTGATGATCCCTCAAGTGATCAAGTTGCGTACTATGATTAGACGTAACGTGGAGTTGGAGCATCTCTGTTGGATTGACGAAGTCCACTATTTTGAAGATGTTATTTATAGAATAGAAGACTCTTAGTTTAGTTTATCTTCTTATTTCTTTTGTTTCGGTTGTTATTCCTTTTAGACTTATGCTACGTTCCGCTGCATCTGTGGAGTGAATTTCCGCCTCACTCTACTTCTTTTGATATCTTCTGATATCTGGTATCATTTTCCGCACTCTGATTATATTGATTATTCATTTCTTGACTTTAATCTTTTGCGTATAATATTTAAACCATGATTATTTCTTGTTTATGATTATGTTATTGTATATGTGGGAGGATGATTTCCTCGATACTTGATCTTCAGGGCTGTGGATCACACTCCCGGGTATGCCAGTTAGGGTACCGGTTGGGGGGATGTGACAAGGTTAATCATCACTTCATCAATGTAAGGTAAAATGTCTCAAATCAATGGATTTTCATCCAATGAAGCCAAAACATTTTAAAATGAAAAAAGAAATCAATAATGCATGGTTCATCATGAGTTATTCCATGCCACTACTTTATCATAACTTTAAGTATGGAAATAGTATTCCACATACATAGATTAGCTTGGTTGCACAACACCAAGCTTCCTGATGCATCTCATTGTTTATACTTGCTCATAAAGAGAAAAGGGTGATAATAAAGGCATCATAGTTTAAGAGTTACACCGATAATATAAATGAACCAAATTATTAGTGGCAAGAATCAATAACAATAATAAGGATTTGAAATCATCTCATTATGGAGATTCTTGTATTCATGCACTCATACGATCCATGGTTCAAATTAATTTCAAAAAATACTTGTAGTTGTGATATTTGTGTACCTCGTTTTCTTATTTGGAGAAGCTCCCAAGATAACATTCCAGGAAGCTGAAATACTCAACAGTTTAGTAATCTAGAGTTTGTACCGCACCTGTTTTACCATCCGAATCTTCCCTCTATAGAGATGTCAGATTGGATAATAGTCTGAGCACACAGTATATCGAAGCTAGCATCTTTTCTGTCACATCCACCCAGCCGGTACCCTACCTGGCATACCCGAGTGTGTGATCCACGGCCCCCAAAGATCAAGTATCGAGGTAATCAACCTCCCACATAGACAATAACATAATCATAAACATAAATAATCAATGTGCAAAGTATAAATGAGAGATCCAAATAAGGAATGAATAAAATCATATATCATCAGAGTACGAAAGGTAACAATAATGTCAAAATCATAAAGTAAAGTGAGGCGGAAATCTCACTCTACCAACAGCGGAAAGTAGTTCAGAAAGAAAAGGAAAGATCAAAACTAATCCCAATAACAAGTACAATGAGTGACTAAATCGTTCTCTATCTTATAGAGAACATCTCTATAAGTATAAATCTCAAAAATGGCGCAAGGGCGCTTCCACTCTATTGTCGGACTAAGCATCGTACGCAGCATAACCACCCGCGGAATCTTCAATGTGATCGTCGTAACCGCAATCACCTTCCTGGAGGTATGTCTCTTCTCCTTGCACTTCTTCATACAAGCAGTCATGATACTCGGAACCCGTAGAGAAATCTAACAATACATAGTACAAAAGGAGTGAGTTTCAAAAGAAACCCGATAAGGCAGTTAATCCATAACAACATAAATAGTAGGATTTCAAAGCAAAGTAAGATGCAATGTGATATGAAACATATGATGCAATATGATTCTAACTCTATGTATGCTGGTCTCTATTGGCAGACATGCTTTAAGTCATAGCACCATACTTCTTTAGGAAGGTCTCATCACACAACGCCGTTTGGTAGTGGGTCCGGCATCCCTTGGGACATTCCATGGCTGGGGTTTAGGTCACCTCTCTCTCACATCACCATTGGTCTAAGTATCTTGGCGCATATCGGGGTTAAAGCCTAGCCAAATGCAAGTCCTCTACTTAGTTACATCAACTCAGATCCAGATACGTCCATTCCTTGCCCCTGACGATCCTTTCCGGTATCCTTCACACTAGAGTCCTCATAGTCCCTGACTACGGACTCATCATGTCACATCCCCCCAGCCGGTACCTTATCTGGATTACCCGGGGGAGTGATCCACAGCCCAAAAGATCAAGTTTAGGAACGATCATATCCATTTCGCACAATAACATAATCAAAAGCAAGAACAAATCATAATGTTCAAGTAATTTATAATAAAAGTCAAGAAAGGATCTCAGAAGGATCACTATAGAATATCAGAGTGTGGAAAACATGATACCAAATCAAAGACAATTGTAGAGTATAGAGGAAATATACTCCACAACATATGCGGAAGGTAGATCGAAATCTAAATAAAGCTCTAAGCTAATACAAGTAAAGTAAAAGATAAGTCTAGAAGAATGTAGAGAAAACTATTCCACGTCTTCAGTCAGCTCTTCTTCTCCTTCAGTCTTCATCTTCTTCACCTTGCGCTTCCTTATATGGACTGTCGAAGAAATCCGAACCTGTAGAGAAGTCTAACAACAGATTGTACAAAAATGAATGAGTTTCGAAAGAAATTTAGTAAGGCAAGTTAACTCATAACAACATAAATACATATATCAGAACATAACAAGATGCAATGCAGTATGAAACAAATAGTGTATGTATGCATCTAAACTCTATGTATGCTGGTCTCTATGGCAGACATGCTTTAAGTCATAGCACCATACTTCTTTAGGAAGGTCTCATCTCACAACGCCGGTTGGTAGTGGGTCCGACATCCCTCGGGACAATCCATGGCTGAGGGTTAAGTCACCTCTCTCTCACATCACCATTTGGTCTAAGTACTGGCGTATGTCAGGGTAAAAGCCTAGCCCAATGCAAGTCATCTACTCAGTTACATCAACTCAGGTCCAGATACTTCCATTCCTCGCCCTGGGCGATCCTTTCCGGTATCCTTTCCACTAGAGTCCTAATAGTCCCGGACCACGGACTCATCAACCCTATTGGTTATCCACATATGGTAAACGGGAAGCTCTCATGTCCTCTCACGGGTTGGTTACCGGTCTTGAGCGCCCATGAGCCCAAGTCTAGCCATATGCAACCCTCCAATAAATGGCCCCCACAATATGATTCCCGTCCTCTCACGGGTTGGTTACCGGTCTTGAGCGCCCGTGAATCACACTGCTACCACGGGTCGTTCGGTCTCAATGCCCGTCCGAATCGGGTCTGATATAACGGGGACATCCTAGCCAAACACTGCTAGACAGCCCTAGGTATGACAACCAATGATTCGGGAAAGCATCGATGGGCATCTTCGGAGAACATCCCATACTATTCCCTCCGATGTCCAAGGACAGAAGTGTCAAAAGGACACTTCCCAATCTCAAACCATACTTAATCAAACACATTCTCAGATCAATCATGACATACACAACCAACAATTCATCATATAAAAGAGAATGTAAAAGCATAAGCTAATCGTTAAGCAATATAGTAATAAACAATGCATATAAGCTTGAATAATAAAAAGAGACATAAGTGAAGTGCTACTGTACTTACAGTAGTACATCAGAAGTATAAAATATAAGAACAGTAAACAAACTCATAGTTTCATAAAGTAGAAACCAGAGAGTATGCAATCTACGTTATTATGAAATAACCGTCCTTACCTTGATTATTGCCGAAGACAATCCAAAGATCAAAGAGAGAGGCTCCAAACTTAGCAAATAAACCCCTAACAATCATAGATATAACATTAGGAAAGATGCCTAAACGATTAGAGAGCAAACGAATCAAACTGAGCGAAAATTGAAGCTACTGCCTTCATTGGTCGAGTGCCTTGGTCTATTGACCCAGTCGACCAAGCAGTCGACCAATCGAGTCAGTACGGAATTGCAGAATTTAGATTGGTCATAACTTCTTCGTTTGAAGTCGGATTGATCCGAAAATCGAAGGATAACTTCTAGGATGTATTAGAATCATATGGGAAGGCAAAATCATCAAGTCATGGTCAAAATATGGGTTCTTGATTTGACCCAAGAAACTAGGGTTTCAACCTTTATGGCTCTCATGAAAAGGTTATGATCACGGAAAGAGAGGGAATGATTGTTATCAAAAAAATAACAAGAAATCATAGAAATTATAGTTTAGGTTAATAGAAACATTGCCCATGAGGTTTCCCTCACATGGGAGGTTACCAAAGGTTTCAGGAAAGATCATACAAGGGTTAGGGTTTCAAGAAATTTATTTGGCTAGGGTTAAGATCATGATGATGATCATAGATCTCAAAGAATAGAATGAGATCATGGAATAGATGGTTGCAAGGATGCATCATCTTTTTCCTGATCTCAATCAAGAACAAGAATGAAGAAATAATAATTAGAAATTCAGAAGAGATACTAACCTTGAATTGTAAGATCTGAGAAGAGAGGCTTCAGATCTGCAGAGGAATCTTCGAAATCACCAAAGAGAGTTTCGGAGAGGTGTTCTCAAGTTCAAAAAGTGTTTAGGAGGTAGCCGTAACAAAGAAACACGAAGTAGGGTTTAAATAAAATTGAAAAACCCTAAAATTCCATTTTCTCGGATTTCACATTCCTTTGGTCGAGTGCTTGGTCGAGTGGTCCAGTCGACCAAGCATAACAGCAAGGTTCAAACAGGGATTCAGAGGGCTATACGGGGTCAAATTGAGTGAGGTTTTCTTCTACAAGTCAATAAAGAAGTATAGTTTTTAGAAATACCTTCAGATCAAGCATGGGAGTTCATTAGATCCACAAAAATAAGCTCACCTTCTTCGATGCGCAAGCAGGATTTTCCAGACATAGTTCAGCAACTTCGGACGAGGATTTGGAGGGTTATATGGGGTCAAATTGAGTGGGGTTTTCTCCTTCAAGTCCATCAAGAAGTCTAGTTTTGGGAAATACCTTTGGATTGAGTACAAGAGTTCATTAGGTATTTCAACTAACTCACCCCTCTTCGGTGCGCAGATTCAAAACTAACACTGACAATGCTCTCAAGTGAGGGGCATCATCATCAATGTCCATGGGCTTGGGCTCCGACACCAAATCATCAACCAAAAGGGTCTATAAGTCTCTTTTTCCCCCACTTCGGGTCTTCGGACCTACAAACATAACAGATTCCGGGCCGGGTCAAGGTTAGGATAAGACCGGACATTACAGATCTACCCTAAGGGAAAGGTCTGGCATGACTTCCTAAGGCTTTCAAAGATAATAACACTAAAATCAAGGTCCAACTTTAAGGTGTAACATTTAAACTAACCCTTCTTTACCCAAAACAGATAGGGTGTCCTGGCTAGGTTTGGGCTGGATTTCATACATCAACCCTATTGGTTATCCACATATGGTAAACGGGAAGCTCTCATGTTCCCTCACGGGTTGGTTACCGGTCTTGAGCTCCCATGAGCCCAAGTCCACCATACGCAACCCTACAGTGAATGGCCCCCACAATGTGATTCCTGTCCTCTCACGGGTTGGTTACCGGTTTTGAGCGCCCATGAATCCCCATTACTACCACGGGTTGTTCGGTCTCAATACCCCTCCAATTAGGGTCTGATATAACGGGACATCCTAGCCAAACACTACTAGACAGCCCTAGGTATGTCAACCAACAATTTAGAAAGGTGTCCAAAGGGCATCTCCGGAAACATCCCATAATATTCCCGTAGGTGTCCAAGGACATAAGTGTCAAAAGGACACTTCCCCTTTCCAAACCATACCTAATCATTCACAACCATAAATCAATCATCTCACAAATATAGTAACTCCCCATATGGAAAGAAATCAATAACATAATCCAACATGTATATAATTGGCAAGTAAATCATATATGAACTAATTAGCATAAACAAGTAATACTATTGTAATCAAAGCAGTTGCATTAGTAGTAAGTCAATATAAGAATCTATTTATGGAAATAAATCAAAGAGATTCAAACATGGAAACTAAATCATGCAATCTATGTAATTAAGGAAATAACTATCCTTACCTTATATAACTCGCAAAGAATCTTGGGGATCAAGGAAGATCTTGTCTAAACTTTGAAAGAAAGTCCTAAACAAGTATATATATCATATTAGGAAAGAGATCAAATCATCCAAAACAGACCAAATATGAGGTTACTGCCCTCATTGGTCAATTGATTGGTCTACTAACTCAGTCGACCAACGAGTCGATGGATCGACAAAATCACAGATTTCTGAATCAAAATCCGAATTTTGTGATTCAAAAAGACACCAATCAAGAGGGAATATGCAAGAATTGTATATATATTGGTCTATAGAGGACTTCAAAACCCTAATAATATCAAGTCTTCATGTCACAAAATAGGAAACAAAAACTTACCATAATTAGATCAATCATGGTTCTTGGAGAAATCATGGCAAATTCATGGACAAGAAACTATGGAATGATGGATTACTAATCTGATTAAGAATTCATGAAAAGCATGCATATATCTTCTAGAAAAACAGATCTAAGGTTGAAGAACATTGAATCTAAAAAGGAAAGAAGATGAATACATGGTTTCGTTCAAAAGCGAGTGATGATCTTGATGAAGATCATCCATCAAGCTTTAAATCCTTAGGAAAAGAGAGAAGATGAGTAGAGTGATGGTTGCAACAAAGATGCAACATCAACTCTACTGTTCTCAAACAGAAAAGGAAAGAAAACTATGAAGAATCAAAGATAAAGAAGAAAGGAGGATGATCACATACCTTTTGATGTAAATGCAAGAGATTTGACAAAGATCCGTCAAGAAAATCACCAAGGATGCAGAGGAGATGACTTGAAGAGGGCTCTGGTTCGTTCCAGGGAGTTTGGAGGCAGAAAATATGAAGTAGACTCGAGATTGGACTTAAATAGAGCAAGCAAAAACCTAATCAGCAAAACAGATCTCATTGGTCGACTGGCCTAGTCGACTAATGTGTCGACCAATTAGGACAACAAGTCCAAAACAGGGAAATGAAGGCTCAGATCAAATCCAAACATGAAGGGGTTTTGCACACATACTAAGTGGCTTACCTAGTATGTAGAAATGCCTTCGAACCAAGTCAAAGAGTACCAAGTCCATCAACTAAATCCATCTTCATCAGGGAGCAGTTTCCATAAATGGAACACTATCATCAACACTCATGGATTCTAAGCCAAACACCAAGTCTTCCACTGAGATGGCCCATCGTTGACTTCTTGCCTTACTTCGGGTTGTCGGACCTACAAACAACAGGGTTTCCAGGTCAAGGTTAGGGTTGGGTTTCACATTTTCCCCATATGGATGGCAAGAGCAGCCTTCTTTGCGAGCAACAAGATGTAGGATATGCCGGCCATTGGAAACAGGCCATGTCCACTGTTGAGAGGGGGTGTTCTGATATTGGCAGCAACACAGCATATATATTTGCATAAAGAGGAATGGGAATTATGAGCATTCCCTCAAGATATGGATAAACTTGATGCATTCAAAGTCCTGTGCAAGTAATTTGATATGTTGTGTGATGGTGCTAACTTTCCATAGTATTTCAGATGGTTAACCTATAACAAGATAGATAACAGCTGGCTGGTCGTCGCTCTTTGCTTCGACGCGCTTTAGTTGAAAGTCCCTTGATCAGTAAGCGCCTTTCTTACAGCCAAGGCGTTTATTATAAGCACATCTTGTAATGAATAAAGTGAATGTAATGAACTTGATGTATCCCTTTTTGGTGAACTGGCAGCATCATTTTTCAGCTTTTCAAGACTAGAGATAGTCGCAGCGGCAGGTAATGAAGTGGAGGATTGACCTTTCATTACGAGTCTTTCGGAACATCACTCCCAAGACTCATGTTGTCAAATAAACATATGCTGTCTTTTTTCTCAAAACTAACATTCTCATTAGCACATATAATTGGGTATGAAACATTTATGATCATTGTATCTCTTAGTAACTCTTCATCAACTTTTGATGTTGATCTAAGTGTTGTCCATTTAAGGATAACAAATATGCATGTTTGGAGTAGAAATATCTAACCATTTCAACATGGAAAAATAAGTATGCCTTAAAGCTTAGGATGAGCAGACTTGAGTTGTTTATGCCAAGCCTTTCATCTACTTGTAGTGGGCCTGAGCAACTAGATTTTCTCTAAATCGCAATATAAAAACTCCAGCTTCCCCCTGGTCCGGTTCTAAAACTAAAGGTAATCACAGGATCAAACTTTCAAATTGGCTAGAGTTACCCGTTTGTGCTGTGCGCGTCCACCTGTATTATTGAGAAGATGATGCAGCAGCAATAGCAGCAGTGTTTTCTCTGTTTTCTTGCTTCTTGCACCTTCAAGAACGTGACGGACTATAGTAGCAGCAACATTGTCAAATCCAGCAAACAGACTAGTTCTTGGTAAAGACGAGAGAAGGCAAGCCACCAGCATCAAGAAAAACCACAGCAACAGAGTGCGTTCCTGTAAGGGTAGGACATAACTGAAGGACAACATGCATGATCTGAGAAGGTAGCTGATTCTTTATACATCTACAGGCAATCTCAATAAGTCGCTTTTGATCATTTTCATTTATATATCGTAAAGGCGAGCCCAATACAGCTTGCAAATTCTTCTGCTTATCCCCATCAATAGTGAAAGCAGCCTTGAGGCTTCTGGCTTCATTTTTTTTTTAGCTGCTTTGAGATATCTGAATTTAGCTTGGGATCCACTTGCAGTATTCTATCTATTGCAAGAAAAGCAGTGGTCACCCACTTTGGAACTTGGACTTCATTCCCATCATGCATGCTAAGATTCCACTGAGCAAGCAAATCTGAAGCAATCTTGACCAGCCCATTTTGGCATGCAGCTTCTAGTAGCTATCTCTTCATGAAGAACTAATGCAAGAACATAGAGCAGATAGCATTGCGCTGTTTCTACTGTCTGAAATTGAACTTAGAGCATATAGCAAATAACAAAGCTTAACATATATTTTTTTTTTTTGGTAATACAAAACTTAACAACGTTCAATAACAAAGAAAATAACTTTTGACCTGTATTGACCATCATGTTGGGAGTACAATATCACAAGTAAGTCCCGAACAAGAAAAGGCCATGGTTCCTCCATCTGCAAAAGTCTCGTGCATGTTGCTAACAAGTCATCAACAGGAGGAAGCTGAACAATTTCTTCCTCCTGATGACTTGCATTTCTTTGGATCTGTAACCTCAAATTGATCAGCACCAAAAGCTCGTGTCTATGACTAGTGCATGCCTTGTAAAGTGCTACCAAATATAGAGAGCTGTTCAGGTATTAATGTTTACTGCCGCTGCCACCATCGACCGCTGAAGCAGTCCCGTGAGGTAAGTAATCAAGCTGGACTTGATTCCATTATAAGAAAATCTATCTCCGTTCTTAACTTCGAGAACATCAGATCCGCATCGGTTGCAAGAAAAGATTCTCACCTTACTCTGCTATACCCCTCCATGCTTCGGAGGAGAGTGGATTCTGTTCAACAATTTCTTTTTTGAAACATGTTGATCGGCAGAGATTCGATGGATTTGGTTTCAAATGAAATGCATTGGATCATATTATAATCAGACAATTTATGTTTAATATGACAAATATGAGGAAACTACACTGCTTATAGCATAGAGTAACTGGTAGAATTAATAGGATTGGCATTTCCATAATTCCTAATCACAATTAGCAGACAAATCCATCCTATTTCAATAGAGTAGCAGCGGATTAACACCAGGCTCTAGCGTTATAAGTGCATATCCATCTGTGTGTAAATAACAAGTACCCATATGTATAACTGAGTAACCATTAAACTTTCATCAACATTCAGCAATTAAGAATTATAAAGAAGTAACCATTATCATTCGCAAAGAACCACTCTTATGATGAGTTGTTCATCGCCAGAGGAAGGTATAGAGCTAACTAAACCCCACACAGCAAAAGTATTGTACAAAATTCTTTCAACTGGGATTTCTTGATCCCACCTTTGGATGATTAGCAAGTGATTTCAAACTACTCACTTGACCATTATGTAAAGCATGGCGAATCTCCTCTTGATTTTCAGGCTGGATTAGAAACAAATACCTTCCCACTTGTCTGACGTTCAATTCTCTAGATAAACTCCAGCCATACAGCAGAGTGTTTCACACAGTGGAGGCGCTGATTAGTTTATTTTTTAATTACCTTGCTGCCCATAACAACGAAATCCCTGCCACAGGATTCCGCAGCAACATCAATGTGAAATCAAGAAGATCATACTCCGGGAAGATTATATCAGAGGAAAAGCTTCCGCATCCCGGAGAGCAGCAATACTCTGAAGTTCTTACTTCCGATTAGGTTAATCTTCCCTTTCCTTAAATCTAAAAGGGTAATTTACAAAATTCGTAGCATGTGATTTTGAACTTCTATCCTCAGTAATATAATATTATAAATCGATGTGATACGCTCAATGGAGTGATCGAATCCCAGAAAACTGAGCGAGTTCCGCTAAATTTTCTTGGTTTCATAATCTCGATTTGGGAATAATGTAAAGATAAATAAATCCTCAATCTTCATGAAAAATTATTATTTTAAAGAGAGAGGAACATAAGACGTACCTTATGGTTGGATTACTCAAAAAGAGAATTTGAAGGTAGTATTACCTCACAAGGGAATTTGATCACCTCATTATTATTCGGAGGGTTGATCTACCATTTTTTATCTGATTTGCACGATGGCTTTTTGATCAAGATTCCCACAGATGGTGCCAAATGATGCGTCCAAAATCTGCTCAGCCCTTAAATCATTGATGAATGACCTGCAAAATAAAGTTAGATGTGGCCCGACCTTGGGGTCGGGAGACCACCTCCGAAGGCTAAGTCAGTAGTTGGAACACCACAGAGCTCTGGCGAGTTCCAGAGCTTAATTGAGAGATAGAATGGAAGAAGAACGATTGAGTTACCTAGTACGAGCGTAGGCTATTTGCTTATATAAGTTTACCTCTGATTCTCGATTTTTGGATGAGTTCATGATCCTTCTTGGTGGCCGTCTGATTGTAGGGTTTATCCCCTTTTCTTGAGGGTGGAAGCGGTTTCCATGATTAACATGATTGCCCATTCCTCATGGTGGTTGTAACTGTATATAACTCAATCACGTATCCCGAATTTCTCGAGATCGTGCTTATCCTTGGAACCATTGGGTTCCTTCCTCATCATGCTACCATGATGCCCGAACCCAACCATGATGGCCGAACCCGATTGTGATGGTCGAACCCAATCGTGATGATCGAACCCGACCATAAGGTCGGCCCTTCTTCGACCGGGGTCAAAGACTGAATCAAAGATGAACCCGGTCCAGTAATATTTTATCCACAACAGGTACAAACCAATAATTAATGGTTTACCCATAACACGAGCCCTTGAGCCTATTGACCAGGTTGACCTTAGCTGATACTCTGGTTAGAAGGCTTAAATTGTTTCTCTAATCCGCATAATTATTCTTCATCAAGTTTGTCCAGATCTGCTCTTCATCTATATTTAGTTGTGAGAATTCATCAGTACTTGAGTTCATCTCTAGTCATGAGAATTTATTTAGAAACACTAAGCTCATCTTTTGATCAAAAGAGTTCATCAGGAAATTCTGATCTCATCTTCTTATTAGAAGAGTTCATCAGAGAGTTTTGAGCTTATCTTCTGATCAAAAGAGTTCATCAGAGAAAAGTTATGAGCTCATCTTTCTAATCAAAATAGTTCATCAGAGGATTTTAAATTCTTCCTTGACCATGAGAGTTCATCAATGAATAGTGAGTTCATCAGAGCCATCCTTTCTTCCTCGGAGTTATTCGTCTGACTTAAGCTTTACCTCCACATGTTCTTCCATGTGGCAAAATTTGGATCCCCCCATGTTTAAGATTCTTCAAGAAATGAATATGAATTGCATTTTGATCCAAGATTATCTGCAACTTGATCTCCTCATCTTGGAATATGCTCAGAGCCCATTATCATTTTAAAAGTTTAAAACGTTCCGTCTTGTCAGCCTTTAGCATTCTTCTCATAGATGCTAGGTTTTTCTTATCCAATACACTTGATCCTCCAAGGTATGACCTATATCTCTTTCCTGACTAATCTATTTGTTTCATGTGTTCAATTGTTTTCCCTCCCAAATGCGGATGACTTGCCTCTCCTTTCTCAAGTGTCAATTCAATCCAGTTACATCCATTGATTTGAAGCATCGTATATTTTCCCTCCGAATCCAAAAAGTTTCGTTTGTACTTGTTTCACTCCCTTTATTTACCTTGTTCCTCAGTTACATCTTTTCTCCTTCATCTTTATCTCTACTTCATCTTTTCGAAACCCCCAAAGTCTTGTCTGCAAGCCAAGTTGTTGTGCAAGAACTTTTTCTAACTTTTTCACCTTTCTCCCTTTACTCTTCCTTTACTTTCGTTGGTGATTCCTTCTTTTTACCTTAGAATCCCTTTCATAGATCCTACCAACAACCCTGCTGGCCCCATCCCTGCCCTTGAACTCGAAACTTCTCCAAATCTTTCCTAAGGAAAGGCCCCTGCTATGAAATCCAACCCTAACCCTAACCTAGAAACTCTATTGTTTTTAGGTCTGAAGACCCGAAGTGAAGGTAGAAGGCAACTGTGGGCCATCTCAATGGAAGACATGGAGTTTGACCCAAAACCCATGGAAACTGATGATGGTGTTCCATACCTGGAAACTTTGTCTGAATTGGAAAAGAAACTGCACATTGATGAAGGAGAGCCTGGTTGGTGGATCTAAAGCCTATTTGGACATGGTTTGAAGGCATCCCTCCATGCTAGGTAAGTTGTTTGAGGAGTTGTGAGAAGCCCATCCAAAGATATTGAGGATAGGACCTTGAAATCCCTAAATTGGAGTTGCTAACATGGTTTGTCGACTAGCTAGTCGACCAACCAATCGACCAACAGGGACAGTAAGGCCAATTTGGTAATATCTCTGATTTTTTAAAGGGTTTTTTGTTATATTTAAAGGGGAACTCCATGTTTTTCAGTCATAATCAATTCTAAACCTCTGGAGAATTTGGGAAGAACCCTAGGACTCCTCTTCAAAGCCAAGGAAGATCCCCAAGCATCCGTTCGAGTTTCTTCATCGGTTCTTCTTCTACAAAGGTTAGTAACCGAATTGTTTCTTCTTTGATCTATTCTCTCTTCTATTCTTCTGATCTCTTGATCATGAAAAAGGTATTACACTATTGTAATGGTCTCTTCTCTGATTCTCTTAGCCTTAGAGTGAATTCTCCAATTCACTCTATGTTCTTGAAGTTCTTGAAGCCATATGGTGTTGTTTCTTGAAATTGATCTTACCTAAGATCTTGATCACTCCCTCATTATTTTTCTACCTATCTTGGTGATTGTGGGAAAGCTCTCACACCAGTGTTACAACCTTTCCGAGTATCCCCATAATTGTTGGGAGGCTCTTGTTTCCCCTTTTTACCTTGAGAATCTATTATTGGTTGATTTTAGGAGGAAACCCTTGGGTAACCCTCATGAGAGGGTATCCAAATTAGGAAACCTAATTTTCTCTTTTAATTTGTTGGATCCTTCCCAACACATTTCTTGATTATAAACTTCTATTTTCTGGACCTAGGGTGAATCTTTATTCTCCCTAATTTTTTCCATGAGACCCATGGACTATATGTGATGAAACCTTAGTCCTATGGTTCAATTAGGATTCCACTTTTTTACCATGTTTTGATGCTTAGACCTTCTTAGATAGTCTTAATATGAATTTAGGAAACTCCCTTTCAAATTTCGGATTAATCGAACTTCAAATGAAGAAGTTACTGACCCAATCGATCAACCAAGTTGCCAATAGTGACAATAGCTTGTTTCTTTGTCCAATTTGATCCGTTTGACTTCTAATCTTCTAGGGCTTATTCCTAATGATTATTATACGCTTATTTAGGGTCTATTTGCTAGTCTTGGACCTCTCTTCATTATTCTCCGGAATTCTTCAAAGATTGTTTAAGGTAAGGACGGTTGATCCCTAATAACCTAATATACATGTCTACTTGTAATTGGATTGGATTACATGATCATACTACTGTTGTATTAATTTTCTTATAATTGTATTGCTGCTGTAGTTTCTTCAACTACAGTAGTACTTGTTTATGAGATTTAATTATTATTTCAGTTATATGTGAATGACTATTTACTTATGTTTTGTATTATCAATTGTGCTTGTGAATGACTCATTGAGACTGTCATTGCCTAGGTTATGATTGGGGGATGGGGAATGTCCTTTTGGCGTTTCTGTCATTGGACACTAGTGGAGGTGGTATGGGACACATTCCTATGGTGCCCCTTGGCGCTTTCCCTGATTACTGGTTGACATACTTAGGGCACGTCTAGAAGTGGTTGGCTAGGATGTCCCTGTTATTTCAGACCGATCGGAAGGGAATTGAGACCGAGCAACCTGTGGCAGCAATGGGGATTTGTGGGTGCTCAAGACCGGTAACCAACCCATGAGAGGACATGGATCACATTGTGAGGGCCATTCATTGGTAGAGTTGTAGTAGTGGAATGTGGGCTCATGGGCGCTCAAGACCGGTAACCAACCCGTGAGAGGACATGGGAACTACCTGTTAACTAGATGTGGCTGACCAATAGGGTTGAGGAGTCCATAGTCCGAATTGGTTGTATCCATAGGATATGCTGGCTCTAGGGAGAAGGATACCAGAAAGGATCCCGAGAGGGGAGGAATGGAAGTATCTGGATCTAAGTTGATATAACTAAGTAGAAGACTTGCATTTGGCTAGGCTTAACCTTGACATGCGCCAATACTCAGACCAAACGGAGGCGTGAGAGAGTGTTGACCTAAACCCCAGCCAAAGAATGTCTGAGAGGGATGCAGAACCCATTGCCAACTGGAGAACCCAAGATACTAAGATGGTCGAGGGAGAGTGATTTGGACCTTGCCCAGAGGAGTATGGTGCTATGACTTAAAGCATGTCCGCCAATAGAGACTAGCATACATAGAGTTAGAAGCATATCTACATCGTCTTTATTCTAATTTGGTATGATTTGCTATCATGTGTTATTATGTTATTATGGAATGAACTACCTTCCTGAGTTCTTTTTAACTCACTCCTTTTTGCAACATCTTTGTTAGACTTATCTATAGGTAACTGATGATATTGATGGTCAATACTATGAAGACCAAGTTGATGATTCTTACGGTACTCAAGGTACTAGCTACGGTGACTACGATGGTGAAGACTACCAGTACGAGACTGGAGCTTATTAGGATTAGTCATACTCTAGCACTTGTGTGCCAGCGATGGGACTCGTTTCTTTATCTTTTGGATATTTTATTTTAATTCGATGAGACCTTAGTTTAGTTTAGTTTTGATTACTTCTTTTCTTTTCCTTTCATTTTAGGAACCGGTTGTAATCTTTCTTTTGATCTACTTTTCTGCTACACTCTTCATTTTGATTATTCTATTGGTATCATTTTCCGCACTCTGATTGTATTCTTGAACCTTATCTTGATCTTTTGATAAATATAGTTAACTTTGATTTAAATCTCGTTCTTGATTAAATTATTGTAAATGTGGGAGGATGATTTCTTCGAATACTAGATCTTTGGGATTGTGGATCACACACTCAGGTATGCCAAATAGGGTACCGGCTGGGTGGATGTGACACTTGCTGACCCTTTTGTTGCTAGACCCAGTAGAACCCCCTCATGCTGATTGGGATCATGTTCCTTATGCCCATAATGAAATCATCACTCCTTACAAGCCTATTGAAACCGTTGGAAAGAAGAACTCCAAGACTGCTGGTCTAAATGGTTCCTAATGAGGATTAAGAAACAAAGCTTTCTTCCTACCTACGGGATTATCTTTTTCCTTCTGAGTTCAAAGCTTGGATCCATGAATCCTCTAATTGTGCCTTTCTTTCTGACCCTAGAGTGATTGTAGTTTACATCAAACCTTTAAAAGCTAGATTTAGGGTTCCTTTGAGTTCTTGGGCTTAGTCCCTTTGGACACCTTCCTAAACTGTTGGATGACATATTTAGGACTGTCTAGTGGTGTTAGGCTAGGATGTCCCGTTATGTCAGACCCTAATTGGAGGGGTATTGAGACTGAACGACCCGTGGTAGCAATGGGGATTCATGGGCGCTCAAGACTGGTAACCAACCCGTGAGAGGACAGGAATCACATTGTGGGGACCATTTATCGGTAGGGTTGCATATGGTTAGACTTGGGCTCTTGGGCGCTTAAGACCGGTAACCAACCCGTGAGGGGACGTGAGAGCTTCCCGTTTACCATATGTGGATGACCTATAGGGTTAATGAGTCCGTAGTCAGGGACTATGAGGACTCTAGTGTGAAGGATACCGGAAAGGATCGCCAGGGGTGAGGAATGGACGTATGTGGATCTGACTTGATGTAACTAAGTAGGAGACTTGCATTTGGCTAGGCTTTGACCCTGATATGCACCGGTACTTAGACCAATGGTGATGTGAGAGAGTGGTGACCTATACCCCTAGCCATGGAATGTCCCGAGGGATGCCGGACCCACTACCAAAAGGCGTTGTGTGATGATACCTTCCTAAAGAAGTACGATGTTATGACTTGAAGCATGTTTGCCAATAGAGACCAGCATACATAGAGTTAGAATCATATTGCATCATGTGTTTCATATCATGTAACATTTTACTTTGCTTTGAAATACTGCCATTTATGTTGTTATGGATTAACTGCCTTACTGAGTTTCTTTGAGACTCATTCCTTTTGTACAATGTTTTGTTAGACTACTCTACAGGTTCTGAGTATCATGACTGCTCATATGAAGAAGCGCAAGGAGAAGAGGCATATCTCCAAGAAGGTGATTGCGGTTACGACAATTACACTGAAGATTCCGCGGGTGGTTATGCTGTGTACGATGCTTAGTCCGACCATAGAGTGGAAGCGCCCTTGCGCCATTTTTGAGATTTATACTTATAGAGATGTTGTCTATAAGATTGAGAACAATTTAGTTACCTATTGTACCTGCTATTGGGATTAGTTTTCATTCTTTTCCTTTCCTTTTAGTACTACTTTTCCGCTGGTTGTAGAGTGGGATTCCGCCTCACTTTACTTTATTGATTTGACATTCTGATTATCTTTCGTACTCTGATTATATATGATTTACTCTTTCCTTATTTGGATCTTTGGTTTATCTTTTGCACATTGATTATTAGTGTTCATGATTATGTTATTGTCTATGTGGGAGGTTGATTACCTCGATACTTGGTCTTCGGGGCTGTGGATCACTCACTCGGGTATGCCAGGTAGGGTACCGGCTGGGTGGATGTGACAATAAGTCACCATGTGACCTACGGCACTGTGATGCCGAGGTGTCCAGGGGTTTTACCTGTTCGGGGAAGCCGAAGGATAACTCTTAACAAGTGCAGACACAACGATGCTACTGCCGCTGATTCTTTAACTCCACCTTGTAGGCAGTCAGGACAACTGAGTCAAGGGCTTCGAGTCCTATGTGCCGCGCAACGACGATAGAAGATGTCCTAGCATTTGCTGAGTGAATCCGAGCAACGTTGGTGTGTGGAGGAGGAAACACTAGCCTTCCGTCATGCTTTTTAGTGTCCCCTTTGCTAAACTCTTACAAGTCTGCATACAAGGATTTCTGCTAGATAAGAGTGTGTGCTGTTGCATCCCGTAAACTTGTGATTTTCAAAGATCCCTTCGAGCGGGGCAAGTCCCTGCTTCTCAGCAGATGATCTTGCTTTCAGCAAGCATTTTCCTGCAAGCTTCTCAGCTTCGCAGATCTCTTCCTCACAAGCTCCTTAGCTTCGCAGAAGTTCCTGCTCCTTGCAAATGCCTGCTTTTCAGCAGAAATCCTTGCTTCTCAGCAGATGATCTTGCTTTTCAGCAAGTGTTTTCCTGCAAGCTTCTCAGCTTCATAGATCTCTTCCTCACAAGCTCCTTAGCTTCGCAAAAATTCCTACTCCTTGCAGATGCCTGCTTTTTAGCAGAAGTTCTTGCTTCTCAGCAGATGATCTTGCTTTTCAGCAAGCATTTTCCTGCAAGCTTCTCAGCTTCACAGATCTCTTCCTCGCAAGCTCCTTAACTTCGCAAAAATTCCTGCTCCTTGCAGATGCCTGCTTTTCAGCAGATAGTCTTGCTTCTAAGCATGTGTTTTATGAAACCTCTTGACTATAAGGATATCTTTTCTTGTTTTTTAACGGATGGTTATTACCTCTTGCTAAAATCCTCTTTTCAGCGGTATGACTTTGTTGCTACCCTATGAACGACGTTTACCGAGAAGTGTAGGGGGCTAAGTTATAACGAAAAAGAATATTCATTCTTGAAAAGAGAAAATGTTATAACATTGACAAGATTCTCCAAAAGGATCGCAACCAAAAAGTGAGTTTCCGAAAAGGACTCCAAAAAAGAGGAGTATTAAGATAGGAAGAAAAAATTCTCTGCCAAAAAAGAGGAAAAGTGATTGTTCAAACATCTTCAGGGATGGTTATAATTGTGGAACCATCCAGATTCAGTTGCTGAAGAGGGACTGTGTTATGACTTCAGGAGTAGAGGACGAAGGGCTGGTCTTGGGCTGCGCAGCGTCTTCTGGTAGGGAATGTATCCAGTTAAACACTGGAATTCCCAAGCGTTTGCATGTTCCCGCATTAAAGAGGGAGTCTTTATAGACTTCCTTCAGCAAGCCCTCAGGTAACTTGTTTGCCATCAACTTAAAGGCATCGTCAAGACCATGTTCAAAGCCAAGAACGGCGGCGTCAACCAACTCTTTTTTATATGCCTCTGAGCTTCCGAAGGCTGGTACAGCTTCCTTAGTTCCATCTGTTAGTCTGGCAACCAACTTCCTGATTTCAGCTTAGAAGACCTGGTTTTGCTCTTGAGCTTTGGAGAGCCTGGCCTCTAGAGATTTCTTCTCTTTTTTGGAGGTTGCCAAGAAGCCCTCCAGTTCTTGAGTTCATAACTGAAGCATAAACCTTGCCGACTCAATGGAGAGGTTGTTTGCCACTAGTTCCTGGTTCAGCTTGTTTGTAGCTTCTTTCTCCTTCATCACCTCATCTCTCTACCTCAATCAGTGAGCATTGCTACCAATTAGCTATTAGACATGCTCTTTGGCCTCATGCAGTTGCTGTCACATCCCCCCAGCCGGTACCCTAACTGGCATACCCGGGAGTGTGATCCACAGCCCCGAAGATCAAGTATCGAGGAAATCATCCTCCCACATATACAATAACATAATCATAAACAAGAAATAATCAAGGTTTAAACATTATAAACAAAATATTTAACTCAAGAAAGAATAAATGATATAATCAGAGTGCGGAAAAGATACCAGATATCCGAAGATATCAAGATAAGTAAAGTGAGGCGGAAACTCACTTCACAAACATAGCGGAACGTAGAATGAAAGTTTAAAATGAAATACAACTGAAACCAATGTACTAATAAATAAACTAAGAATATGAGTCTTCAAGTATATAGATGACGTCTTCATAAGTGTGGACTTCATCAATCCAACGGATTTGTTCTAACTCTACGCTGCCTTCAAAGGTAGTACGCAGCTTGATCCACCGAGGGATCATCAGAGTAAGCTTGATCGTCGCCAACACCTTGCGTGTAATACGCTTCATCGGCTTGTGCTTCATTGTACTGCTCGTCATAATACTCTGTACCTGCATGATAATCTAACAAGAAAATGTACAAAAAGGAATGAGTTTCGAAGAAACTCAGTAAGGCAAGTTAATCCATAACATCATAGATAACATGTGGCAAAACATAACATGATGCAATGCAATATGGAACAGATAAAGTATGAATGCATCTAAACTCTATGTATGTTGGTCTCTATGGCAGACATGCTTTAAGTCATAGCACCGTACATCTTTGGGTAGGTCAGTCACTCCCCCTCAGCCATCCTGGCATCTTGGGTCTGCCGGGTAATTGGGTAAAGTCCTCATCAAACCATGGTAGGGGATTTAGTCAACACACTCTCTTACAACCATTTGGCATAAGTACCGGCGCATGTCAGGGAAAAGCCTAGCCCAATGCAAGTCATCTAGTCAGTTATATCATGTCAGATCCAGATACTTTCCCTATGGCACCGACCAACTCGGTTCTGTATCCTTCACACTAGAGTCACGTATCCTATGGCACCGACCAACTCGGACTACGGACTCACCAACCCTATCGGTTATCCACATATGGTAAACGGGAAGCTCTCATGTCCTCTCACGGGTTGGTTACCGGTCTTGAGCGCCCATGAGCCCAAGTCTAGCCATATGCAACCCTCCAATAAATGGTCCCCACAATATGATTCCCGTCCTCTCACGGGTTGGTTACTGGTCTTGAGCGCCCGTGAATCACATTCACTACCACGGGTCATTCGGTCTCAATACCCTTCCGAATCGGTTTTGATATAACAGGGGTCATCCTAGCCAAACACTGCTAGACAATCCTAGGTATGACATCCATTGATTCAGGAAAGCGTCGATGGGCATCTTCGGAGAACATCCATACTATTCCCTCCGATGTCCAAGGACAGAAGCGTCAAAAGGACACTCCCCAATCCCAAACCATACCTAGGCAAACACATTCTCAGATCAGTCATGACATACACAATCAACAGTTCATCATATACAAGAGAATGTAAAAGCAAAATCAGATTAATCAGTAATAATTAACTCATATAACATGAATAATAAAAAGGATAACATAAACAAGTGCTATTGTTTTCACAGTAGGAGATCAGAATTAAAATACAATAACAGTAGGTAATACCATAGTTTCATAAAGTAGAAACCAGAGAACAAGCAACCTATGTAGTTAAGGAATCAACTGTCCTTACCTGATTATCGAAGAATATGATCCAAAACCAAAGAGAGCAACTCCAAACTTAGCAAATAGACTCCTAACAATCATAGATACAACATTAGGAAAGATGCCTAAAAGATCAGAGAGCAAACGAATCAATTCGGGCGAAAAACGAAGCTACTGACTCCTTTGGTCGAGTGCTTGGTAGACTGGCCGAGTCGACCAAGCAAGTCAGTACGGAATTGTACAGACTGCTTTGGCCATAACTTCCTCGTTTGAAGTCGGAATGATCGGAGATTCGAAGGGGAACTTCCTAGGATGTATTAGAATCATATAGGAAGATAAAAACATCAAGTCATGGTTAAAATTTGGGTTCTTGATTTAACCCAAGAAATTAGGGTTTCAACCTTATGGTTCCCATAAAAAGGTTGAGATCACAGAATGAAAGGGAAATAAATGATTTGCCAATTATAACAAGAAAATCATAGAAATTATAGTTTAGGTTACTAGAAATATTACCCATGAGGTTTCCCTCGCATGGGAGGTTACCAAGAGTTTCCAGAACTCAAGCAAGGGATAGGGTTTCAAGAAAATCTTCGGCTAGGGTTGAGATCATGATGATGATCATAGATCTCAAAGAAACGAAGGAGATCACGAAGGGATGGTTGCAAGGATGCAGCATCAACTTCCTGATCTCAATCAAGAACAAGATCAAGAAAAGAAAATTAATAATTCAGAAGAGATACTAACCTTGAATTGTAAGAACAGAGAAGAGAGGCTTCAGATCTGTAGAGGAATCTTCGAAATCACCAGAGAGAGTTTCGGAGAGGTGTTCTCACGTTCACAAAGTGTTTAGGAGGCAGCCGTAACAAAGAAATACGAAGTAGGGTTTAAATAAGAGTGAAAAACCCTAAAATTACAATTTCTCAGATTTCACCTTCCTTTGGTCGAGTGCTTGGTCGAGTGGCCCACTCGACCGTCGATCGACCAAGGCGAGCGGATGAAGGAATAATCAGGGATTTGGAGGATCAAATGGGCTTTAAACCTTATGGGCTTTTGCATACACATCAAGTAACATGTCAAGTGTGAAGAAATACCTTCAAACCAAGTCAGATAATACTCCAAGTCCTTCAACTAATCTCATCTTCAAACAACTGCAGCTTCCTTTCCAAATCTACACAGACATCCAAGTATGGAACTCCATCAACAACATCCATGGGTTCAGAGTCAAACACCATGTCTTCTACTGAGGTTGCCCATAGTTGGCTTCTTCCTTTACTCCGGGTCTTCGGACCTAAAAACAACCGGGTTACCGGGTCAAGGTCAGGGTTAGGTTAGGGCTGGGTTTCACAGTTGCTTCTGAAGTGCATCCCTCTCTTCCACAATGGTTTTGTTCTCAGACTCCAGAGCGGCATTTTGCCTTTGCATTTCTGCAACGTTCTTAGTTCGGATGGACACCTCGGAGGACAGAAGTTTGCTTCGCCGAAGCAAGCCCTCGGTCAAGAAGGCTCTTTCATAAACACTCCTGTTAAGAAGGAATGAAGATGTGAGAGGGAAGATGAGGGTCAGAATAGAAAAAAGGAAAGTTGCTTACTCAGCTAGACGGCGGACAGGAGGTGCAGAGGAAGCTTGTTGGCAATGGCTTTATCATCAGGTGCCATGCCATGCTTCAGCCATTCCTTGGTCTTGACTGTCTGGCCAAAGAGGCCTCTTTCAGCTGAAATGTTCCAGCCAGGAACCCGAGTCGACTTCGTGGACTGGCCTAAATCTTCTGGGGTCTGAGTTTTTGCAGCAGAGGGAGGGCATGAAGAACCCTTGGACGTTGTGGATGATCTTGGTGCTTGGGAAAGAGACTAGGGAGCCTTGACTTCAAGGTCCTCTGGAATTTCTTCATCAAAATCATCTGGACTTTTTGTCTTCACCGCTTCAGGGGAGACATCAAAAACTTCTTCAAAAACTGGGGAAGTAGAGAAGTGAGACATAGGAAACTTTTGTCTCAGAGAAGCTCTACAAGTCCTAGAGGAAGGACCCAAAAAGATCTTCTTCTGACTTGTCTTCCCAAGCGAGACGCTCTTGGGAGTACTTGGTGGCTGCTTGGACGAACTTTTCCCAGGGAAGCTGACTTTTACTTTCTTCTCCTTGCTCTTTGTCTCGGGAGGAGACGGCGATTGCTTGTGATCTTTTCCTTTATCAGTTCTCTGTTTGGAGAAGGACGGAGACGCTCTACCCTCAACAGACGCAGCTTCTCGGTCAGCTTCCTCCCATGAGGCAGGAAGGCCTGTCTCCTTCTTCACTTCTTGCAGAACTTCTTCTAATGTTTTCAGCTCTGAATCAACTGGGATCCTTGTCACCGGTTGTGGCTGCGAATCTGTGGGGGCCGCGAAATCACTCTAAGGATGTTGAATCTCGTCGTGTTCAGACTTGGCGGCCGCCCGAGCAAGGTTGTACCTCTGGAGAAGGGTCTCCCTGTCTATCTACATAGAAGGAACTGCCAAAAACAAACTTCTCAGAGAATGAATACAATATTTCAGTCTTAAAGGAATGAGAGAAAGATTTTGGGGTCTCACTAGTCATCACCCCCCATAAGAGCAAGGAAGCTTCATATTCCATCTCACGGCCATGAATGGGACTCCCCTCTCCTTTCAGAAAGATGTCCACAAGATGATTTTCTGTGTCTCCTAGAAGGGGTTTCTCATTTAACTTTTGGATGTCTTGTGGGGAGATGGATACCTAGGCAGAGGAGATGTATCCTGCTGGAACCTTACAGGCTATATACCTTTCTTTCCATCTCTTGTGGGTTTGGGGCAGAGTCCCCTCATCCAAAACCATGAATTTACGGGTGGCTGAACCTCGCTTGCTAAAGTTGTACCAGCCACTTCCACCGACTGCTCTGACAGAGGTAAGGCTTCTGAACAAATTCAGGCTACAGTCAATGCCAAAATGATAATAGCACCCCATGAAGCCGATAACATACCTCCATCTATTTGGGGCCAACATGTCAAGATGAAGCCCATAGTATCCTAAAGTCTGCATGACAAAGGGGCATAAGGGAAGCCTTAAGCCGCCGAGAACGGAGTCAAAGTACAGGGGTATCTCACCCGCAGCCAAGAAATTTTCTCTTTCACAAGGCCCTGGGAGCCTAACCCTAAAGTCTTCGGGAATCCTAAAGACGGCCTTCATCAACGTCAGGTGCGACTGACGAAGGAGACTGGGATAATCTAGGGGTGTGAATCCAGACTCGGAATTGTGTTTTCCAACATAAGAAAGAAGTCTCAAATAGGCTATATTTGTCACATCCACCCAGCCGGTACCCTACTTGGCATACCCGAGTGTGTCATCCACAGCGCCGAAGACCAAGTATCGAGTAATCAACCTCCCACATAGACAATAACATAATCATGAACAATAATAATCAATGTGCAAAAGATAAACCAAAGATCCGAATAAGGAAAGAATAAACCATATATATATAATCAAAGTACGAAAGATAATCAAAGTGTCTAAATCAATAAGTAAAGTGAGGCGGAATCCCACTCTACAACCAGCGGAAAAGTAGTTTGTAAATCAAAAGAAAGATTACAACTGTATCTAAAATAGGAAAGAAAATTGAAGCATACTGAGCTAAAGTCTATTCTACTTTATAGAGAACATCTTCATAAACGTAGACTTCATCAACTATGCTCAGACGTTCCCATTCCACATCAGGGCTAATCCTGGTAACAAGCAAAACCACTTGAGGAATCCTCAATGTAATCTTCATGGTTGCCAGCACCTTGCGTGTAGTACGCCTATTCAGTTTGCGCTTCCTCGAATTGACTTTCATAGTCATCAAGCACTGAGAGTAGTCTAACAAAACATTGTACAAAAGGAATGAGTTTCAAAGAAACTCAGTAAGGCAGTTAATCCATAACAACATAAATGGTAGGATTTCAAAGCAAAGTAAAATGCTATATGATATGAAACACATGATGCAATATGATTCTAACTCTATGTATGCTGGTCTCTATTGGCGGACATGCTTTAAGTCGTAGCACCGTACTTCTTTAGGAAGGTCTCATCACACAACGCCTTTTGGTAGTGGGTCCGGCATCCCTCGGGACATTCCATGGCTGGGGGTATAGGTCACCACTCTCTCACATCACCATTGGTCTAAGTACCGGCGCATGTCAGGGTCAAAGCCTAGCCAAATGCAAGTCTCCTACTCGCTTACATCAAGTCGATCCAGATACGTCCATTCCTCGCCCCTGGCGATCCTTTCCGGCATCCTTCACACTAGAGTCCTCATAGTCCCTGACTACGGACTCATCAACCCTATCGGTCATCCACATATGGTAAACGGGAAGCTCTCACGTCCCCTCACGGGTTGGTTACCGGTCTTGAGCGCCCGTGAGCCCAAGTCTAACCATATGCAACCCTACCGATAAATGGTCCCCACAATGTGATTCCTGTCCTCTCACGGATTGGTTACCGGTCTTGAGCGCCCATGAATCCCCATTGCTACCACGGGTCATTCGGTCTCAGTACCCCTCCGATTAGGGTCTGACATAACGGGACATCCTAGCCAAACACCACTAGACAGTCCTAAATATGTCATCCAACAGTTTAGGAAGGTGTCCAAAGGGCATCTCCGGAAACATCCCATAATATTCCCGTAGTAGTCCAAGGACAGAAGTGTCAAAAGGACACCTCTCCTTTCCAAACCATAACTTAAGCATACACAAGCATCAATCCATAACATCACATATATGGAAAGAAATCAATAATAACATTCAACTTATATAGAATTGGTAAGTAAATCATACATGAGTCAATTTAATATAAACAAGTAATGCTACTGATATCAATACAGTGCAACAGTAGTATAACATTGTAAGAATCTAATTAAAGAAGTAAACTAACAAGATTCAAATATAGAAACTAAGATATACAATTTATGTAGTTAAGGAAGTAACCATCCTTACCTTATATAACTCGCAAAGGAATCTTAGGAATTCAAGTAAGATCTTGACAAACTTGAGAAGAAGGTCCTAAACAAGTGTATACAACATATTAGGAAAGATACCTAGAAGGAAAGATATCAAAACATCCAAAACAGACCAAATATGGAGTTGCTGTACTCATTGGTCGATTGGATTGGTCTACTGTCTCAATCGACCAATCAGTTGACCAACCGAGACAGTGACCTTCAAAATCAGAGTTTTTAGAATATAGAACCGAATTTGGTGGTTCAAAAGGGTACTAAACAAGGGGTAAACTACAATGGTAGCATCCTAGTATATAGAGGACTTCAAAACACTAATCGAATCAAGTTTTCAAGTTAAAAATTAGGAAACAAAAGTTTCCATAATTAGATCAATCATGGTTCTTGAAGAATTCAAAGTACAAATCATGGACAAGAACAATATGATGATGGATCATTGATTGTGATAAAGAAATCATGAAAGGCATGCATAGATCTTCAAAAAAATAGATCTAAGACTGAAGAACATGGATCTAAATAAGGAAACAAAACTTACCATAGATGTATCAGTCATGATTCTTGAAGAAAGCATGGTATGATAAAGGAGAAATAACTAGAGATTGATTTATGGATCATGTAAAGAAAACACAGCGATTGACTACTAATATGATCAATAAAATAGATCTAAGATGATCAGAATTTAAATCAAAGATGAACGAAGACAAGATCATGATTTAGATCATGATTCCCTCAAAAGCTTGCAGTGATCATGATTAAGATCATTGCTTTAGCCATTAATCCTTAGGAAGATCATGAGAGATAAGTACAGAGATGTTTGCAACAGAGAATGCAGCATCTTCTTTACTGTCTCAACCCAAAAAGGAAAGAAAAAAAGATGAAGAAGAAGAAGAGAGTGTAGACATACCTTTTTGTGTAAGAACACGAGTTTTGACGAAGATCCGTCAAGATAAACACCAAGGACGCAAGGGAGATGACTTGCAGAGGTCTCTGGTACGTTCCAAAGAGTTTGGAGGCAGAAAATACGAAGTAGACTCGAGATTGGACTTAAATAGAGCAAGCAAGACCTAATTAGCAAAGACAGAACCCATTGGTCGATTGGATTGGTCGACTGGTCCAGTCGACCAATGAGTCGACCAATCAGGGCAGCAAGTCCAAAACAGGGAATTGAAGGCTCATATCAAATCCAAACATAAAGGGGTTTTGCACACACACCAAGTGACTTACCTAATAGGTAGAAATGCCTTCGAATCATGATAGAGAGCACTCCAAGTCCATCAACTAATCCGATCTTCATCAGGATTCAGTTTCCATAAATGGAACACTGTCATCAACACTCATGGATTCAAAGCCAGTCACAAAGTCTTCCACTGGGATGGCCCATAGCTGACTTCTTGCTTTACTTCGGGTTGTCGGGCCTACAAATAACAGGGTTTCCGGGTCAAGGTTAGGGCTGGGTTTCACAGTATGTGCCATACCAGGACGATCAAGCGGAGGATCTTGCTGAGGGAAGGACTGCGCCGCAGGGGGTGGGCCGCCAACTTTTGGGTCGGCACCTCTTTCTTCCTTTTCCTTCTCCGACGAAGGGCTGGAGGGACGGGCACCGCCAAAGAAGGGTCTGGTTTTCCTCACACTCTTCTTCCTCATTTCGTCTACAAAGAGGGTTATGGATCTCTCCAGATTGTTGGATGCTGTCGATCTTGTTCGCCAGGATGCATAGAGGAATGGCAAAGTTAGCAATTTGAACAGTTTCAGAGGAGGATTGCGAATCTTCGTTTTATAAGGCACGTCTCCCTAGAAACCAAATGCATTTCTTGGGGATATTCTTCAATCTTCACACCTCATCATGGTGATGCTTCATCCTCAGTAAGGAACAGATAATTATAACACCTGGCAGTTGGGCAGGGGTCTTGGGAAGACGGGCCTGTCATCCAAGGAGGTACAAACAGTTTGGATGGCCTGCGGATTCTTGGATAACATTCAATGCGGCGTTCAATCGTGCTTGGGAACTTGGTGAGGAAATAAAGGCTACTTAGTGGGAAATCATCTTCCTTCTTTCCCAAGAAGACATCTTAGGATTTCAAAATATCTCATGGGCGCGAAAGGGATAATCTTCACGCCAAAAAGCTCGCCATGAAGACTAGGAGGCTAATGTTGTGGTCGCGGATATCCCCGAACCAGATGGATAAGTTTTGGAACCGGTCGTAGACAGCTAAGGAAGCCTCGAGCCAGCTCACCCCCTAAGAAAGGCCTACGTGGCAGGGGACCCGCGTACTTGAGCCAGTTATCCAAGCAACCTCAGCGTCTGGTATGATTTGAGGTCTCCTCGAGCCCAAGGACAACAAGATCTCTATCAAATCCTGCACGCTGAAGGACGGTGGCGGTTGAAGGGACCCTTGTCTCACACAGCTGCCCAGAGGTCACGGAGAAGGGTAAGGATCCAGGATATAGTCTCTCGTCACGCCAAAGAGAGGGTAAGCTCTATACACTCCTGTCACCATTTCTCTCGACTCTCAAACCCTTCAAGAGGATGATCTTCATCATCTCTTGGGGTCTTCACTCCTCTATGGAGCCCCTTATTTATCGGTCTGAGCTAACTAGATCGTCGGAGGTGGCTTCCTATCCTCAAAGGCGGCCCACTTTCACATTGCTTTGGTCTCGGGAACAAGGGCTGGATCAAGAACGAACCAAGGAGCCAAGATAACATATCTTGCACCAACAACTTCCTTGCAAGTACAACGGCAAAGAATCAGATATTAGCTCAAGTGCACAATTGGCAAGGTCGATTATCAAGGAAATTGAAGGGATCCAGCTGGTATTCTTAGATACAATATTATTTAGACTCTATAGCATACAAGTTGGATAGTCCTATTGTTCATGGGACTATAACGTTAACTTTACACAGCTGCACTTTCTTTTTCTCTTCAATTCTTAATACAATCAACCTTCTACCTAAAAGAGAATGAAAAATGACCTCTTTTATTTGGCTGACTAATTATCTGATTAAGTTCCCTAAGGAATGTTTTAGCGATGACTTAGGCAAAAGTACCAGTGCCACCCAACATCAATCAATGAACTTAACCCTTCAAACACTACACCTCGCGCTCTGTCACAACCTCACTCATCATCATTTGAGTATCGCTTGTCATTCCTTCATTGAAGAAATTGTTGAGCTTACTGTCTTCACCAACATAGTCCCATAGTACTCCCAAGTGCAGTCTAGAATGGATGCAAATTATCATTTTGGAGCAATTCACAAAGGAAATTCCAAGGTGCCATCAGTGTCGGATTAAGAGTTTCTTGCAGTAAATGCGATACACTCGTTGCATTATCGATCCTTAAGGAGGAGGTTGGAATAAGATGTGAGTGAATATCCTTCTTTATGTATTGCAAAGAAACCAGAATACACCAATAAGCGCATGAAAGCGAAACAAACAAACGGTTTTGGTCTTTGGGTGGCAAGCTTTGTGGCTGTAGTTCAGAGAGCATGATGTGCTGATGATGGTTTTGAAAAATGTCAACTATACCTAGCAGAACTGCATATTTAAGTGACAAAGTTTTTGATACCTAACTGATGATTCCATATGTTAGCCTGAGCCTGGACCAACTTCTCTGCCCTCGATATCTTTCTCAACTAGAGCCATTCATTTCCCTACAATTTCAGGAAACCCGAGCTCTTATTGGATGTAGGCATCGCAGAGTGATGCATTTATAGGAATTCAAAGTGGAAAGCATTTTCCGTTGCTGAGGCTGCTTGCTTGTCAATGGCTTCTCCTTTTGCTTGGTGTAAACAAGTGTTACTATCACACCAACTATAATCAAAGACATTTTGACATATCAAAAACAACAAACAGCACTAAAATAGGTCAGACACCTACAAACGAAAAGTTCTAAAACTTCCGACCTTATTAAAACAATACAAGAAACCCTTATTGAGTGCAGCCTCAACAAAAAACTGACCTTAGATAACCACATCCCATTACGAATGACAAAATATAAAAGAAATACTAAGATGATTTGTATGAACCTTGTAATTCAATTTATGTGGCTAAGGGTAAACTTCAATGAGAGACCTCAAAGCAAAGAGAGGAGTGATCTTGTAGTGACTAAATCCAGATTCTAAGAAAAGCTTCTTCCATTCTTTTTCAGTTCTTTCTTTTCCAACGGTATAAATCATCATCAACATATCAGAAAAGAGTTGGGTTTCTATAGATTTTTGGTCTAGCTTTTTATCTTCCAGCACCATGTCTATGATGATCACCTTCCCAGGGTTTGCTTCCCTGTACTCATGACAAGAGATTGCCTCTTTGCATCTTTTCAATATTTTGATACATTGCTCATCATTCCAGTCATGCAGAATAGTCTGTCATGTCAAAAATCATATTAAAGTTAGGAATCAAACATGTTACAAAATACCCAAAAAAAATCAGAGGGGATTCCCTAATTACCTTGAGTAGAATTACATCTGCATGAGGGATGGACTCGAACATATCACCTGCAATATATTTTACATTCTCGCTCCCTTCCAAAGTAGCAATCACATGTGGCAAGTCAAGCACACTACATTTCATGCTTGGGAAGATATCAGCAATGATCTTTGCTAGAGCTCCACTTCCACCTCCAACATCAATCAATGAACTTACTCCTTCAAACACACCCTTGCATTCTGTAACAACCATACTCATCACCAATCTAGTGTCACTTGCCATTGCTTCGTTGAAGGATATATTGAGCTCATTGTTTTCGCTTGCATGGTCCCAGAAGCTACTCCCGTAAGCAGTCTCAAATGGATTAAGACCATCTCCTTGGAACCATGCAGTAAGGAAATTCCAAGGCTTCAACATGATTGGATCAAGCATTGCTCGCAAAACTGGTGACATGCTCTTGTCACTATCCTTAATGAGGAGCATAGAATAGGACGTGAGCACATATCCTCCATCCTTTTCAATTGCAAAGAAGCCAGAATGCACCAATAAACGCATGAGGCGAAACAGACAAGCAGTCTTAGTCTTTGAAATGGCAAGCTTTGTGACTAGTTCAGAGAGAGTGATGGGTTGGTGGTGGTTGTGAATAATGTCAGGTATACCTAATCGAACTGCACACCCAAGTGACATAGAATTTATGAAACTGAATAGATGATTCCTTATATGAATCTGAGCATGGAACAACTCCTCTCCACTCTCTTTCATGATGAGATCCATCGACTTCCACTCACTATTTTTAGCAAATCTCAGATCTTTACTCGATCTAGGTTACGTTGAGAATGGAGAAACTAACGCTTTTATATGTTGGAGTTCAAAGTTTAAAGCTTGTACTTCATTTGTTTGATGAGATTTTTCCTCCCCTTTCTAGGATAATGAGACTGGTAGGTAAATGGAATCTTTTCATTGACCATATACTTAATTTTCCACTTCTGTAAGGCAAGGTCCAGCACCCAAGGCCACTACCCAGTGAATCCAGCATGTGATTTGGTTTAATTAAGTTTAATAATGTTAAAAGACTTCGGCCTTAATTCGCCACAAGACCTTTTTAATGCAAATCCAGCCTGGATTTGGTTGGATTTAATGTTGACACTGAAATAGATGTATAAAACGCTCTTGGATGCGTGTTTGCTATGCTTCCAAGAACATGCAAATGACGCGTGGCGTGAAAAATGAAGAAATAGTTATAATTGTTTACGTTCTTTAAGATACTGGAAGGCTTTCATAATTTATACATGACAACAGTTGCATTTTCGTCGCAAGTGCATGTGGGCTACTTATTAATACGGTCCAGAACATACGATTGAAGTTCCTTTCTTAATTTTTTGTTTTTTCAGGTAATGAAAGTGTCTTTTTTAATTGAGAATGGCTAAATTTAGTTCTGGTAAGATCTTTGTTATGATTGCATTTTGCAAAAAATATGGTTACATCGCTGCATTTATCAATAAATGATTGCATTAATTACTGCGTGCCTATGTCAACCAGTTTTGCTAAATCTATCAATGGCAAGACATGGCCGGCTGGAAGGTGTCCATTCATATTGTGTCTGGACATATTGTGTGTCGATTATCAAAATCGAAATCGTGCTGCTTGTATTCAATCAGTAGATTAAATATAGTACAGTATTAGTATGACATAGTTGTATTATTTAATATATAATTATTGTTATGAAACTTTTCTTAAAAATCTTGATTTAGATGCATCTAGCCGTCCTACATTTCGTTTCTGATGGTTTAGTTGTTGTCAATTATGAGTAGGAATCAGTGAGGAAGGTTGTATTGGGGGCAACTGTTGTTGCGGGTGAGCAAGGTAGGTACTAATTGCTGTATTTCTTTTCTTTTTCTTCTTTTCGTTATAAAATGACCCTTTTAGCGGAAAAAAATATACAAAGTGATACAAATGAGTTATACCATACAAAATTTCTAAACCATTTTGTACCAAAGAAATATGGTATGGTGATGCCATAGTGGTATGATACATTTGTGTGTTTTAGTATTTATATCATTTGGTATTTTTTAAGATAATGGTATGAGATAAATTTATTCTATACCATATCGATATCATACAAATATTGATTGCATGCTGCATTCACACCCTTAACCTTCATCATGTAGTCCCTTATTTCATAAGGTAAGATTAAGGTTGCAACAAGGACAAGTTAGGTCATGCATTTAAAACTTTTTTTTTCTTGCTACATAGTATTTTAAAACTCTAACCCTGACCCTAATAACCTATCTCAGCCCTGATGCTGCTCTAGACCTTACAAGGTCAAGCAGGGCACACCCTAGGTCTAACTCGAATCCTAAACCCTAACCACGAGATAATGCATAATTTCTTCTGCGGTTGGTCAACTCAGGACTTTAGTCAGATGCTCACCCTGATCCAGTCTTAACTCTAATCAAAGCCAACTTGACCAGCCCCAAGGCCAGAAATTTGCACTCAAACATTGGTCAAGCTCAGGGTGGGTTCAGGCCATTAGGATTAACTTGCATCCCTAAGTACGATGATGGTTTTGAATGAAGATATGTAGGCACATAATCCACACAGCCAACTAGCATTCTTATACACATGTAATTGTACTATACTAACACTAGATTGTCAAGCCCCTCGTTAAAGGATAAAAATCGAAATATGCGAATCATCCAGTTCAAATAACTGAGGCAAATGGAATCAGTAGTGGTGAATTGCATAAAGTTATAGTTCATTTGGTTATCGTGGTGTCACTTCAGTTTTGGTTATGTCACTTGCATAATCTGATTGATAACGCAACTTACTACAGCTTGTGAGTTGCACTTACCCGTTTGGATGTAAAAATCTCTAGATTCATGAAATCTAAAGATTCACCTTTTTACACTAAAAACGTGAATCTGTAGATTTATGGATAAGGGGAGAAATCTCTAGATTTCAAAAAAGCTATACATTTGCACATTCACAAAAATCACGTCGATTAAATAGATTTTTAGGATGAATCCACAAATTTTATTCCACAATCAAACATTTAATTTTATAAATTATTATTCCATAGATTTGAAATCTCCAAACTCATGTAACCAAACAGGCCCTAAATTAGCCTCTCTCTTTTTGCCCCTCCCCACTTTTCAAGTGGAATTATAAATTCAGCCATAAAATTGCTAACCATCCTTATCTTAAGAAGCAAAAAATCCATTTGCTGAACCAAGCATAATTTTTGAAAATTACAATAGGTCCAAGATCAGCACACTCGGTTTTCATAAAGTGATTGAGGTAGCAGATTGGCTAGCAAAGCTCAAGCTAGCCAAAGCTCATGACTGCAACAACAATGTCTTCAATCCAGAACTATATTTCTTTTGTTCTTCAGAATGTTAGATGACAAGGGTAATAATGGTTTTCCGCAGTCAATGGATAAGATGGAACCTTATCATGTAATGCTAACTGAATCTAGGGTTGCCTTAGCCGCCATCACTCCCCTATGCTTGAAGGCATCTATTGGAGGCTCACCTAAAATCCTAACCGAATTAACCTCTTCAGGCTTCCATTCTCTCTCCAAGAATATGTCTCCATCTCAAACACCTCAAGGTCTTTTGAAGTTTATAGGGATAATTACTATTGGCTCCTTGTACTTTTTTTTATTACTAATCAAACCTCTTTCTTTATGAAATTATTGTTGCCCCCCTCACTTCTAACGGTGTTAAGTGGTTGTTAACATCAAATATGTAATGTCTATTTTGCCCTTCATTAAAATTAAGAAATTAAAAAATATGACATTACCTTCATTTTTAGAAACTATATGAATGTCAATTATATCCTTAAAATCTTATATTTTACAATAAATTTTGGCTTTGGTGGGACCACACACTTTGTACAATGGTTAGCATATAGGGAAAAAATCCTCTGCTGTGCACAGCAGTGCAGCCCCACAGTTTGACACGTGTCATATTCTTAATAAATGGGTCAGATTAGAAGCCATAATTTTAAGTGAAAGAGACCTATTTTTATGACCCATTTTAGCCAAAACCAGCCAGTTTTTAAGACCCGATTCTAAAATCTTAGCATCCCATTGTTTTTCTCCCAATACCTTTCCTCCATCTCACATGCTGAACTATGATTCATTAATGGAGAAAACCCAGTGGTCTAATCACGATTCCCCATTCCCATCTGTGAAACCCCGTTAAAACCCAAGGTTTACAACAGCTGATCCCTGTTGTAAATTGATACTAGACGCGAGAAAACACAACCTCTATGGATCAATAGCCAACAGGGTAAGAGGAGACAACAACAAATCTGAATAGGCTGTCATGGGTTCGCAAGAGAGAATTTTTCAGAAACACAAAATGTAGGAGCTCGCCTGGGTAGGCTTTTCATAAGAATTTCAAAATAATCCAAATAAACTCCAACAATGAGCAAGGATGGTATCTTAAATCGATGCATTCGGAGTGAAATCTTTTTTCTTCTTCCTTCAGATTTGTATCAGAGCATAAACATCTTGCTTGTAGAACAAATTCAATCAAATTTACTAAACTATCAAAAGCATTCATCACTGCTAAAAACTGAAAAATAGGGAGAATATTTTTCCTTTTAACAGTAGAAGATGAAACAAAGAATTAGCAGAAAAAAAATCAGTTGAATGAACCCGTTTCATTTCTTCCAAGCATAAACGAAAAATGAAAACCCATATTGGCTCTGCAACTCGCTTTCCTCTGTAGTCGGTCATTCCATGACAAATCTGAAGAAGCCGAAGACATTGATGATGACGAGCTCCCCATCTTTAATAGACTCTTATTTATCTTCTTCCACTCGAAGTCGTTCATCCCAAACCCACAAAGCTGCTGTGGCAACACAATCTTCTCATCCTCAAACTCCTCGTAACATACCCATCTCAGTAGCATCCTCCATCAATAGATCAAAACCCTAATATCGAACCCTTTTTAAGATCTCCAGGACGAAACACTAAATTGCAGAACACTATAATTACACGGTGCCAAATTATCCCGGCTTTGATCAAAAGTTGAGTGCCGGTGAGGCTAGTTTGCTTTGAGTTAGGGGCGTTAGGGTTTTACTCTATAAGGGTTAATCTGTATATGGATCGTAGCAGGGGAGGAATCGAGAGAAGACTATGACGGCTTCATTGAATGGTCTCATTCGTCAGTTTTGGCTAAAAACGGGTCGGTTTTGGTTAAAACGGGTCACAAAATAGTTCTTTTTCACTTAAAACCCTATCTTCTAATCTTAGCCATTTATTAAGAATATGCCACATGTCAAACTGTGAGGCTGCACTGCTGTGCACAGCAGAGAGATGTGCACAGCAGAGGATTTTTTCCCTAGCATATATTAGGAGATTTTCAATTTTCAACTTTGAATTACATTTGATATTTCCTAATATTTTAGTTTCTATTTTAAGTTTTATTTAATCACATATTTCCTTTATTTAGCGATTTCTTTTTAGAGAAGAAAAATCAAGTCTTTTCTTTATTCGGTAGTTTCTTTTTAGAAAAAATTAATTAATTTAAAGTTAATTTTTCTCCATAGTTAATTAAGAATAGTATTATAACTTGCAAAAGAGTAAATAAGTAAATAGATAATTGTAGGGTTATTTTTGGGTTTTTGAAAAAATATATAGATGCCACATCATCAGTAAACTAACTAAGCTTAACGGAAGGGGGCATTAGTAATTTTAGACAAAGTTAAAGGTTGGATTAACAATTTTAAAAAGTAGAGGGGATACAGTACTAATAAAATCAGAGTACAAGGGGGCAAGAGTAATTATCCCAAGTTTATATCATCTCAACAACTAGATCACTCAGAGTTGCACCCAAACACACAGGAAAACCAATCTAGGTATAACCCTAATATCAACCCTGTGTAAATCAAACTCTAAAACAAGAATCCTAAACTAATGGGGAACAAGGACTCTTGTATATATATTACTTTAATTGAATCCCCTAAATATGTTTCTAATCTAACAAATAACTCTTCAAGAATTAATAAGTTCATATGGATTATATCTTCCATATATGCTCATAACTACTAATTATTCCATACAGATATTACTGAGTTCCACATTTGAGGATCATGGTATATTAAATTTAATATTTTTTTTCTATTGTTGCTTCTTGGAAATGTCTTGGAGCATCGGAGGATATTTTATTCCTCTAGATTTATATTGGTGACTTGATTCATTTTCATAAACACAATTCGAGTATATTTCTTCTAGAGTTGTTATAGGTCTAGCTTGCTTTGTTGATGTGTCTTCTTCTGTAAAATATTGGGAAGTATAATATGTTTGTGTAGTTACTATTTGTGATGAGATTGCAGTATTGGAAATATATTTGTTTGGGCTACTAGCTACTATTGATTCATTTGTAAATTATGTTTCATATTTATTTATATTTTCTTATACTTTATTTAAATATTGTATTTCTTTAGTATCTTGGTCTATATTATATTCTATATTATAAAGGTTGGATTTTATATATTCATTTTCTTGTTTATTATATTTATTTCAGGATGTATTTGTCTTTTCCGTATATTTCCTTCCTTATCTTTGTATAATTTTCAATCATATTCCAACAATTTTTCTTGTACTAAAGTAAGTTTCAATTGTAATTTTTGTAAGTTTGTTATGTCTAGGTTTATTACATATTTATGATATACTATTGAGTTTTTCATTTTATGTTTTGAATTTGATTTTGGATTCATCATCAATATCAGTTCCTTTTGTTCGATTATTTTTGTAATCTATAAATATTAATAAATAATCTCCTTCTTTTGTTTGGTATGTTATAGAATTAGTTGGAGTACTTGTAGTGTTTTCTTCGGGTTCTATTATTTAGGATAAATTCCATGGTAATTCTGCTAATTCTTCGGATTCTATTTTAGGAGGGACTATTGTTATTGTTCATTTACTAGCTAAACTTTCTACTATATCTTTTATGCATATTTTATAATCGGTGATTGAATTTTTCATTACACTCCCAAAAAGCCAGTACACAATTTAAATTGTTTCCTGTGAATCCTTCAAATCCATTTATGTGGATGGCTAGTTTTATATCTTTTATGAATTCATTTTTGTCTAATAACATGTTTAATGTAAACATTATTAATCATACATTATCATTCTTGTCTATTTCCATTAACTGGATTCTTGTTTTTATGTTATTCCATCTACCACCATATAATATTACCAAAATATTTGTTCCTAGCCCTTGTCTAACAAGAGCCTTTACTCTCACTACAAATATGCCAGTATTAACTAACTTAAATTTTGTATCTTTTAATTTTAATTTAAGTCAATTGTCTATTATAGTTATCCATAATATTTGTCATTCCAAGCAACTTATGGTTCTTTTTTCTTTTTATGTTTAATAAAACATATATTCTGGGAAATTGTGCAGAATTATAAAGGTTTATGGGATTTATAAAATTTAATGCACTATTTCTAAATATTTAAATATTTTTATTTGTATCTATTACATCTGTGATAATATTTTTTTGGAGTGATTCTTCTGTTCTAGAAGATTCTCTTATAGTTTTACTAGATGCTGAAAATCTTTTGATTATACTATTCATATAGCCAATTTCGTTTGTTGAGTTTTTAATTCTTTTAGTACAATTTTTACTTCTTCTGTAAAATTTTCTAAACTTTCTATTCTTGGCCAAATGATTTTATGATTTGAGTATATCTGTTTGGTTTTTGTTTTAGAAATTTTATTTCGTCATTTATATTTTCTTTAATATATTCTAAGCTCTTAATTCTTTTTTTAATTTTTGTTAGATCTTTCATGGTTTTTCTACTATAAATACCCAAGGTTTCTTGGATAATTTTTGTCTATCTTGTCTTGTTGGAACATTTAGGTTTATTTTTCCTATTAGTTCAATTAATTTTATCTAATTTTGATTTTTTTTTTCTTCCTAGTAGTTTGCATCATTAATATATTATGTTGTAATTGATCAATCTCTTTTAGAGTCCTTAATGATAACAATATTAAGAAACTATTTTATCTTATTTGTATTTTATTTGTTGAATTTTAAAGTATATATGTTCTTAATCCTTCTTGTTGACATTGATATTTTGTAGCTTCTAATTTTATTGGACTATAAAAATGATTTATGTAAGTTCCATTAATTTCTTAAGAAATATTTAGTATCTTTTATGAGTTGTTCTATTTCAATTATTTTATTGTTTAATTCTTTATATTTATGTCTAATTCTAGATTATGATTTTCTAAGTTTTTATTTTGAATTTTAAATGTTCTGCTTCATTATTTAGTTGTTGTTATAATTTATAAATTTCTAATTCTATATGTTTGAGGTTTATGATATTCAAGGCCATTTATTAATTGGTTTATATTTTCCTTATTAGGTAAATTTTAAATTTTTATTTTATTATTTTATTATGAATTTCTGTGATTTCTTTTTATTGGTAATCTTGGTTTTCTTTCATTTTCCTTATTTCTTTGTTTTTATAATTTGATATTCTACTATGTCTAGTAATTTTATATTTATGTGTTCTAAATATTTTTCAGTAGATTCTCCTGCATTTATCATTAAGTCTATGATACTATTAAGACGTTGGTTTTCACTATGCAATATATGTTTATTATTTTATTTATCAAATTTACATCGTAGCTTATACATATTTAAAGTTATCACAGATTGTTTATGTGATTTATTTCTAAATCTAAATATTCTAATTTAATTAGATCCTGATGTGTTGCCATTATTTAGTTTTTTATCTAAATATTTTATTTTTGTATAAATTTCATTATTTTATGTAGATACTTTATTTAATAGGTTTTTATTATCTATGGGCCAATGTTATAGGTTGTCCTTAATTGTTATTTCTTTCATATAGCCTTACCATTATTTTTTATTTTCATGTAATTTTTCTCTTAGTTTGATTAATTTATCATTTATATTATCTTGGTATTCTATTTCTACTATAAGTTTTTGTGCTCTGATCCTTATAATTCCATGAGCATCTAAAGTTTCTATCCATCGTTTATGAGATTTTACTGTAGTTTGTCTATGCTACATTTTCTTAAATTTTTCAAACCAATGTAATCATCTTTGATATTTATCAAATGATTTAGAATGCAATATAAATAAAAGTTTTGTGTTATATTTCATGTTTCTAAGCTTGATTTTTTCTTTGTTATTGCTAATTTTTGAAGTGTTTGGGGACATGTAGAATAATATAATTTTTCAAAAATTAATGTCATAATTTCCTATAGTAAGCTTTTTTCTTGTGCCAAAAGTTCTTATGGTAAATCAATATGGTCAATTAAGGTTTTACAATATTCAATCGTTGAACAATATACATCACTTAAATGAAAAGTATGTAAATTCTGATAACTGAAAAATATGAAAATAATAAAAGCATCCATAGAGACCCTCATTCTTTTATTGATAATTTTTCAAAGCCATTTGTTTCATTCTATCAACATGGTCTTTAATTGGCTTAAATTTTTTTATATAATTCTAAATTTTTTATATTATTTAGTTAATTTATGGTCCTTTGTTTTTTTTTTTTTCTTTTAATTTCTTGTAAAATCTATTTTCAATATTTTTGGTTACTTTTACTAATCTTTTATTTTTACAACATTTTTTTTTATCTCTTCATATCGTATCCTTAAATATAGTCTAAAATCATATAATTCTACCAAATTTTTAGAAAATTGGTCATGTAATTTTTTCTAAATTAATAATTTTACATCTAGGGTAGATTTTTATTTTCTTTTCGTAGTTCCTTTGGGACTTTAATATATTTTATGATTGAAATATAATATCAAACATATGATTCAAAATTATAATTATTATTAAAGAAGACGTGTACATATATTGACTAAAAAGAAAATTTTCAAAAGCATTAAAGATTTCTATAACAAACTATTTAAATTTAGTAAATTTTAAGAGGGGACTGAGATAATAAAAAAGATGTTGCAATAATATTAACTGTCATACTCACTACTACCAAATTTGGTAAAAATAAGATCAAGGCCTGGTACAAATGCAATCTTACATGATGTAGAGGAATTTTTTTTTTTCAAGTTAAGAATAATAACTCTTTTCCTTTTAATTTTTTTTTAATCTCATATCCTTTGCCTAAGTCCTTCCACCTTGCCCTTTCAAGGTACACAACAAACAGGGCCTTACAAAAATTTACGCCTAGTTCCCTAAGACTTTCAGCATACTTTTTGAAACTAAGGAAGAGTTATCCATAGTTGAATCATGCTCTGATACCAGTATTTTGGAGGTGAGAGTGAAATCATGTAGAAGTGAAACCACTCTCACATGCCCAATTTTTAGCGTGACTGGTGGCGTGCGTGAATACTTATAAGAAGATTAAATGATTTACAAATGATAATCTATTAATGCATGCAATGCAAAATGTTATGGAGGGGCATAAGAAATGGTAGAGGCACGACTGTAGACATGCTATCTCAAATCCTTCCTTTATGAAATTAAGAGAAATAAAGGAAAAGAAAGCCATTGATCTACATCCTTACCTTGCTTGGGTTCCCTTTCAGGTTCCCAAAAAGATTAAAGAAAACTAAAGAGTTGGAGGAGAATTCTCTTACTATAGAAAAACTTTACTTTATTGCATCAGAGAAAAGTTACAAAAGAACACAAACATTATAAGGAGAGAGCACCATTTGTAATTACTTTCGGAGTCTACAAAGATTTCTCCCAAGAACTAGAGTGTCCCTTTTACACTCAATACATCTATTCATAAGGAATAGATTTCAAGTTGCCTTCAATGTAACCCATTACACTTGTCAACATAAGATATGTAAATAGTAAAACAAATGACTAAAAGGACACCTTTATATTTTTAGGAGATAATATTGTCTTTAGTTTTTTATAAATATTTACAAAGTTGTCCTTGAGATGTCACATCAACTATTTCCAAAGATTTTTTTCTTGTGGTACCTTCTAAGCATGCAATTGTGGAGAGTGTGTAATCTGCTAAGGACCTGAGATTTGAAATTTATTCTAGAACCACCCTATGGCATTCCACATAGCATAAGATTACTATTTTTCACATTGGTTTGGTTCAGAAAATTAACCCATATATTACAGGCAAGGTTTTTGTCTAACGTGCTTATTACCCTTAGCATGTTCAAGTTAAAGCGACACTATATTTTTACAACTCGTATTTATGCCTGTCATAGTTTATCCAATATTTTAATGCTTGGTACTAGCATGGATCATGTTGTAGCCCAGATCAAGGGTTGAGGACACTTATGTGGTTTTACATGGTTATCTTATAAACCATGTGGTCCATTGGATTGGACCAAAATCCTTGTGGTTTTGTTAAGGTCCACAAAAACCTTTCTTAAATTTAACTTCATTTGGGTATGAGACAAATGGTAAGGAAATCACCCTATAATTAAAATCTACATATCGATGAGATTTTTCTCCTTGTCTTTTCCTTTCTTTTTTCCTTATAATTTAGCATCTTCTGGAAGTGACATGATGTGTCTTTGTGATGAGGTTTGTCGATTTATGGGTCTACTATGCTTTCCATGTGTTGGAGCATGTTCTGAATATCTCCTATTTTTCCTTATCTGAAAAACGAACTGTGATGGTTCTAAAGTTATTTATGTCGTGCAGTTTCCAGAAGTATTTTGAAGTTGATGCTTTAATTTTTCGAGAACCTCCTCATATTCTTTAATTTGATTCAGGAGCTCTAATTTATCTTGGTGTATTTTGATCATATAATCTTTGGCCTGTTGAAAAACTCTTTCTTTTAACATTTTCTTTGTTGAGATTATTGATTCTGGTGGCTTTGAAACAAGTTCTTATATATATATAGATATATATATATATATATATATATATATATATATATATATATATATATATATATATATTTCTTCGTATTTTCAAAATGGTCACAGAAAAATCTTCTTTGAATCATTGCAATAAAGGATGGTTGTGTTGGTGATGTTGCTTAAGCTTCAAATCAATGTAATAATTTGGGCCAACAATGAGCTTGGCTTGCATGGTGGCTCCTTTGAGACTGTAGTATCCTTTCTAAATTAGAGTTGGGTGATCCTATATGGCTTGAATGACATCTTTCCAGTTTAGGAATATGCCTTTTGCATTGCCTTTAAAGACTACATAAAATTTGGATTTTCCCTTCTTGGTTTTGGCTTAATCGAAGAGTAATGCTACTGTATTAAGAGCATTGGCTACAACACACTGGAGCTTTTTGTCCAATACTTATATTGATGGATTGCTAGAGATTATCAAGGGCAATTTTTTTCTTCATTATTGATCCTGTATTCATTGTGATTGGCAAACTTCATATTGGTATTTTTGAAAAGAGTATGAGGACCAATTTTGGTTGTCTCTGGTGGTAATTGTGATATTGGAGATCCTGCAAATAAACTTGTGTTATGATTATGAGTCCCAGTAATAGAAGAGTATGATGATGAAGCATTTGAATTTTCTGTAATGTTGGAAGTTAAGATCTTCCTTGAAGCAAACATGTTAGTTATACCCGAAGGTTGTGATTGGTTTGTTGTGAGAGGAAAGGATACAGTTAGGGACTCTAGCTGATGTTCTTGAGAAAGAGACGATCATCTCTCAATAGAGGTTCTTAAGAATTCGTCCTCCTACAACAAATTAGCTAGCTCATTTGTTTATAAGATAAGAGTAATTTTAACTGATATATATCATATCTCATATTATATATAAGTGCTTGATTATTTATTCTGTAAAGTTGATCTTCTGAAATGATATACATGGGTTCATTGTAAGTTATTTCAGCAATTCTTCTTCTCATAAAGTTTATTTCAAATTCTTTATCTTTTATTTTATTTTCTAGTTTATGAATGGATTGTAGCTCTCTTAGTCTATCTTGTGTGGGTCTTTTAATATTTGATTTATCTTGGATAATAAATCAATTGTTTTATTATCGTTGCTTTTTATATATTCAATTTTGATTTTACCCTCTATTATAAAAATGTGTTTTAAGTATGACCCATATTTTATGTTGGATTTTTCTTTCATTATAACTTGTGTATGCTTTTACTATGGCCTTACAGTCAGTCCTTGTTGTAAATGGTATATTTGTAAGAAATACTTACAATGATTCTAGTCCTTTGATAAGAGCATCTACTTCATCTTCGATTGATGTTAGAATTTGACAGAAAATTTACCTGAATTACATCTACATATTTGCTCCGTAGCTTTGGGGTGATATTCAAATGGTTTTATTTTGAGAACGACTCCCCATCCTTTTTCACATTCATTAGTTTCTAAAATTCTTTAGTCTTTATCAATGGATAATCTTAATGGTGGTATATTTTTAAAATTTTTTTTTTTTTTTGATAAATTTATTTTCTTGATTATTCCATTTATGTTCTCCATTAAGGAAAGTTTTTTGGTATAATGGTCATAATATTTTTCTTAAATTAGAAATAAAAGGTCTAGCTTGGTTTGTTAATCCTAAAAATGACATTATCTAAGTGATACTAGTTAATTTATCTAGAAATTCTAAATTTTTTGTAGTAATATGAGGTTGTAATTTTATTGTTCCTTCTCCTAATTTATCGAATCATTCATAAATTTTGAAAATATAATTTGTAAATGGCTAATATGTTCCTAAGGTGTTTTCCTATAAATTAATATGTTACGATCAATGTAAACTATAGCAAAATTTCTATGTTTCAGGAATATTTCATCCATGCATTTTTGAAAAATAGAAAGAACAGTTTTAAGGTCAAATGGCATTTCTAACCATTCGTAATGTCCTTCAGTTGTGGTGAATGTTGTCCGTTCAATAGATTCTAGGTACATTTTAATTTGGTGAAATCTAGATTTACAATCAAATTTACTAAATATTTTACAGTCTTGTATTTAACTAAGAAGATAATCTCTATCTAAAATTTTATAAGCATCTTCGTATGTATTATCATTTATTCTCTTGTAATTTATGATCATTCTGATTTTTCCTCTAATTTTTTTAGCATATTTGTTAACTATAAATGACGCACTAAAATGTCGAGAATTTGATTTTCTTATCAACTTATTTTTTATAAGTTCTATCATATGCATTTTAAATTCATTACTATTTTTAAAGGTATATTTAGCCTGTCTTGTATCTATTTTATGTTCTATTTCTAATTTACACAATGATTTATTTATTTTTCAATGTTTTAATGGATTTTCATTACTTATTATGTCTATTTTGTTGAATATATTTACTATTTTCTATGCTATAATATAAGGTTTCTCTTGTTATAATATCTCAAATCTTGTGGATTTATCTGGCAAAACTCCTCTAGGTATGTTTCTAGCTGAAATTCTAGAGAGGTTTCTAAAAGTTGTGATGGGGGTAACCCGCATTGGTTTCTTATATAAGAACAAGTTTGTTGTGGTTGATGTCTTGTATTTTTTTAAGAAAAATGGGACAGCTGCATTAAATGTAATATGACATTTAATGGGTTGGGGGATTATGCAAGACTATTGTTCGACGAAGAACCCAGTTAAAAACCAAGCCCTCAGGATCGACCGAAGGCTTGGTCTGGGGGGCTCGTGATATAGAGAAAATATGACCGAACTTGGTTTATTCTTGGTTCAACCCTGGTCGGGACGAAAGGAATCGACTCGCTTCCAAGCGAGCCGGGTCCAGGAGGTAGCTTGCTGAGGAAGAAAACTAACCCAGCCACAAGCACGCCCTAATCCGATACTATCGGAGTAGGTTGATCAACCTAATGACAGCTAGCAGTTTCCGGCGGCTGTCATTCATCGCTATCATACGGATAACCACCAAATAACAATCGTGGTATCCTAGGAGTCATCTACTAGTCCAAACTAGTAGAAGTCTATCACTCAATGGATCTATCTGTTAAGATCCAACGACTACCCGAAGAAGGCTCGAACGCATCCAATGAAGGAGATTCAAAGACACACTCTATATAAGGTATCACCTACCCACAAGGTAGGGACGGACGAAAACACTCAGATGCTTACTATCTGAATCGTATTATTGTTATTCATTCCTTATCTCTGTGCTCTAGCAGAGCCGTTTGTGATTAAGTTCATCAACTGACTTAGCTTTTGGAGTTGGACTCCCAATCCCAGCGGTCGGGCCACATCTGACGCTTTATTTTGCAGGTCATTCTCAGGAGATCTAAGGGCTTAGCAGATTTTGGACGCATTAGACTCAAACTGGCTTTTCTCCTTCTCAAAGGCTTCCTCTAAGGCTGCTTTTTCTTGAAAAGTTTCATTCAAGCTAGAGTATAAGTTATCTCTTTCAGTTTCCATATCAGATTTCTCTTGCAAAAGAGAATCAACAATTCCTTGTAGCCACTTATTTCCTCTCTTCAGGCTTGAATTCTTTTTATCATCTCTGTGATATCTGATCAATAACTCAATTTTCTCTTTCTCAATGCTCTAGGACCATGCTATCACCCTTTCCAACTTCTGGTGACTTTCCTCTCTTTCGTGATTGGCAAGCCTAGCCCTCTCCAGAGCATCATTCTTCAACATCTCCAATTGTATGAGTTCTTCTCTCTTCTTCAAACCAGAAGCTTTCAAACTGGAGTTTTCCTCATGCAATTTAGCACAAAGATCATAACATAAAGCAAAATCATCTTGTATACCATCAATCTTAGAGCATAGTTCCTTCTCCTTCAATTTTGCAGCTTCTAATCTCCTCTCTGAGATATTTAAATTGCTTTTAAGATCATGTACCTCATCAATCAGTTCAAAATTCTTGTTGATCAAATTCTGATTCTCTAGGGGAAGAACTTTCTCCCTTCCTAAAACTTCAGAAAAAGCATTAAAAGCATCACCAAAACATCTGTAAATAGGTCAACAAGGTTAGTGGAGAAGGTTAATCATGGAGATTGGAAGAGAAGGTTAGCAATGAATTAAAATGAGAAAAATAGATTTCTCACCCCCCTAGCATGAGAATAAAGGCCAAAATCACTCATGGCAGCAATTTCTCTTTTGTCACGAGGAATCGTACCCTTGGTTCCCCATTCACAAGCAACTTCCCAATTCTAATTGGCAGTGTGAATCTCTTTTAAATTCCAAGAGGGCTTGAAGTGACCTCCAGAGTCAGCAACGCTCTGGGATCAGCTGGGTGATCAATTGCAAAATTAAGTGCTTCATGGTGATTGGGTGCTATTACAGCATCATTAGAGGCAACTTGAAGGTCAACGACTTCAGCTGCTGGATTTTCTTGACTGTTAGTCCCAAAAGAAGGCTAAATGTGAGGCTCAATCTGTAGATCTAGGGGAATGATATCTAAAGCAACATCTGGAACAATGTCTGGAATAACATCTGGTGCAACATTTGGTACAACATGCGAAACAAGGGGAACAATATCCAAAAAAGGAGGGTCAATATCAAAAGCATCTTCATCAAAAAATTTCTCCAAAGCATGGTCAGGAATGATAGGTGATTGGTCAGAATTATCCTCATCAAATAATTGATTCGCTATTTGTTCAATAATCTCACATGTAGCATGAACGGCAATTTCTTCAGCCACTTGCTTGAACTGATTAATCAGATGATCAAAAAAATCCTCACCTTTTGTTCCTGATTCAGCATTTTCTTTAAAAAAAAGTACGATTTTCACCGATAGAAGGATGAACTGGAAATGGAAGAGTGGAGACTTCATGTTCAGAGGGCAGGACTGACTCAGTTGCCCCCATTGTATTCCTCTTCTCAGTTTTAGGATTCTCCTTGGTGGAAGGTGACGTTGAAATCTTTTTACTTATGCTTTTCTTAGTAACAATTAATTCTTGATCTAAAGAGGGGCCCATGGACCGAAGTTTCCTCCTCGAGGTTCTGGTTTTTCTCACCTTGAATGCAAGCTCCTTGTCAACTACAACCTGGGTAATTTCCACATCAATATCTTCACCACCAACAGTTTCTTTTTCAGCATGTTCTTTCTCTTCCACAAATTTCCTTTTTGTACTCTTGGTCTTTCTTGTGTTCAACTTGGATTGATCGGACTCTTCATTATAACTATTGTCATTAACTTCTTTATCTTGAGAGCATCTCTCTTTTCTCTTTCCTTTTTTGGACATAGTCTAAGCTTCTTTTTTGGCATGAACTTCTTCTTAAATTTCAGCAAGGTTGGGGGATCTCCAAATCCCAACTCCTCAGGGAAATACTAAATCAAAATGAAGAATGAGAAGAGAGGTATATACATATAAAAAGAGGAAAGAAAGAAGATATACCTGGTAAAAGGCCATGATGATGGGCCAGCCCATCATCAGTTCTGAAATTGCTTACATTGATTTGATCTCCAAAGGGAAGTAAATTCTAGGTTTGTTGGTCATACTCATCAAGGGAAGGTCGCTGATTCAAAGGGGCTACAGATTCAAGGGTATGCAAACAACAACGAGAACGATAGTTCGGAAAACGAATAGCACAAAAGAAGTATTTTTGCCTCCAGGCATTGTTGTCATGCGGAATGGATGAGTCAGTGAAGATAGAGTAGTCGAACTCAGTGCCAACGCTGGTTCTCCTTGAAAAATGGAGATAACCACGCTCCCTTCCAACTTTCAATGTGTGTTAATTCCTGAAAAGATCAACAGAGGGAATGCATCCCATTTTCTGAACAATAGCAAAAAAAAATAGTAGACAAGTCTCCAACTATTCGGAGTTAGTTGGCATGGGCAAATTAGGTAGTAATCAAGAAGAGATTTGACTAAAGGAATTAGAGGGATTCTAAACTCAGCTTCAAGGTGATCGAGGTAAACAGCAATAACTCTAGGGTGAGTCAAGTAAGCAAAATCAGAATGTTATGGAGTCCAAGCTTTAACTATAGGGGGAAAGCAATAATTTTGCAAGTAGGAAGACAGTTTGGACTTCTTGATTTTAGAAGGGTACCATTCTGGCCCAGCAGTTTTTGGGTTCTTTTTTTCGACTTCTACATCTACAGGTTGGTAGGGAACTATCACCTCATCATGACCATAAGGGACAAGTTCCCAATCTAACGGAGTTTGATTAGAAGGAGGATTGGCTAGGATCTTTTCCGAATCAACCTTTGAGGGAGCCCTACCCCAGCCAAAGAACTAGGACCAGAAGGATTGGTGGGGTGACCCATGGAGAAGAAGAAAAGAAAAGGATAAAGGTTCAAGTATTATTCAACAGAATGATAAAGTAAGTTGCAGACAACTGAGGAAAGAAAAAGGAAGTCAAAGGAAAGATGGAGAAGAAAAAGGGTGACGAAAGGCAAGTAAATAGGGAGTAGGGTGACGTGATTGGAAACTCTTGCAATTTGGAGGGAAGATATACGATGATTCAAATCAACAGCCATGACTGATCCGAATTGGCATCTAAGGTTAATCACTTGATTTTGGAATGGTACAACTAAACACGTGGAAGATGTGGGTAATCAAGGAAAAGGCATTGGAATCGTGCGTTGAAGGATAAATAACATTTGAAATCGTGCATTGGAGAATAAATAACATTTATGAGAAACTGAAAACTTGCATTTATAAAGGAATGGAAAAGGCTGACAAGCAGAGATTTTCATCAAATATTTGAGATGGTTTGGGGGCTGAGCTCAGTTTTTTAAATGATTACAGTGGTTAAGCATTTTCCCGAGACGAAAAAAGTTCGTTTTCGATGGGATTGAAGCCGTAAACCATAACTCTGATTTTGAAAAGCCAAACCAAAATTACGATTCCAAAAGTTAGTTATGGTGGTTTTAGAAACTCAAACATTGACAAATCCAAACTTCACCACGTGAAGGGAAAAATTGAGAATCAACATTCAAAGCTGAGTACTTGAACAGGAACAGTTAACTTCAAAAGTAAATATAAAGGAAGAACTCTAATTGAATCCAGTATTCATTGATGAACTCTCTAGCTCATAGTCAAACTTGACGATACCCGATGAACTCGCAAGATGAAATGATGAGCTCAAGATTCTAATGAGCTCTATGATTCAATAGATTGAACTCAGAAATTTTGATGAACTCAACGTTCAAATGATTCCTCATGAATGGAGATGAGCTCAAGTACTAAAGAATTCTCATGGAGCAGACCAAGTGAAGAGATGAACCAAGAATGACCAAACAAAAGCAGTTATACTAATCAAAGGAAAAGCTAAAACCTCCTGACCAGAGTCTCAATTCGATTTCAACCTAATCAGTAGGCTTGGGGGCTCATGTTATGAATAAATCTCCCTAGACTCGGTTCATGCCAGTCCGATCGGAACCGACCAATGGTACGAACAACTTAGGGATCAACCTGAAGGCCACACAAGGATCTAATCATGAGCCTCATGGCCATCAGATCTAAACCATTCAATCGACGGTCACCAATGGCTCGAGTCGACAGAAAGAGTGTATAAATAGGGTTGTGACACGCATGGTAGATAAGACATTCAAATTTACTCGATGGAACCTGTATGTGAAATTAAAAGTAACCGCAAGCGCACGATATCGTGTAGCTAACGGGTCGATCTAAAGAAGATATGTCACTTTATAATTAATTTCTTAATGATAATGGGAGAGTGCAATGATTAAAATTTGTTAATTACTTAATTAAACTAAACGAACGGTCCTAATCCGTACATCTAATGCGATTGAATTGAAATGAAAATTAAAACAAGCATAATCAACGCATAATTAATAAAGGCAGAAAAAAATGCAAATAATAAATAAATAAAAATAAAAGGGAAGTGATCCAAGTGTCAGCTCTGGATCTAAGGAAGTGGAGTATAATTATAATGACTTTGACCATGGACCCTTTGCCATAGCTTACAGTCCACCGATCGGGGGAACGGATATTAGAGAAAAAAAATTGCAGAAAAGAAATAATTGAAACAATAAAAGGAAAGGGAAACTTTAACCAAAGAGAAGCACGACTGTAGGCATCTCTGATCAAAGACCCAGGGGAAGGGAGAACAATAAATAAATGCAAAAAGTTAATAACAGAGTAATAAAATGAAAGGGAAACCTTAATCAAAGAGAGGCATGACTGTAGGCATCTCTAATCAAAGACCCAGGGGAAGGGAGAACAATAAATAAATGCTGAAAGTAATCCTAAATTAAGAATATGGAGGGGTAGATAGAAGAGGGAATGAAGGGAGGATACAAGATTATTGAAGAAGGTTACTTACTTGCGAATTGAACAAACGATTCAAATCTCAACCAACCCTAACAACCAGATCTAAATCTAGAATGATCTAGATCTGCAATTGCTAGACCAAGAGAAAAACGAATCATAAAACTTGAAACTTGAACTTCAATTGCATTACATAGAAAAATTAAACCTAAACATTTCAATCTAGAAACTTAAATCTCACAAATGCAAACAAAGAAAACTAGAGAAAGCCTAAATAAACTGAAAAGAGAAGAAAGAGTGCTTCTACTAGCTCTAAAACACCTTTTTCCTTGATGGAGTATGCTCTCCTTTTATAGAGTTTACATGGGATATGAATCTTGACAGAATTTGAATCAAACTCAGGGTTTCTATCTTACTCAACCAATTAGGGTTTTGACGTATTAATTGGACTGACTTAGAGAGATCAAATGCACAATTCCACCGTTGGATTTGAGGATCAAGAAGTCGTCAAGCTCTCCTCCAAAAATCAGCTCGATCGAACACTAGATGACCATTATATGAAGGGCTTGACCGAAAATTGAACAGAGACATTCAAAAACGGAATCTTTCCTTCTTCCTTATCTGAATATAATTCTTTTTTCTCTTTTTCTTTCTTTAATCAAATCACAAATAGGAAATAAGATATTGAGGTATGCAAGGACTCTTTTCTCCATTTGGACTCTCTCAATAATATCTCTGTAGATTTTATTGATAATTTATAATCTCAGCTGTAGATCAAATTTGCCTTCTTTATCTCTTAAATATTTCGGAGTTGGCCCATAATCACATCTCTAGCTCATCATGTTCCAGATCAGGCCCATTTTTGCATTTGAGAATTTGAATGGACCTCTTGACGTGTAAAATTGCGTGATTCATACCCAAAACTCCAAATATTTGCTTAAATATTGAAAAGTCCTAAAATCTGCAAAAACAACATAAAACCCAAAGTAGCTTCACTCTAAGTGTGTAAAATGCATGCTTTATGCCCTAATATTTCACACATAAATGTGCTCATCAGAACCTGCACTTTTCCCGCTTTTAAACATTCAAACACACCAGAGGCTCCAAGGAGCTCTGCAACCCCAATTCTCAGTCATTCACTGACTTGACCGTCGGAGACGGAGCTTCCATCAGCTGATTGGCTCCTTTTCTAACAGTCCTTTCTTCTTGCAGGAGAGTGCGAGTTCTAATCGGATCAAGCCAGATCTAATAAAGTTTGGTGTGAGATTCACATTCACAAATCCCGGCGTGCACCAACATTTATCAACCTGCATTGTACTTAACCCAAGCTGCAGTTGGATTAACCAACATCTTGCCCCCATTAGGTTTTGTCGAAGTGAAAAGGCAGATCTGATTTGGCTTAGGTGCTGATATCCAAATATAAGTTCGGGGTAGTTGATGTTGTTCAATTTGCCATAGTTCACAAGCCATGAACTGTCCTCCAATAAAATTGTTTCAAGAATATACAATTTACAACTTCATGACCAAATACAGTGTAAAGCATCCATCAGAAAGTTGAAGAATGAACATTAGTAGGTAAATGAGATTAAAAGAGGCTGCACGCCTTACAAAGGGTTGGGAGAACCATATGAAGAAGCAAAGGGAAGAAGAAAAAAAAGCGGATAAACAATTAGGAAGAAGCTGGTAACGCACATTTGCAGATTTTACATACAATGCTTGGTTTCAAATAAAGAAGACGAAACAGATGCTTACCTGAGTTTGTTTATGAGCATCAATTCAAGGTCTCTCAGCCTTAATGAGAAACGACTTGAAGTAGATGCCCAGCAATCTGGATGAATGAGATGAAGAAATCCCAACTAAAATGGCAAGTCAAATGGCTTGATAGACAGTTTTTGAGAACAACACCTTCAGGTTTTCACAAAGGAAATAAAATGGCAAATCAACTGAGTTAATTGTTTACCACTGGAATCCTTTAGTGTATTATGCCTTCGTCCATGCAATTTCACATGAGACAATGTTGTTGCCCTGAATCACAGGAGCCAAGTATTTTAAAAATTTTCCACAGGAATGCAATATCGAGTAGATGGCATGAACAGCCTATCCACAAGACTAAAGAAGCAGCAGCACATAGTCAATTAGCCAGAACAGCATCTAGCAATAGCAATGCAGGAAGAAAGCCTCCTTAATTTGAAACAAGAACTGAGGATTTTTCTTTCTTTTCATTTTCATTTTACTTTAACCATAAACGAAAAGGTTACTCCTTTTTCTGCTTTGCTTAAAATTGACAACCAAATTCAGAATCACAATTTTAAAAACATTCATCTTGGCGTGGGGAGTGGGAGGTGGAGGAGGTTTGCCTTTGAAAAAAAACCGAGCTTCAAGGGGTAAGGCGATGAGTAGCAGAGTTTCATGATAGACTTCAACAAGAGGAGAGACAGGTTCAATAATCCAGCCACATGAATCGCTGTTCTGCTAAATTTGACTAATCAGATTAAACATTGACAACCAACCAGCTTACAAACTCATTAGAATTTCTCTACACTATCAGGTCATTAGAACAAATGGACAGCCATATCCAATCTGTAACAAAGAACCAACCATGCAGCTGTAAGGGATTTTCTTTCAGAAAGGGGAAAAAGAAAATCTGATCATCCAATCACCAGTTAATAAAAGAACATCAGTCAATAATAGAATGTTGCAGTCCTGATGTTTTCAAGGTTATACAGAGCTTGAAAGGGATTATCCTCATCAAGCTCCAGTAATATTTACTTTGTCTAAAACTGAGGATCCTCCTACTATGCAAGTTTCTAAATAATCTACTTCACATACTGCTCTACCCATAAATGTAACCAAGCCAAATGCGCTAGCTAGTTGTTGGATGTGGAAGGATTAACTTATGAATTGCCCATTAATTTATGCTATTTCAGATGATAAACACAGTTTATAACATTCCTTCATAGATTTCTAGCATCATTATATGAAAATCTCACAAGTACTGACACTGCCTTGAAAATCACAGGACAAAGTATTGATAAAAACCTTTAAGATAACAGGGTTAATGTAAACAATCAATAACAAAAGTTTTTAACCAAAAGCCCCATATCAAGAGCTTGTAGAATGAATCAAAGTTTGTACAGAAAAGCCCTGACAGCAATAGCTTGGGGGAGAAGGAAGCAAAGTTTGTACACAAAAGCCTAATATCAAAAGCTTCTAATTCAAATCCATGTCCTAAAATTGCTCTACAATAGTATCCAATCTGCACTTGCCAGGCCCAAATTTTCAACGGTACAGCATTCAACATTGGAGAAAAACTTCTGTGATAAATGTTGATTTGTTAGGATGTAACTATAGGTTCAAATCCCTAAATAGCAACAAATCATCCAAGTATTAGAGCAATTAGAGAATTAAAAGTTAACAAGGTTCTCTTCTAATGATACACCAAAACTTGTAGGTAGTTCTCTTTTCCTCATAAGTTCTCTTGTTAAATTCCTACAATTCCCAATAAGAAAAACAAGAGCACTACAAAGGCTTTTGCTTGTGGTAATTGGAATGTTTTGATGAAAAATTTCAGCTTACATGTTATTGTTCAACCATGAAGATCTTATACTGAATTTTGATGTCCTCTATTAACTCCCACATTCAAGTTGCTAGAATTTGTAACCATGTAAAGCCACTGAAAAAAAATTGAAGCATATAACATTGAGCAGGCTTTGTTGTTTGTAAGATCACTTCTGCTAGAATTTGTAACCATGTAAAGCCACTGAAAAAAAATTGAAGCATATAACATTGAGCAGGCTTTGTTGCTTGTAAGATCACTTCTGCAACTTACTGGTCTTTTATAACATATTTGCATCTCGTGTTACTCCATATGCTGGTCTTACATCACAACACCACCTTTGGCTAGATGGTCTCTGTTTCAATGATTTCTTTTTTCTGCAGGTAAGAAACAGTAGTTTCTCTAAGATACAAATTCCTTACACGATTAAAAACAAAAATCAAAATCTAGCATCCAACAATGAAAATAACTTGAACAGAGTAAAAAAGTTTAATTGAAAACATCACATCAACTCATTACAATGTGGTTAAGCTCATTGATCAAGCTCGAAGCTAAAATCAGATCAGAAATGCCAAAGTCAGACTCTGATTCCATCCAGAGTACAACTAACTACATACGGCAACTTCTAAGAAAAATAGAGAGGTAAAGAGTAAAAAAGGAACCAAAACCCTAAATCCGAACCCCGAAAAAGACCCAAGGGTTCAATATACAATATCAGCAAACAGTTCACCAAGGAAAAGACAACAAGATCTGCTTTTCAAGCACGTTCACCCCTAATCCGACGAGCAAGCTGGATATCTTTGGGCATAATCGTAACCCTCTTCGCATGAATCGCACAGAGATTAGTATCTTCAAAGAGCCCGACCAAATAAGCCTCCGCAGCTTCTTGAAGTGCTGAAACAGCGGAGCTCTGAAATCGAAGATCAGTCTTGAAATCTTGAGCGATCTCTCGAACTAAGCGTTGGAATGGAAGCTTTCGAATCAAAAGCTCGGTACTCTTCTGGTACTTCCTGATCTCTCTCAAAGCCACCGTTCCTGGCCTGAATCGATGGGGTTTCTTCACCCCTCCAGTCGCTGGAGCAGATTTCCTGGCCGCCTTGGTAGCCAGTTGCTTCCTTGGAGCCTTTCCTCCCGTGGATTTCCTCGCGGTCTGTTTAGTACGCGCCATTAGAGATTCGAAAACAGAAACGGAAGCAAAATCTTGAAAAACCAAACTTGAACGAATGCTTGACACTCTTCATTAGCTGGCTACTTATAGGAGTTCAAAATTGTGGCGGGATTTAAGAAAGAATCCTGACCATTGGTATTTTCACTGTTTCTACGGTTCGCATTTGTTCCGAAAGTTAAACACGGATCGCCAGCTTGGACACGAAAATTCATCTATTATGAGAAAATCTTATCGAAAATTCATCTATTATGAGAAAATTTTAGGGATAATTACTATTGGCCCCCTGTACTTTGATTTTATTACTACTGTATCCCCTGTACTTTTCAAAATTACTAATCCAACCTTCAACTTTGTCTATAATTACTATTGTCCCCCTACCGTTAAGTTCCGTTAGTTAACTGATGATGTGTCATCTTTATATTTTCTCAAAAACTCCAAAATACCCTTATACTTATCTCTTTAATTATTTACCCTTTTGTCAAGTTATAATAGTACCCTTAATTAACTGTGGACAAAAAAAAAACTATAATCCGTTTTATTCTCTAAATAAAAAATAAAAAAATAAAAAAATAAAAGAAAGAAATAATGAATGATTGAATAAAACTCAAATAGATACTCAAGAGGAAGGAAAATCGAATTCAACTCAAATTGGAAACTGAATATCACCTAAAAAATTTTCAAAATAAATGAAGTTTAGTGAGGGTGGGAAACCAAATTGGATTTGATTTTTGTTCGTTTCTTTAATTCAAAATAAATGAAGTTTAGTGAAAGTGGGAAACCAAATCGAATTTGGATTTTGCTCATTTCTTTAATTCAAAATAGATGAAGTTTTGTGAAGGTGGGAAACCAAATCAGATTTGGATTTTGTCCATTTCATTAATTTAAAATAAATGAAGTTTAGGATAAAATTGACATTTAATATGGTTTTATAAATGGGGTAGCATCGTCTTTTTATTTCTTAATTTTAATGAAGGGCAAATTAGATATTACAAATTCAAACTTAACGGCAACTTAACACCGTTATAAGGAAGGGGGGCAACAGTAATTTCATAAAGAACAGGGTTTTATTAGTAATAAAATCAAACTACAGGGGGCAACAAGTAATTATCCCAAAAATTTATAGAGCAAATTACATGTTACCCATTATATTTGGAGCAAACTCTTGAGTCTTGACTACTTACTATTGCCTTATAAATTACATAACACCCCACATGTAAATTATAAGTTATCTACAATTAATTTTATTATTAAAATTGATTATAAATTACCCAAATTCTCTTCTTTTTATTTAAAGTATTTAAAATTTGAATTTCAAATTACTTATATAATCTCTGAGTAGGAAAATGACGATAATACCTCCATTTTTATTCAACAAATGACACTAATACCTTCACTATAAACTTAGTGATTGAAAAGATGAAGTAAAATTATAAAAACGTCCTCCCTTAAGTGAAATTACTAAAATACCCCAAGCATACCCCTTAATAGAAGATTAAAGGTCTAATATGCGGCTTGGATGAACTCACCGTACTTGACAATCTCTCTTCTAAGATTCTCCTCCAACGGATCAAGAAGCCCAACCCAATCGTTGCAACCTTCTATAAAGAAAGTTTTGAAATGGTTTTATATGAATAAAATATATCCATTGAGTACTCTGATAGTTGTGAAATCGCTTAACATAAAGAAATATTCATTTTGACCCCAATAAAATAATGAAAATTTTCTTGGTCCTGAAGTATCATAGCTCAATGCAATCGATGCATTAATGTATCTTGCTAATAATGCACAATCGAATATAGAATTTTCTATAAGTATATTAGCAAGATTTATCTGTTCTCTAATACGAAGACATTGGAATGTTGTTAAACATATATTTCAGTGCCTTCGATGAATTATTAACATGATGTTATTTTATAAATGTGGACATCAACTTGTTATGTAGATGCAAAATATTTATCTAATCCACATAAAACTAAATCTCTAACATGTTATTTATTCACAAGTGAAGGTTAGCTATTTTATGGCGTTCAACAAAACAAACTACAACTGTCACTTCTTCAAATCATACAAAGATAATGATGATTCATGAAATAAGTCAATAATACATTTGGTTAATATTAATTATACAACATATTCAGGAAGCATGTGGTCTTCAACTCAAAAAAGAGGTTATCAACAGTATTATATGAAAATAAGATTGCATGCATAGCTCAATTGAAGGGCAGATGTATAAAATGAGATAAAATGAAACATATTTCGTCGAAAATTCTTCTTTACTCATAGCCTTCAACAAAATGTTGAAATCGATGTTCATTGAATTTGTTTAAGTGATAATTAGAAAATTTTATTTACTGAAGAATTGTTTACTTCAAATTTTGAGAAGCTGGTATATGATATTGGAATATGTGTATTTAAAGATACTCAATGATATTATCATCAAGGAGAGTAAAATACTTATTGCACTCTTTTTCCCTTCTCTAAGGTTTTGACACACTAGGTTTTTCTAGTAAAGGTTTTTAATGAGGTAGCTATTAATACGTTTTATTTAGATATGTATATTCTTTTTCCTTCACTATGATTTTTTCCCACAGGGTTTTTTCTTAGTAAGGTTTTAACGAGATACATTATCTATTGATGGACATCCAAAAGAGAATGTTATAAATAATATTTATTTATAGATGTCCATTACCCCCAAAAAGATCATATTAAAATATGTAACTTTCAAATGAATATCTCAATCATCTCAGTGTGCGATCTTGGCAATTTGCATTCCCATATTAACCGAAGATCTTAGCTATCCATCATTCCATAACAAGATCATCTTATTATTGTGTGTAAAAATCATATATTATATTTCTTTGTAGACTTTGATATTTCTATATTGGAGAAGATGTTAATTCCATTATAAATATATAATGAATGACTCAATAGAAGAGTTGAACTCATCTTGTCTTAATTTTCTTCTTTGTATTTAATATATCTTCTTTATTTAATAACAAATAATAATAATAATAGCGTGACTGTAGCTTTGCCAAGAACATTTCATGCTTTTTTTTTTTATTTCAGCAAATGAACATTTTCGTTTCTTCACCTTGAATCAAGAGGAATGGCTAGAGCGGAATTTTTCAGCTGGGGGTGGATAATGGGGCAATGATTGGCCAGAGATTTTTTGCACCAAGATGAGCATGAGATCGATCTTGTGAGGCCTATTGACAAGAAGGCTTGGATCGAGGACATATTTTTAGTCGTGAAGGAGGCGGAATTGTAGGTAGACGAGGTAAGCCCAACCAAGTGGAATGTGTGTTTTGAGGCAGTGGTGATACCTTTTTGGGGAGCTTTGATCGGCGTATCCCTGCGTGTTTGGTGGTGAAGCGCGAGCTCCTTGTGATTCTATTTGTTTAGAGATCACTGAGCAACAAGGTTGGCATCCCTTGGTGGTGGAATCCGATTGGTGGAATCCGATTTTGCCAAGGTTGTGTCTCTCCTTGAGGGTGAGTCTCGACAGCAAAGGGGTTCTTGTTAGAGTGGTTGAGAGAATAAAGGCTGCTGCTGGTTTTGATGGAAGCATACACTTTGGCCACGTATGCCGATTCACTATTAAGGCTGCTGATTGGGTATCGAAGATGCATTTTTGGATTGATGTGGTTTTGCTATTCAGTCAAGATCCGCATCCGGAATTGATGGAGATTCTTTAGGCAGATTTGGCTAGTTTGTTGGTTTTTCGATTTGTTCAGGCCTGTGCCCTGTTCAGGTACTCAAAAAATAATAATAATAACTATACATATAAGACTTCTCTCTTTTTGAGTGAGGCCTTTTATCCATTTGGAGAACGTAATCCTCAATTGTCAACTTAGCATTGCAATTTAGCAAGCTCTAGTTGGATTAACCCACATTCTGCCCCATCAGTTTTGACAAAGTCATACGGCAGGTCTGATTTATCTTAGGTTCCGATATCCAAAAATAAGTCCAGCCTCTAGGGTAGTTGAAGTTGTTCAGTTTGCCACAGTGTTCTCTCTTTTTTCTTTTTTTTGGCTGAATGATTGTTTTTATTAATAAATGAAAATGTACATAGTATACGAAGTATGAATAATATCATATTACAAGGAACCTTCACTCATTCCGGTAACATCAGTTGCCCCAATTGGTTCCTAACCATAGCATAAGCTGACAAAGAATACTAGAATCTAAATCTAGGCTGTCCTGTTGCATCCTGATCAAGTTCAATTTGCCAAAGTTCACAAACCATAAAGTGTTCGTAAAAGAAAATGTACAATGTAATTGTTTAAAAAATAATACAATTTACAGCTATTCAATAAAATACAGTGCAAACCATCCATTAAAAAGTTGAACAACAATAAACAGTTAGGAAGAAGGTGAGGCATATCTGTAGGCGTTACATACAACGATTGGTTTCAAGTAAAGAAGACGAACCAGATGCTAATCAGAATGTACGTATGTGAGCACCCATGGCATCAATTCAAGATCTCCTCTGCCTTGTAAACGAGGAACGACTTGAAGTAGATGCCCAACTCCTCTACACTCTCTCTCTCTCAACTAGATCCATTAGTTTCCTTAGAATTTCAGGAAATCCAAGCTCTTGTTTGATGGAGGCATCGTTGACTAATGCTATATGCATTTCTAGGAATTCAAAATGGAAAATATTAATGTGGGAAGTTGTTGAGGAGGATCTTTATTTGCAGCAACAGCTGGTGGCTGCTGCTGAGGGTCATGATCGTGCCATGTCATTACAATACAATCCAACGGTTGAGTATCAAACTTTTGGGGTATACGTGTAAATAAAACTTTTTATTTTTACATTCAAGATTTAATTTTTTATAAATTTACAAAACAAGTCCTTGATCTACCGATCCCAAACCCCCATTTCGCGTGGATATGAGTGGTCTCGCCGTCGGTGCCGCTGCAGGTTACTAAAATTGATCATTCAACAACTAAAATAATTTTTTTCGTGCCTGCTCATCTACATGTCGCCGTGCTTCTAGAGCCACACCACTCACACCGATCAACGTTTCCCGCGGACTAAGCTTCACCAACGACTAACGATCATTAACAAGAAATAAAAGTAACCCTAAAAAACACTAGACAATTGAGGAGAAATTATCAAAATAATACATTGCATCGGAAAAAAAAAAGGATTAAAAGTGTCCATGGCCATACTAGACAACAACGTGGAGCAACTAATGATTTCTCGGTTGAAAAAAACAGCTTCGTATTCCGGGGAAAGAAAAACATTTGCATGTGATTCCTCTCTTGTTTTCATAGGAGTGAGAATTAAAAATATTTTTGGCACATCTAAAGCATCGATGCCCCAAATTTATCAAGCAACTTCCGGCGTAGGGGGAAGGTTGAAATCAAAATCGAATCTCCCACGAGGAGTCTCTAGTGGTGGTTGAGATCGACGACGACGACCGAGGGCGAGTCAGAATCACTTTGGACCCACCACCACCACTACCACCACTGCAAGCAACAAAATCACCCAGGAAACTAGCAGCAACAGCTGGGTCAAACCTTAAACGCTAATGGTTCATGCCCATATCAAAAAAGAAAAGCGGATAAGCGGGTGGCGACACTCCAGCGGGGGCGGCAACACTCTGCTGCAGCTGCGGATGAGAAAGGACATGGATCGGAAATCTCATAGGGTACCCAGCAGCAACGCCAACGCCATCTCGGTATAGTAGATCGAGGTCCAAGGTAGATGGAGGTACGATAGGTGCCAGAGAAAATCCTTCCCAGCAAGAAGACTTTACAGTGCTACTCTGGAAGGGACTTTGGTTGTTGCTATGGTTGTTGTTGTCGTTGTCGTTGTTACTCACAGAAGGTAAAGGAAAGTTAGTATTTGCCTTAGATCCCCCAAACTCTCGCGGCAGTGTCGTAAGCTCTTGCGGCTTCTTCCGCCGTATCAAAGGTTCCCAGCCAAACATGACTCTTCTTGCTAGGATCCCTGATCTGTGATGCATAACAACCCCATGGTCTCTTCCTCACACTCCTAAAATGCACCCCTTTCCGCTACCTGCAACACCACCGCCGGCGCCTTTAATCCCGTTACACTTATCACAAGGAGCCATCTTTTTCGGTTCGTCTCTGGGAAATGGGGGTTTGGGATCGGATAGATTCAAGTTATTTTGTAAAGTTATAAATATATATATATATATATATATATATATCTTCAATGTAAAAATAAAAAGTTTTATTTATAAGTACACCCCCAAAGTTTGATTATCAACCGTTGGATTGTACTGTGATGACATGGCACGATCATGACCCTCAGCAGCAGCCAGCAGCTGCTGTGCAAATAAAAATCCGAGGGCTTGTCAATGCCTTCTCCTTTTTGCTTCGTATAAAAAAGTGCGGTTACTATTGCACCAACTGTATATTATTAAAGACATTTTAACATATCAAAAACAGCAAAAAGCACTACAATCGTGTCCATGCCTTCAAACATAGAAATATTACCACCCAACAAACTTCGCACCTAATGCGAAGACAAGTAGCCCTCATTGAGTGCAGCCTCAACAAAAACTGACCTTGGATAACCACATATCCTTTATGAATAAAATATACGAGAAACCCTAAGATGACTAGTCTACTGAAACATGAAATTAAATTTTTGTGGCTAAGGGTAAACTTCAATGAGAGACCTCAAACCCAAGAGAGGAGTGATCTTGTAGCGACTAAATCCAGACTCTAAGAAAAGCTTCTGCCATTCTTTTTCTGTTCTTTCTTGTCCAACAACATAAGTCATCATTAACATATCAATAACGAGTTGGGTCTCTGTTGATTTGTGGTCTAGCTTCTTATCTTCCACCACCATGTCTATGATGATCACTTTCCTTGGGTTTCCTTCCCTGTCCTCATGACCAGAGATTGCCTCTTTACATCCTTTCAATATCTTTATGCATTGCTCATCATTCCAATCATGCAGAATCCACTGTCATGTCAGAGTTCATATTAAAGTTAGAAACCAAACATGTTAGGAAAATACTCATGCCAAAATGAAATAATTAAAGGGGATTCACTAATTACCTTGAGTAGAATTGCATCTGCATGAGGGATGGACTCAAACATATCACCTGCAATATATTTTACATTCTCAGTCCCTTCCAAAGTAGCAACCACATGTGGTAAGTCAAGCACACCGCATTTCATGCTCGGGAAGACATTAGCAATGGTCTTTGCTACAGTTCCAGTACCACCACCAACATCAATCAATGAACTTATTCCTTCAAACACACCCTTGCACTCTGTAACAACCACACTCGTCACCAATCTAGCGTCGCTTGCCATTGCTTCGTTGAAAAGCTTATTGAACTCATTGTTTTCACTTGCATAGTCCCAGGCGCTCCTCCCGTGAGCTGTCCTAAATGGATTAGGATCATCTCCCTGGAACCACGCACTAAGGAAATTCCAAGGCATCAACATGATTGGATCAAGCATTGCTCGCACGAAGGGTGACATATTCATGTCACTATCTTTAATGAGGAGCCTAGAGTAGGACGTGAGGACATATCCTTCATTTTGAACTGCAAAAAAGCCAGAATGCACCAATAAGCGCATGAGGCGAAACAGACAACCAGTCTTGGTCTTTGGTATGGCAAGCTTCGTGACTAGTTCAGAGAGAGTGATGGGTTGGTGATGGTTGTGAATAATGTCTGGTATACCTAACTGAACTGCACACCCAAGTGACATAGAATTGATGAAACTGAATACATGGTTCCATATATGAGCTTGAGCATTGAACAACTCCTCACCTCTCTCTTTCATAATGAGATCCATCAAGAAATCTCAGGTCTTACCGGATCTAGGTGATGTTGAGGATAAAAACTGATGCTTTGTATATATAGGAGCTCAAAGTGTTACAAGCATGTGTTTCATGTATTTCATGAGATTTCTCCTACCCCCTTCTTGGATAATGACAATGGCAAGGATATGGGATCTTTTCAACTGCTGCAGGGAAAGGGGTCCAGCCCGCCGGGATTTACATCCTCTGCGGCCTTAACTTCAACGGCCATCAGGCGGCATTCAATTAATGAATGCCAGCTGTCCTTTTATTTTTTCAAGCGTTAGATCTTATAATCTTGAATTAGTTTTTAAACCAGTTTAATTAATATTGGTTCATGATGACTCAAGACCAAACCAAAACGTTAAACCCAACCCTAAACCTTCAGCTTTCCATTATTTCCGTCCGTTCGTGGGAGGAGTTGTGGATCAATTTTTTAAGACAAAACTAGAGGAGGAGGATAAGAGATGAACACAGGTGACAATCAGAGAAAAAAATTCTTGGAGATTGAAGCTGTGATATGACTTCTTAATTCTTGGATCATGCAACGATGCATTTGCATTTGTGCTTGAGTTCGTTGTTTTAAGTAATTGCACAAAATCTTCCAGATGGATATTCGAAGGTTCTGCAAAAATTTGTGGAAGATATCTGTGGTTGTTTGTTCAACATTCTTTGAATGTGATGATTAGAGACCTCCATGAATTGTTAAAGATGGGAAATAAAACTTAAATTGATAACAGGCATATATAAAATTTGTGAAAGTCGATATGTCTCAAACGTAATGGCTTTTGTACAAGGGACCTCAGGAGATGCGGGCAACAACGAAGTATCCATTTGAGAGCCGTTGTGTTGCTTGTATTGTTGCCTTCCTCGCCATTTCTATCAAAACAATGGCTTGATAGCTCTTTGGCAACAGAGCTAGTATCAATGGTGGAAGTAAAGGGAGGCAAGGTGAGCCATTTCCCCTTCTCCACTGTACACAATTTCTCTTCTTCTGAGATGGCCGTTGCATTGCTAAGGGAAAGACATAGCTTAATTTAGTATGATATTAGTATAGAGTTTTGCCGTTGTTTGTTTCGTTGGTGTCAAAAAAGAAGATCGTTGTGGGAGAACTCATTCCAACATTTGTATTTTCAGTTGCAATGTGGTCGCTTGTTGAGAGAGAGAAAGGTCAGAGACGTAACAATGACACAGCTGCCGATTTTGAGAGAAATGCCGAGTGAAAATTGAGGATTCACTTAGGCTGCTGCTTTTGTTTGCTGGAATAAAGATGGGATGGGAAAAAAGGGGTGGGAAAATTCTTGAAAAACGTGTAGATTTTTTACTTTTCTTTTAAATCCCAAAATGGTATATTGTTTGGTTGCTTGGGGTGAGAAAGTGGGAGACAAGTTTCCTTGATTCAAGGAAACTTGTCTGCTGATGTGGCAGTTCAACTTTCCCACCCCATGCCATTTTAAAACCCCAAATATTTGGTGGGACTTTGTGGAAAAGTTGGGAAAAGTAAAAAGTGGGACCCACCCCTATCACTTTTCCACAAAACCCTTTCTTTTCCTTTCCTTCTCCCTCACCCCACTACACATGAGACCCATATGTTTTTTTTTCCACCCCTTTTTTCCCACCCCACCTTTGCAAACAAACGCAGCCTTAGGGTTGGGTTTAATGGTTTGGTTTGGTCTTGAGTCATCCTGAACCAGTATTAATTAAAGTAGTTTACAAACTAATTAACGATTTTAAGGATTTTAAGGATCTAACGCCTGAAAATATAAGAGGACAGCTGGCATTCATTAATTGAATGCCGCCTGATGGCCGTTGAAGTTAAGGCCGCAGAGGATGGAAACCCTCCAGCGCCGCCCCTATCACCTTGGATTTAAACATGTGTTTTAATTAAGTTTAATGTGGTTTAGACTTTTTTGCCTCTATCCGCCACTAGGGCTTTTTTTGGGTAAAGGCATAAAGCTAGTTTGTCTCGTTGCTAATCTAAGTTCAATTTTCAAGAACCTGTCCTATATTAATATGTTAATCACCTACCTAATAGCTAATAAAACATGCAAATGACGTTTAATGTAAAAAATGAAGAAATATCGATGATGTTTTACGTTTTTTGACGGACGGTGGAGGAGGGGTATATATTATTTTAATTATATGTAAGGAGGAGGGGTCATTAGTGCTTGTCGAGTTGTCGACCACTTACCAATACAGATAAAAAATGAATATGTTTAACGTGTCTTTTTTAATTGGGATTAGTTACATTTAATTGAGATCAGATCCTTGATAATTTGCCGATTGTTTTAAAAAAAATAATAATTGAACATGTATTTTTCTGTATGTTGAGGATAGGGATATCACATAATAGACTATCAAGCAGGATCAAACCAACAACCTCTTCAGTAAGAGGTGTTCATCTTTTGTAAATTTTGATTTCGGTATTTAGATTTGTTAGATTTGTAGAGGTGGCCTGTTGTCTTGTCATGTGGCTTCTAATGCATATTCATCAACATGAAGGAGATTTTTCATTTGAGTAAGTTCGGATTTCAGGTCTTTTAAAACTCTTAACTCTCATCTTAAATACCTTAGCCCGATCCTGATCTTAATCTTCATTTTACAGGGTCAAGATCACAAGGCCCAGCCCTAATCGATATCCTAGACCTAACCATAAAATAATGCAAAGGTTTTTTATTGCAATTGGGGCAAAGTCACTACTCAAGTCACATACTCAATCCTGATCCAATCCTAGCTGCTGGATTTTTGTTTTAAAATAAAATAATATTATAAATATAATATACTATTTCGATAAGTTTCAAAACATTAAAACTCTATGTCCCTAGTTTTGTTTTAGGACTCTTGTTTATTCTTACTCTATAGGACTCTTCTGGATGTATAGATTCCAATCAAAGAGTTTTGGCAATTCGGCATATATATTAGGTAATTTAGATTACCATATGTGTTTAGTCCCACATCGGATGGAGCTAATGATTATATGATTTATATATACATATATAGCTCCTAAGTGGGGTGTATGCCGATAGAGAGCTAAGTGTGGATCACGTGCATGCACCGAGCTGGACCGAGTCGGGCATGGTTGTGGTAGTGGTCCGTAGACCTTAGTCTAATCAGGCCATGGGGTACTATAATATTATACAAATAATATTAAGTGTCTATAATGGATCCAGAAAACCCGGTTTTGGGTTTTGCAGTAGGGAGGTGATTGATCATACAGTCACAGGTTTTGGGTTTTGCAGTAGGGAGGTGATTGATCATACAGTCACAACTCTCTGAAGGTGACCTTACGTACATATGTAGCTCTCTAAAGGTGTCCATACCAGCCTATAAATAGAGGTGAAGCTCCGAACAAAGTACTTACTCGGTTTTTGGTGAAAAGACAGAAATTCGAATTCTAGAGTTAGAAAAATTCCATTTTGTTTTCTTCATTCCTGTGCTGTGTATTACCTTCGTATCTCCTTTGCAAGTAAACTTTGTTGGAGTGCTGCCTTCAGATCTAGGAGTTGTTGTATCTTGGAGGTGAGAACATCAAGGTCAAACCCAGTCTGCACTGAAGGGGGCGTTCAAATACCTTAAGGAAAAGTACTGTTCGTACACCTCAACTCACCCTGTTCGAGTTCGTGCTGGTTTTCCTTTCGCTTATTCTACTACATTCGGGTAAGTGATTCTGACATAAGGTATACTTTATATATTTGTTTATCCTTGATTCTATTATTGGTCTGTCTATACTGTGCCTCTGGTCTTCTAGTTCTAACACTAACCCAATCAGGGCCACCTTGACCGGCCCTTCAATGCTAGAATTTTGAACCCAAACCTTGTTCAGGCTTAGGGTTTGGTAAACTTGCATCCTTAAGTAAGATTTATATGAACATATCAAGAAACATAATCCAGACGACCAGCTAGCATTCTCATTACCAATGCATTGTCAAGCTCCTTGTTTGAAGGATAAAAATCGGATCTTGTGAGTCATCAGATTCAAATAACAGTGGCAATGGAAATCGGTAGTGGTGAATAGCATAAAGATATGGTTCACTCTACTTATCTTGGTCTCTTTCAGCTATAGAGGGAAAGGAATTGTAGAGCAGCCACTCTATTGGTTGTGAACGTGAGCATTAGAAAGTTGCAAGATTTCTCTTCTCAGTAACATTAATTGTTAATGACTAAAATGGTTATTCTATCCTGGTCGGTCTGACCCTTAGGTTTATACGGTCCAATCATTAGTTTTTATAACTTTGTCCAGCCATCCGGTCTAGGGTCGATCTGACCATCTGTCAAGAAAACTCAATCAAAGTACTTTTCTACTATATATCAATTATCTAGAAGAGTAAGACAGGTAAATAACTTTTTCGTAGTTAGACTCCGAATCTAACTTTGTTATCTTATGTACACTATATAAACACTACAAGCTGGCATAAGAAAGTAAGTATTCATATTCTATATGATCAATTACTTAAGTCTCTTATTGAGTAATTGAGATCATATCTTCTTGGTACTGACTTGCTCATCAGAGACGTATTGACCCCTCAAGGTCAAGCACGTATTTTGCAGGAACTTAGAAGAGAAGGATGAGCAGGATTTCGTATCAACATTAATATCTCCTATTTTACATACCTACAAATAACAATAAATTTCTAATTACATGTTCCACCCATCTCCAAGAGAATAATGGAGATTATACGGTGTTATTTCTTTTCGCTAAAACATCATTTGTATTATTAAAAAGGGGAAAAGATTGAAAAATGAAATAAACATAACAAGAGCACCTGTCCTGCACTGCTGGAGAGGGATTACTAGCTTCTAGCATCTTCAAGAACTTAATTACATTCTTGAAGCTCCGTCAAACCTAAATCATGGTCTTTCCAAGGCATCCAATCCATTTCCTTCACCATCAATGAAAAACACCCTTCTATCACAGCTGAAGTATGAAGCCTTGCCACTATTCTTGCTATATATATAATCTGTCACTGTATTTGTCTCATAATAGCAGTCTAATAGCAAGGAGAAATCTTCCATTCTATTGTCTCTAAAAATCCTTGTGTGTCTCGCCAAAGTAGAAAATAAATGATGGAACTTTCCATCTCTGTATGCACCACTCCATGTTAGCTAGACTTGTAAACGGACCGGATTCGGCTCGGATACGCCAGCATCCGAATCTGAATCTGATTAGCAAATCCGCTATCCGAATCCAAATCCAAATCCGAATCCGGAAAAATTTAGAGAAGGCATCCAAATTCGAATCCGAAAATTTATCGGTTATCCGATAAAATATCCGATTATTGATTGATAATTGTCACTTTTTTACCTTTTTTATTATAAATTTCTAATTACCAAATCCTTGCTATCCGAATCGATTACCGGTATCTGAATCCGATTATCATCTATTTTTAAAGAAAAAATGTTAAATACTTTACTTTATCCGGATATTATCCGATCCGATAAGCAATTATCTGAATCCGAATCTGGTTGCTTAGCGGACGGATACAGATATTTTCCGGTCAGAAAATTTTTGGATACGGATACCCTTAAACGAATACGAATGAGAATTCGGAGGCGGATTTCGGCTATCCATTTACAGGTCTAATGTTAGCCGAGTCACATCCTGTGAGAATGAATAACTCTCTATATCTCTCAGAGATGGTTTATTAAGAATATAAGATACAACTAAGAGGATACAAAAGGTATTTTACAAAACTAAGGGGGTATATGAGGAATATCTCTAACACCCTCTCGCAAAGTCAAGGGTCCACATAGGAGCTTGAGTTTGGAACACAAAAAATGAAAACAAGAGGTTCCTAAACTCTTTGTAAGAATATCGGCAAGTTGATCTGTAACAAGTAACTCCCCCTTGGCAACCCGATCACGAACAAAATGAAAGTCAATCTCGATATGCTTCATATGAGCATGAAAGACTGGGTTGGCTGAAAGATAAGTGGCCCCAATATTATGACACCATAAAATGGGAGAGGAGGATAGGTCTACGCCGATCTCACGTAGAAGGGATTGAACCCAGGTAAGTTCAGTGGCTGCCATTGCAATAATACGATATTCACTCTCGGTGCTAGAGCGTGCAGCAGTGCATTGCTTACGGGACTGCCAAGAAATCAAATTATCTCCAAGATAGACGAGATACCCACCAGTGGACTTGTGATCTCATCTGGGCAACCAACCCAATCAACATCAGAGTAAGCCTCCAGGGTGCATGTAGGAGATGGAGTTAAATGTAAACCATATAAAATGGTACCTTTAAGATACCGTAAAAGACGCTTTAGGGCAACCCAATGCTCATCAGTCGGTGACCCTAAAAGTTGACACAACTTGTTGATGCTAAAGGAGAGATCCGGACGAGTGAGAGTAATATATTGAAGAGCGCCAATGAGACTACGATATAACAAAGGATCACCAAAGGGTTTACCACCGGTCTTGGTGAGAGGTGGATTGGTTGCCATTGGTGTCGAAAGAGGCTTAGCATCAGTCATCCTAGCCTTGAGAAGAAGATTGCTAATGTATCGTTGTTAAGAAAGAAGAAGCCCATTAGTCAAAGAAATAAGTTCAACTCCAAGAAAAAATCGAGCAGGTGCAAGATCCTTTAAGGCAAATTCAGCAGATAGAGAAGTCATAAGCGAATCAATGCTTGTAGTAGAAGGCCCAAGTAAAAGAATATCATCAACATAAACCAAGATGTAGAGAGGGCCAGAGTGATCATGATGCATAAACAACGAGGAATTTGTTTTGGATCCATGAAAAACCCAGTTCTAAAAGGTGAGTGCTAAGCCTTTGAAACCAAGCGCAGGGAGCTTGTTTCAACCCATAGAGAGAACGCTGAAGTTTACACACAAAAGAGGAATAGCGTTGATCAACATATCCTGGCAGTTGCATCATATATACATCCTCATCTAAGGTCCCATGTAAGAAAGCATTATTAACATCCAATTGGCAAATATGCCAACCACGAGATATGGCAAGAGAGAGGAGAATCCGAATAGTGGTCGGTTTTACTACCGGGCTAAAGGTCTCACCATAGTCAAGCCCATATTCTTGAGTAAATCCTTTTGCCACTAAGCGGGCCTTATAACGTTCAACAAACCCATCAGATTTTCTTTTAGTGCGAAATAACCATTTGCAACCCACAACATGACCATCAGGCGGTGGAGGAATCAAAACCCAGGTATGATTAGCAATTAGAGCATTAAACTCAGCATCCATAGTAGTACGCCACTCTTGATACTTGACTGCTTGTGAATAACAGGTGGGCTCCAAAGTAGAAGGCCCATCAGCCATTAAAGCTAAGGGAAAAGGATGTTTGGTAGCAAACATATTAAAATGCACCTTTGGAATTCGAGTGCCATCCTGAGAGCGGGTCACCATAGGGTGACATTGAGAAGAGGAGCCATAATAATAGGTTCGGTCAATGGGCCCTTAGGAACATCAGCAACAGTTAGGGCCATAGTGGGCCTTATTACATGACTTGTAGAATTATCAAATCCAGTTCTAATTACATTACAATTAGAATGTCCAAATACATGTTGAATTACATCAATTTCAAAAGAAACAAGAGGCCCATTTGATGTGTGAATATCTCTAACAGCAAAACCAGTAGCAGCTGTACTTGCAGATCTATGAGGTCGTGGAGATGCTTGCTGTGACTCGAGGGCTAAGTTGAAGGCAGGCATATGAGAATGTGATCCAGAAACAGAAAAAGGTGAGGAAGAGGAGGGAAAAATAAAAGGAGCAGCAGGAAAGAAGAAGAAGAGATGATGTAGGAGGCATGGAAGACAAAAAAATCTTGATGAAAAGGAAAAAGTAATTCATCAAAAACAACATGCCGAGAAACAATGACAGTTTTAGACACAGGGGTATAACAACGATAACCATGATGTTGAGAGCTATAACCCACAAAATACAAGGGGCAGAACGATACTGAAGTTTATGAGAATTGTATGGACGAAGCATAGGAAAACAACAACAACCAAAAGCCTTTAAAAAAAATATAATCAGGATGATGTTGATAAAGACGAAAGAAAGGAGATATAAAACCAATAGCAGTAGAGGGTAATCTATTGATTAGATAAACAGCAGAAGAGAAAGCATCAGTCCAAAATTGAAGAGGCATACCAGCATGAGCTAATAAAGATAAACCAACCTCTACTATTTGACAACAAAGTTTACGTTCAACCCTTCCATTTTGAGATGAAGTGTGAGGACATGAAAGCCTGTGACCAATACCAAAGGCTAAAAGAAAGTTTTTAAAATTGCGAAATTCACCCCCCCCCAGTCAGTTTGAAGGAATTTAATAGAATGAGATAGTTGATTTTCAACAGAAAGCTTAAAAATTTTAAAAGCATTCAATGCATCAGATTTATTAGCAAGAGAATACATCCAAGTATATCGGGTATAGTAATCTACAAAGGCAATGTAATATCTATGACCTTCTCTTGAGGAAACCCGAGAAGGTCCCCAAAGATCAGCGTACACTAATTGAAGCGGAGCAGTAGAACTAGTGGAACATCGAGAAAAAGGCAAACAACAAGATTTTGCCAATTGACAAGAAGAACATACAGAATGGGACTTATTACCAACAGTAGGAAGGAGAAACTGAGAAATAAGTCTCTGAATCACAGCAGAGCCAGCATGCCCAAGCCGAATGTGCCAAAGATCACGAGTAGCCCTTTCAGCTGAGAGAGCAGTCACAGAAGATTGCATAGTTGGGCTTCCAGAGAAAGTATAGACACCATCTTTAAGCTTGCCGGATAGCAAAGTGTGGCCCGAGGACAAATCCTTTACAAGAAAATGATCAGCAAAGAATTCAATAGAAACATGATTCTCAGCAGTCAATTTGCTAATAGAAAGCAAATTATGGGAAGCATGCGGGACATGTAGTACATTCTTGAGAACAAACTGAGAGGGAGATGAATTTAAAATAGCAGTACCAACATGTTGAATGGTCAAACCTGTTCCATCTCCAATACGAACCACCTCAGAGCCTTAATAAATTGTAGGAGCATATAACTGATGAAGATCAGGAGAGATGTGATGAGAGGCCCTAGAGTCTGGAATCCACACAGAACCGGTGGAAGTCTGAAGAGCACAATGAGCTTGAGCAGTATAGGAATCAGGGGAATTGCACTGGTAACAATTCTTGGCAGTATGACCAGGACGATCACATAATTGACAGAATAAAAAAGGTCTACCAGAAGTACCACGATGAAATGGGCGAACAGAACCATCACAGCCAAAATTCATACGATTTTGAGAGCCAAATAGGGACGGTGGTTACGACCACCAAAATTCTGGGGAGAAAAAGGCCGATTGTAACGAGTACCACCAAGATGCTGTCCAGAAGAAGAAGAAATATCAAGATTTGCGCCCTGACAGCAGAAACATTAGTCAGATCTTAAAGAGCAGCAGTGGATCGAATTTCTTCACACAATAGCAAGCCATGTAGATCAGAGAAGGTAACCGATGTAGCAGGAGTTGAAATTGATATTACAAAGGCCTGAAACTCAAGACCAAGACCGCCAAGAACATAGAACCAAATCCTCATCTGAAACATGATGATTTGCAAGAGCTAATGCATCAGCAATCTGTTTTACACGAAGAAGATAAGCAGCAACATTATCAAAACCTTTCCGAACACTATGAAGCTGCATCCGCAGCTGCATGACACGCGCTTGAGAGGCAGAAGTGTAAGTCTCAGCAAGAGCCCTCCAAACAGCAAACGATGTTGGAATATTAATGACCTGCGAGTGCACCATCTCAGTCAGAGAGGAAAGAATCCAACTCAATAAAGCTTGATCTTGACGCTGCCAGATCAAGAAAGCCGGATTAGGAAGTGGTGGTGAAGCATCATTCACCATTTGCAGAATCGGAGGCGGAGCCGCACATGTACCATCAATAAACCCTATGAGATTAAAGGACTTTAGCAGAGGGATGAACTGTGAACTCCAAACAAGGTAATTCGTGGCCAAAAGTTTGATAGAGAGAAAATGATGAACACTATTAAATGAAATTACTGATGGAGATTCAGGCGAGTGCAAATCAAAAGTCGATGATTCAGACACCATGAGAAGTCAAGAGAAACAGAAACACGAAGCAAGAATCAGATTGTTGATCGCCTCTTTCAGAGCAAAACCACTGCAAGAACAGAGTTTCAGATCAGATCGACCACCGCAAAAACAAAGTTTCAGATCAGATCGTGTGCAAGAAGGAAGAATCAAAGTTCAGATCCAGAAAATCCAGAAAGTAGAGCAAGAACGCTGCAAAAAACTCGTTGTGTACAGAAGTTGGAAACCAAAGCAAGAACTGACCTAGCGACAGATACCATGTGAGAATGAATAACTCTCTGTATCTCTCAGAGACGGTTTATTAAGAATATATAAGATACAACTAAGAAAAAGGTATTTTACAAGACTAAGGGGGTATATGAGGAATATCTCTAACACATCCAATCCATAGCTTCTGAACATTCATCAACATGACCCATTTTATTCCATGCATTAAAGCTTCGAACTCAGCTTTATAATTTGTTTTAACTCCTAAATAAACTCTGCAGAAGGCAATCGTTCTTGCTGTAAAATTGGCTTATTGTTAAAGGAGAATCCTAATATTCCTTGTATGCCACTATTCAAATGTTTTTTGTTGTATTTGTTATCCCTTGTTTCAGCCTTTTAATATTCACAAGTTCAGTTTTCGTACTGCTAAGTGCTTATTTCTTGGTTATAGCCCTAATCATAAGGGATTTTAATGTTTTAATCTTGATAATAGAAAATTTATTGTTTCCAGGAATGTTACATTTGATGAATTTCAATTTTCTGGTTTGACTTCTTCTTTGACTTCTTCTTCTAGTTCCTCTGTCTCCTGTTCTGATTTTTATCTTGCTTTTCCTCCTTTTGAACCTCTTCCATCCTCTGTTGTCTCCTTTAATTCATCTCTTGTTAAAGCTTCCTATGGGTCTTCTCCTTCTTCCACATTTTTACCTGCGCAGCCATCTCCCCTGCTTACTGTTTCTCTTCCACCTAGTTCTGTTGTGCCTATTAGCGATGTTCCTATTGTATATACCACCTATGAATGGATCAACAACTAATACTCTTGAGGATATGTTGTATAGCCCTTGCCAAATATCTCTACTGCCTCAGCCTTGGACAGCAGCTGAGTTACCTGCGAATGGAGTAGCAAATATATTGCCGCCAAGTGATGTGTTGTCTGCCAATGGGCCAGCTCCTTTATTGGATACCAATGGATTTGTTTCTTCTAACTTTATGCTTAATACGATGGGCCACCTTCACTTAAATTAGATGGGTCACTTTCTTTTTTACATAGTCACTAAAATGCAACTTAATGGGCATGTTTCTCCTACTCATGCGTCTATGGCTGCTGCTGGTTTGGGTCATTCTCATCCTCTGATTACTTGTATTTATGGATGGTACCCATGTTCCTCGTGTCCCTTATGGTCTTTGCACTACGAAATACCCACTACTTATGGCTCTTCTATCATCTCTTTGATATTGACCCAAGTAGTTACTCACAGGCTATTAAGCATCATGAGTGGAGGTGTGCCGTGGATGTTGAATTTAATGCTTTACTTGGTAATGGCACATGGGACCTTACCCTATTACCTTCTAATCGCCAACCTATTGGCTATAAATGGGTTTATGGAATCAATCGAAAATCTGATGGTAGTGTTGAGCGATACAAGGCGCGGTTGGTTGCTAAAGTTTTGCTCAAGAACATGGGGTTGATTATTCTGAGACTTTTAGTCCCGTTGTTAAAACAACTACCATACGTTTACTTCTTTCTTTGGTTGTTTCACGTGGTTGGGTCATTCGTGAGCTTGATGTTACTAATGCTTTCTTGCATGGGTCCACCCGTGAAGATATATATATATATATAGTGCAGTCTATTGGTTATGTCAATTCTCAATATCCTGATTACGTATGCAAGCTCAAGAAATCATTGAACAGATTGAAACAGGCCTCGTGGGCTTGGTTTGATCGTCTCAACTCCTTTTTGAAATTGCTGGGTTTTTGTTGATCTAATACTGATTCATTTCTTTTTTTATGGGATTGATTCCTTTGGCCCTCTTTACATTTTGATATACATAGATGATATTTTAAAACTTGGGCCCTCTAGTGTTGTTGTTGATACTCTTTTGGCCCAGCTTGCTAAGGAGTTTGCAATTAAGGACTTGGGTCTACCCTGATATTTTCTTGGTGTTGATCTTACACCAAATGCTGATGGGCTTTTGTTATCTCAAATAAAGTATTTTCTTGGGCTTCTCCAACGTTCAAATATGGTTGATTGTAAACCTATTGGATCTCCATGGTTTCTTCTTCATCTTTGTCCCGCTGTGATGGTGTTCCTTTATCTGATCCGATAGAATATAGAAGTGTCATCGACAACTCTCACTAGACCCGATCTCGCTTATTCGGTCAGCAAGCTTTGCCAATTTATGTCTTGCCCATCTGATGTTCATTGGGTTCAGTCTAGCATGTCTTACACTACATTAAAGGGACTTTGTTTCATGGGTTACAACTATATCAAGCTTCTACTATGGATTTACATGCCTATTCGGATGCTGATTGGGCTGGTTGTATTGATGACCGCAAGTCCACTAGTGGATTTCTTATTTTCTTGGGCTCTAATCTTATATCTTGGCAGTCTCGTAAACAATCTGTTGTGGCCAGATCGAGTACCGAGAGTGAGTTTCAGGCTCTTGCCTTAGCTACGGCCAAGGTTGTTTGGATTCAGTCTTTATTGCGCGAATTACATCTTTCCTTGTCCTCTCCTCCCATGTTGTGGTGTGAGAATATCGGGGCTGCTTACATGTCTTCTAATCCCATTATTCAAGCTCGCACAAAACACGTTCAGATTGATTTTCATCTTGGTCAGGACAAAGTTTCTTAAGGGGATCGCTTTATCTCCACTTCTATGCAATTGGCTGATGTGCTGACCAAAGCTCTTCCTACTCCTTGTTTTCTTCTCTTACATGCCAAACTCAACCTCTTGGATGGTAGCTTGAGTTTGGGGGGGGGGGTGTTAAGGGAGAATCCTAATATTCCTTGTATGCCACTTGGTAGTTTTCTATTGGTCTTCAATATTGTATTTTATCTATAAATAGCAGAAAAGTAAACTTCATATTCAAGGTTGAATCTGAAGATTTATCACACTTATGAGTATGGGTACAAATTTTATGGCTGAATTTGTAGCTCTACTTGGATTCTAAGAAGAAAAAAAAAACAGGCTAATTTAATGAATGTAGATAATACACAGAGAGAGTGCAACTCATAAGCTATAGTAAGTTGCATTGTCAAACAATAATTCCATGGTGGTTTAAAAAAATGGAAGTATTACAAGAGTTACTTAAATGGAATCTCATGGACAATCTTTCCTGTTTTCCATGAAGTGAAGGTGGTAGCAGATCGGCTAGCAAAGCTCACAGTTAGCCAAAGCTCAAGACTGCAACACCAACGTCTTCAGTCTAGAACTGTAGTCCTTTCGTTCTTTAGGATATTAGATGTATGGAAGAACTTGAGTTAGGCCTTTCATCCATTTGAAGAACACACATCCTCAATTTTCAACTTGCATCACGATTAACCAAGCTGCAGTTGGATTAACCCAGAGTCTTGCCCCATCAGGTTTTGTTGAAGTGATAAGGCAGGTCTGATTGTCTTAGGTACTGACATCCAAATACAAATTTAGGGTAGTTGATGTTGTTCAATTCGCCATACTTCACAAACCATAAACTGTCCAAAAAAGAAAGTGTACAATAAAATTGTGATAGGACTCAATCTACACAATCCGGAATCCTACCATTAACCTTTCTATCAGCAAAACAGAGTTCAATTCATTAGCACAAAACAGGAATACAACAACCTGAAATGACTCTGTTTATTCAATATTGTTGATACTCATTCATCAAAGATACAAACAGCTTTCATTAGATGCATTCGATTCTTGGAATTGAAATCTAGCAAGTAACCATGACCTTTCCTGCTATTTAGATTCAATGGTCCCTTGCAATTACAAACTCCCCTGACCCGAGAGGTACTCCTCTCCCCAGCAAGCCCTTTGGCTGCTAATTTTCATCCCCCCCCCCCTTTCTCCCCTCCCCCCTCCCCTGCCTTACATACTCCTTCTCTCCATATCCTAACAAACTCATAACCAATTGTCCCACTCTCAGTCAAACACTTGTTGCCAACTGGATCTCCCTACGCATAACTACTTTTCCCACTCTCAGCCAATCACTTGTTGCCAAATGGATTGTCTTCAGTTGTATCCCCTGTAGTGGCAATCGGTTGCACCTTGTAGCCCTTATCCTTCTTTCTCTTGTATACTTTGAAGATTAGGGGCTTATCAACACTTCCCCCCTTAAGTTTCACCTTGTCCTCAAGGTGAAAATCTGGAAATTCTTTGTGTAACTCATGAAAATCTTCCCAAGTGTTTTCACATGAGGGTAAAGCTTTCCGTTTGATCAATACCTCTAATGTGCCCCGTGAAGAGTAGCAAATCTCTAATAGTTCTTCCGGTTGTAGTTGCAACTAGGGGTGTAAACGGACCGGATTCGGATCGGATAGTGGTATATCCATATCCGCATCCTATTATATTCGGACGGATTCGGATAATATCCTATCAGTTTTCGAACGGATTCTGTCAGATTTGGATGATAATCGGATAGTTATTTTCTCAAGTAGATTCTTTTAAATGGGCATGAATATAGATTGAATACAAGTTTTCGACTACCTGATTACATCTTTATCTTTTTTTTTGTGAGGGTAGGTTTGAAATTTAAGAATTTAAAAACTTTGGTAGCTATTTTAGTAGAAAATCTAGAAAAATAGTCACATATCATTAGTAAAATTTATAAAAATAAGAATAATAAATCTAAATAAGTAACTTAATCGAATAATTTTATTGGACGGATAATAATCGGTAAGAAAGGGGTATACCATATCCGCATCCTATTAATAATCGGACGGATTCGGATACCCCTAAACGGATGTGGATGTGAATTCGGAAGCGGATTTCAGTTATCCATTTACACCCCTAGTTGCAACTCTCCATCCTCCATCAGACAGGAGGGTAGTGGCTGGGTGTTAGTGGTACTACCATGCACTTTCTTCAATTGGGATACATGGAATACGGGATGTTTTTTTGAACCTTCCGGGAGATTGAGCTTGTATGCTATAGGGCCAATTTAAGCAGAAATTTGATAGGGCCCATAGTAACAATGTCCAAGCTTCTCATTAGGCCGTTTGGCCAAATTTTTGAAGCGATATGATTGGAGTTTAAGAAACACATCTTCTCCTATTTGGTAGGAAACCTCCTTGCGGTGTTGATTGGCTGACGTCCGCATACGATCTTGTGCAACTTGCAAGTTATTCTTCAGCTCTTCTAAAATGATATCCCGTTCTTTAAGATACACATCAACATCATTCACTTTAGAAGAATCTCCCTCCCATCGCAACAACATTGGAGGATCATGGCCATATACAACTTGAAATGGAGTGAGTTTGGTGGTTGAATGGTATGAGGTATTATACCAATATTCTGCCCAAGGTAGCCATGTGGTCCAACTTCTCCGCTGCCTAGCACAAAAACAGCGTAAGTAGATCTCCAAGCTGCGGTTCACCACTTCAGTTTGGCCATCCGTCTAAGGATGATAAGCACTACTGAATCTGAGTTTAGTACCTGCAATTTTGAACAGCTCAGTCCAAAATTTATTGATAAATATCGGTCTCTATCAGACACAATGGTGTGTGGAAACCCATGCAATCGGACCACTTCCTTGCTGAAAATTACAGCAACATCCTTTGCAGTGTATGGGTGGAGAAGCGGGATGAAATGTGCATACTTAGAAAGCCTATCGACCACCACAAATACCGTGTCTCCTCCTTTAGTCTTCGGCAGCCCACCAACAAAGTCCATGCTGATATCTTCCCATATCTGCTCGAGAATGGGTAATGGCTGCAGCAGCCCCTCGGGTTTTATCGCTTGGTGCTTGCTCCTTTGGCATGTATCACAGCTAGCCACGTATGCTTTTACCACTCTCTTCATCCCTACCCAATACACCACAGCAGCCAGCCTCTTATACGTCCGTAGTGATCTTGAATGTCCCCCAAAGGGTGTAGCATGAAATTCCTCAAGCAATTTTGGGATATACCTTGATTTTTTAGGAATTACCAGCCTCCCTTTATAAAAAAGGATTCCCTTTTTCAGTTGATAGTGTGGGAACTCTGTGGAACCCCTCAACAGTGATTGGATCAGATCCCGATACCTTGGAGAACTTCGAATTTCTTCTTCTAACCCCTCTCCTTCTTCCCAAACTGTTGTAGTGAGAGTGGAGAGGCGAAGCTCCTCATCCGTGCAACGAGATAATGCATCAGCAGCCTTGTTTTCTCAACCAGGTTTGTAGATAATCTCAAAATCATAACCCAAGAGTTTCATGATCCATTTTTGCTGATTTTCTGCCATGAGTTTCTGATCCAACAAGTATTTCAGGCTCCTTTGATCAGTGCGACCTTGAAGTGTCTACCCAATAAATAATGCCTCCATTTTTGGACCGCCAACACTACAGCCATCAATTCTTTTTCGTACACCGACTTGGTGCAAGCTCGTGGAGTGAGTGTCTGACTCCAATAGGCTATGGGGTGACCTTCCTGCATCAGCACAGCCCCTAAGCCCAATCCTGATGCATCAGTCTCCACTATAAATTCCTTAGAAAAAATCAGCCATTGCTAACACCGAAATGGAAGTCATGGCCACTTTCAATGCTTCAAATGCTGAATTAGCTATAGTATCCTAGTGAAATGCATCTCTCTTCAACAGATTTGTAAGGGGAGTAGCAATTTTCCCATAATCCTTAACAAATCTTCGGTAATAACCCGTCAATCCTAAAAAACCCCTTAAGGCTTTAAGGTTCTTAGGTATTGGCCACCCCAACATGCAACTGATTTTACTCAGGTCGGCGGCAACGCCCTCCGCTGAAATGATATGCCCCAAATAATCTACGGAAGTCACGGCAAAAGAGCACAATTGTTCACCACTAACTTGTGTTGTACCAACAAGTCAAACACAATTTGAAGGTGTTGCAAATGTGCTTCCATAGTCCTACTAAACACCAAGATATCATCAAAAAATACCAATACAAATTTCCTCAAGTGTTCACGGAATACCTCATTCATGAGTGCTTGAAAAGTGGCTGGTGCGTTGGTGAGCCCAAATGGCATTACCATAAATTCATAATGTCCGTCATAGGTGCGGAAAGTTGTCTTCTCTATATCCCCTTCCACCATGCATCTTTGATGGTACCCAGACTTGAGATCCAACTTGCTGAATGCTTTGGCTCCTCCTAATTCATCAAGTAGTTCATCAATCATCGGTATTGGGAATTTATCAGGTACGGTGAGCTTGTTGAGTGCTCGATAATCAACACAAAAACGCCACCCTCCATCTTTCTTCCGTACTAGCAAAACAGGGCTGGAATATGGACTTATACTCGGCCTGATCAAACCTGCTCCTAACATTTCCCCTACTAACCTCTCTATTTCATTCTTTTGAGAGTGTGGGTATCGGTATGGCCTAATGTTAGGTGGAATACTTCCTTCATTCAGCCTTATAGTGTGATCATACAGCCTCTGTGGTGGTAAACCAGTAGGTTCTAAAAATAAATTCTCATATTTCCCCAATAACAAGAGCACATCTTCCCTGATGTCAGTATTTGAGGTAGAATCTTCATATATGATTTTCAGTCGAATCCCTCACCACCCAGTTCAAAGTGTTTGCCAAGCTTGGCCCCAGGTCACCTCTAACCTGAGCAACGAAGGATCCCCAAGCAGCTGCACCTGTTGTTGATTCCACTCAAATTGCAAAGTTCGAGTCTTCCAATTGCTGCGAATGTCGCCTAATGAAGATAACCATTCGACCCCAAGAATGACATCTACACTGCCCAGATCAAACAAAAGCAGATCCTGGACGAAAGTGACTCCTTCCACTTCGATCGGAACCTTGTGACACATTCCTTGCCCTTTCACCTTCTTCCCATCTCCTAATTCCACATAGAATAGGCGATCGCCTTCTACCTGTAATCCCAATAGTTCGACTAACCTTCGGGCAACAAATTTGTGAGTAGCTCCACAATCCACCAGAATCGCAATTGAATACTCGTTGATTTTTGCTCTGAATTTCATGGTTTGCGGAGAATCGAACACTGCGACTGAGGTGAGAAAGAGTTCTACCCCCATCGGTTCGACTACTACCACCTCTGACTCATCCTCAAGTAGTTCTTCAACATCAGTGCCTTCTGCTGTTTTGTCTTCATGCATTAACAACACCTTCAACTTTTTAAACCCTTCGAGTAAGGAGCGTCGCATCGGAAGCAGAGCCCCTTATCCATCTTCACTTTCATCTCCTCTAGCGTCAGCCACTTTGAGCGATTAGAGCTGCCGGAAAGAGTTGCAGGTACCATCTTAGAAGAAGACGCTGTTGCGGGCGAGAGGATAACCCCTGTCGTTGCTTTTGAGTTTCGACCCGAGTTGGTTGGGTTAATTCCGGTTTGGTTCGATGACCCAGTTGGTGTATTGACTCTTGGTCCACCCAAATTGACCCCTCCAATACTCACCTGTCACATCCCCCCAGCCGGTACCCTAACTAGCATACCCGGGAGTGTGATCCACAGCCCCGAAGATCAAGTATCGAGGAAATCATCCTCCCACATAGACAATAACAGGAAATAATCAACGTTTAATATTATAACCAAAATATCCAAATCAGGAAATGAATAAATAATGTAATCAGAGTCCAAAAAATGATACCAAATATCCGAAGATATCAAAATGGAGTAGAGAGAGGCGGAAACTCACTCCACAGATACAGCGGAATGTAGCATGTAAGTCTAAAAAGAATTACAATTGAGTCAAAAGAAAATAAGAAAGACAAACTAAACTTAAGAGTTTTCTATCCTATAGATGACATCTTCAAAATAGTGGACTTCGTCAATCCAACATAGATGTTCCAATTCCACGTTGTCTCTAATCGTAGTACACAACTTGATCACTTACGGGATCAACAGTGTAATCTTGATTGTCACCAACACCTTGCGTGTAGTACGCTTCATCATACTGTCCTTCATAGTAGTCAGAACCTGTAGGATAATCTAACAAAACATTGTACAAAAATGAATGAGTTCCGAAAGAAACTCAGTAAGGCAAGTTAACTCATAACAACATAAATAACATGCGGCAAATCATAACAAGATGCAATGCAGTATGAAACAGATAATGTATATATGCATCTAAACTTTATGTATGCTGGTCTCTATTGGCAGGCATGCTTTAAGTCATAGCACCATACTTCTTTAGGTCGTTTGTCACTCCCCCTCAATCATACATGATATCTTGGGTCTGCCAGGGTAATTGGGTAAAGTCCTCATCAGAATCCATGGTTGGGGATTAAGTCACCACTCTCTCACATCACCATTGGTCTAAGTACTAGCGCATGTCAAGGTTAAGCCTAGCCCAATGCAAGTCATCTACTCAGTCACATCAACTCAGTTCCAGATACGTCCATTCCTCGTCCCTGACGATCCTTTCCGGTATCCTTCGCACTAGAGTCCTAATAGTCCCAAATTACAGACTCATCAATCCTATTGGTTATCCACATATGGTAAACGGGAAGCTCTCATGTCCTCTCACGGGTTGGTTACCTGTCTTGAGCGCCCATGAGCCCAAGTCTATTCAGATGCAACCCTCCAATAAATGGCCCCCACAATGTGATTCCCGTCCTCTCACGGGTTGGTTACCGGTCTTGAGTGCCCGTGAATCCCCAATGCTGCCACGGGTCGTTCGGTCTCAATTCCCTTCCGAATCGGGTCTGATATGATGGGGACATTCGAGCCAAACACTGCTAGACAGTCCTAGGTATGACACCCAATGATTCAGGAAAGCGTCAATGGGCAACCCCTGAAACATCCCATACTATTTCCAATAATGTCCAAGGACAAAAGTGTCAAAAGGACACCCGTCAATCCCAAACCATACCTAATCAAACACATTCTCAGATCAGTCATGTCATACACAATCAACAATTCATCATATAAAAGAGCATATAAAGTCATGATCTAATCATTAAACAATATAGTAATAAGCAATTCATATAAGCTTGAATAATGAAAAAGAAAACATAAGTGAAGTTCTACTGTACTTACAATAATACATCAGAAGTATAAAGTACAAGAACAATAGTTAAACTCAGATTTTCATAAAGTATAAACTCAAGAGTGTACGATCTATGTTATTATGAAATAACTGTCCTTACCTTGATTATTGCCGAAGATAATCCAAAGATCAAAGAGAGCAACTCCAAACTTAGCAAATAGACTCCTAACAAGCATAGATACAACATTAGTAAAGATACCTAAAAGATCAGAGAACAAACGAATCAAACTAAGCGAAAAACAAAGCTACTGCCTCCTTTGGTCGAGTGCTTGGTCTACTGACCCAGTCAACCAACCGAGTCAGTACGAAATTGCAGAAACTAGATTGGTCATAACTTCTTCGTTTGAAGTCGAATTGATCCGAAATTTGAAGGGGAACTTCCTAGAACGTATTAGAATTATTTGGGAAGGTAAAATCATCAAGTCAAGGTCAAAATATGGGTTCTTGATTTGAACCTCAACCATAAGGTTCTCAAGAAAACTAACTATGATTACAAGATGAAAGGGAATAATTGCTTGGCCAAATATAACAAAAAATCATTGAATATCAAGTTTAGATTAATCTAAACATTGCCCATAAAGTTTCCCTCGCATGGGAGGTTACCAAAGGTTTCCAGAAAGATCATACAAGGTCAGGGTTTCAAGAAAATATTCGGCTAGGGTTAAGATCATGACGATGATCATAGATCCTAAAGAATAGAATGAGATCACAAAGGGATGGTTGCAAGGATGCAGCATCTTCTTCCTAATCTCAATCAAGAATAAGATTAAAGAAAAGAAATTCATAATGTCGAAGTGATTACTAACCTTGAATTGGCAGATCGGAGATGAGAAGCTTCAGATCTGCAGAGGAATCGTTCGAATCACCAGAGAGAGTTTCGGAGAGGTCTTCTCACGTTCAAAAAGTGTTTAGGAGGCTGCCGTAACTAAGAAACACGAAGTAGGGTTTAAATAAAAGTGAAAAACCATAAAATTGCATTTTCTCGGATTTAGCAAACCTTTGGTCGAGTGCTTGGTCGACCAAGCAAAACAGCAAGGCCAAAATAGGAAATGGCGGATCAAATGGGCTCTAAACCTCAAGGGCTTTTGCACACATATCAAATGACATACCTAGGGTATAGAAATGCCTTCAAACCAAGTTAGATAACACTCCAAGTCCTTCAACTAATCTCATCTTCAGACAGGTGCAGCTTCCTTTCCAGATCAGTACAGGCTTCCAAGATTTGAACTCCACCATCAATATCCATGGGTTCAGAGTCAAACACCATGTCTTCTACTGAGATGGCCCATAGCTGGCTTCTTCCTTTACTCCGGGTCTTCGGACCTACAAACAACCGGGTTTCCGGGTCAAGGTCAGTGTTAGGTTAGGGCTGGATTTCACATTCACCCCTCTTTGGGCTCTGCCAAAACTCCACAATGTAGTGGGCTGCCCCAATGTGAACTTCTTAGGCCCATATAAAATGCCATTTTTTGCTTCTATGGACTGAGCCAAGTCCATGACATGGGTCAGAGATCTTGGTTCAAACAAATGAACCTTAGCCCTAATTTCCTCCCTAAGCCCACACATGAAAGCCCCTTTTAACCATTCCTCTTCCCTTACTCCAGCGGCCGTCGCTAGCAGCTCGAAGGTGCTACGGTAATCTGCAACTGATGTTTCCTGCTATGCATCAACTAATGCCTCTTGCGGGGATTTCATTTGAGGTGAAGCAAACCTACGATGAAGCTCCTCTTTCAAGTCTATCCATGATTGAAATGGACGCTGCAACTCTCGAAACTGAGCCCAACCTAACGCAGGTCCTTCGAAACAGATAAGTGCCTCTTGGAGTTTATCGTCCTCACCCAATCCTTGTATTGTGAAGTATCTCTCGGCTCGGCTTAACCACCCATGAGGATCTTCACCTTTGAACAATGGAAGCTCTAGGTTCCTTGGGAGGAAATCACGTCGATTTGGGGTTGTTATTCTCCTCTGCTCTCCTTGAGGGTTGTCGCCGAACATCGTTCGATCACCTTCTCCTCTTCTTCCCGTCAGAATCTCGCCAGAGTCGGATTCAACTTCCACTGCCTTCCCCTTCGCCAGGTATGCCCTCAATTCACTCATCAATGCTACCTGACCCTGCTCAACACGATCGAATTTGGAATCGATTTCTGCTATGTGGTCTTGTAATTCCCTCATTCCCGATTCGAGAAACTCCACTCTAGTCTCCATCCTACTCCTGACCATTCCCTGGATGACGAGCTCTGATATCAATTTGATAGGACTCAATCTACACAGTCCGGAATCCTACCATTAACCTTTCTATCAACAAAACAAAGTTCAATTTATTAGCACAAAACAGGAATACAGCAACCTGAAATGACTCTGTTTATTCAATATTGCTGATACTCATTCATCAAAGATACAAACAGCTTTCATTAGATGCATTTGATTCTTGGAACTGAAATCTAGCAAGTAACCATGACCTTTCCTGCTATTCAGATTCAATGGTTCCCTTGCAATTATAAATTCCCCTGACCCGAGAGGTACTCCTCTCCCTAGCAAGCCCTTTGGCTGCTAACTTTCATCCCCCCCCCTCCCCTGCCTTACATACTCCTCTCCATATCCTAACAAACTCATAACCAACTGTCCCACTCTCAGCCAAACACTTGTTGCCAGCTGGATCTCCCTACGCATAACTACTTTTCCCACTCTCAACCAATCACTTGTTGCCAGCTGGATTGTCTTCAGCTGTATCCCCTGTAGTGGCAATCGGTTGCACCTTGTAGCCCTTATCCTTCTTTCTCTTGTATACTTTGACAATTAAAGGCTTATCAAATTGTTTCAAAAATAATATAATTTACAGCTATCTGATCAAAGATAATGTAAAGCATACATCAAAAAGTTGAAGAACGAACAGATATCATACTAGGTAAATGAGATTGAAAGAGGTTGCATGCCTCACAAAGGTTAAGAGGACCATATGATTTCATAAAGGAAAAGGGACTGTAGAGATAATCTGCAACCCCCTAGCCCGGCCCCCAGAAGAGAAGGTAAACAATTACGAAGAAGGCAAGGTATGTCTGTAGGCTTTACGTACAACAATTGGTTTTCAAGTAAAGAGGACAAAACAGATGCTTACCTTATTGTATGGGAGCACCAATGGCATCAATTCAAGATCTCCTCTGCATTGTGGATGAGGAATGACTTGAAGTAGATGCCCAGCAATTTCAATAAATGAGATGAAGAAATCCCAACTCAAATGTCAAGCCAAATGGCTTGGTAGACAGTTTTTGAGAACAATCATTTCAGGCTTCAAAAATGGCAAATCAAAGCAATGGATTAGTGTATATGCCTTCATCCATGCAATTCCACATGAGACAACATTGCCGTGAATCACAGGACAAAACTATTTTAAAAAATTTCCACAGCAATGCAATAATGAGTAGATGGTATGAACAGCCAATCCACCAGACTAAAGAAGCAGCATCACGTACTCAATGTGCCAGAACAGTATCTAATAGCAACATAGGAAGAAAGCCTCCTTTGAAACAACAATTGAGGATGATCTTTTTCCTTCGCCTACTCATTTTACTTTATCTTCCTTTTGCTGCTTTGCTTAAAATTTACAACCAAATTCAGAATCACAATTTTGGTCATGTAAGGAAACTTATCAGATATTGGTACACATAATAGAATATAAAAGAAAATTCATCTTGGCGTGGGGGGTGGAAGGCAGAGGAGATTTGCCTTGGAAGAAAATCTAGCTTCAAGAGATAAGCGATGAGTAGCAGAGTTTCATGATAGACTACAACAAGAGGTGAGACAGGTTTAATAATCCTGGCCACGTGAATCCCTGGTTTGCTAAATTTAACTAATCAGATTAAACATCCAGAACCAATCCACTTACCAATGCATCAGAATTGCTCTACACTATCACGTCATTAGGACTAACGCACAGCCATACCCAATTTGTTATGAAGAAAAAATGATGCAACTTTAAGGGACTTTCCTTCAGAAAGGAGAAAAAGAAACAGTGATTATCCAATCGCCAGTTAATAAAAAAGATCAGTCAATAATAGAATGTCACAATTCTGATGTTTTCAAGATTATACAGACTTTGAAAGGGCTTTTCCTCAGCAAGGTCCAGTATATATACTTTGTCTTAAACTAAGTAGCCTCCTGCTATGCGAGTTTCTAAAATAATCTTCTTCCAAGAACTTTGCACTGCCCTACCCATTAATCTAACCAAGCCATAGGCACTAGCTAGTTGGGTGTAGAAGGATTAATTTATGAATTGCCCATTCATTTATGCTATCTCAGATGACAGACCACAGTTCATAACATTCCTTAATAGATTTCTAGCATCATTATATGAAAATCTCACAAGTAATGCCATTGCCATGAAAATCACAAAACAAAGTATTGATGAAAATCTCTAAGAGAATAGAGATAATGTAAACAATCAATAACAAAAGTTTGCAACCAAATGCAACCAAAAGCCCCAAAATCAAGAGCCTGTAGAGTGAATCAAAATTTGTACAGAAAGGCCCTAACAATAAGAGCTTGGGGGAGAAGGAATCAAAGTTCTTCAACAAAAGCCTACCATCAAAAGCTTCTGACTAAAATCCATATCTTCAAATGTTTTCTTCAACCTAGAAAAAGGGATCTACATCCCCACAGTCAGAACTCAGCTACGATTGAGAGCTTTCTTCAACTGGTTATGAGGGATACCAAGATCTAGACACACATACGCAAGAGTGAGTTTAGTTGCAGCAGGAGACTGACGATAAAGTAAGATCTGAACTGAGACCTTCGATTAAGATGAAAGAGAGAGAGAGAGAAGGGTCACCTTCATCAATTCAGAGTGAGCAGGAAATGACCACTACAGTTTGTGCTGCATAGAAGTGACGGAGTCAGCAGATTAAATGCATGGAAGCTGAGTAAACTTGGTTTTTTTTTTTATCAGGAACGATAAGGAATACATTGGGTGTAATTTCTTTAAAGAATTAACTAATTATTTCTTGTTTTGCAAGCATACTTCTTTGAACACAATATACACCTGGCCTATGCTTCAAGAACAGAAAAATAAACCATTTTATCGAACAGGTTTTAGGTGTTCTATTCCCATGGCCCAGAAGTTTTCTCCAGGAGAGTTATCAAGTGCTGGCTTAGCAGCTTCTAAGCTTCAGACCCAAACCAGGAAGTCTACTTTGAGATTTGCTGATACCAAAATATAATTACTAAAAACAAGAAATCATAACTGCTCATTGATCCAGAAGTATCCCATCTGCACCTGCCAGACGTAAATTACCAATGGTACAACCATCATTCAACTAAAACTTCTATGATAGATGTTGATCTGCTAGGATGGTAATATAGATTCAAATCCCTAACTAGCAACAACTCATCCAAGTAATAAGAGCAATCTGAATTAAAGGTTAACAAGGATCTTATTTGAATGATACACCAAAGCTGATAGGGAGTTCTTTTTTTCTCTTAAGTTATTCTGCTTCAACTCTCCAATACCTAAAAAGAGGAACAAGCACTACAAAGGCTTTATTTTGTGGCAACTGGAATGCATTGAATTAATGATGAAAATTTCAACTCAAAGGTCATTGAGCAGGTTTACTTCTTTACAAAATCAACTTTGCAACTTAATGATCTCCTATAAAATGTTTGCATTTCCTATTGCCCCATACGCGCAAGTCTGTACATAATAACACCACCCTTGGTTCGAGAATCTCTGTTTCCGCGGTTTCTCAGGATTTTTTTTTCTCAAGATGCAGACTCCTTAACAAAAGGAAATAAAAATATTAAGCATTATACAATTATAATAACCAGAATAGAGCTAGCAATTTAACTGGAAATATTATATCAAGCAAATCATTACAATGCGGTTAAGCAAGCTCATTGATGAAGCTCAGTGCTAAAATCAGATCAGAAATGCTATAGTTAAGAATCTGATTCCATCCAGATTTCAACCAACCACACACTGCAAAGTGCTAAAAGCACCTGCCAAAATCCTAAATCCAAACCCCGAAAACGAACTAACGGTTCACTATACAACATCAGCAAACAGTTCACGAAGAAAAAAACTAGAGCTGCTTTTCAAGCACGCTCACCCCTAATCCGACGAGCAAGCTGGATATCTTTGGGCATAATTGTAACCCTCTTCGCATGAATCGCACAGAGATTGGTATCTTCAAAGAGCCCGACCAAATAAGCCTCCGCAGCTTCTTGGAGTGCTGAAACAGCGGAGCTCTGAAATCGAAGATCAGTCTTGAAATCCTGAGCGATCTCTCGAACCAACCGCTGGAATGGAAGCTTTCGGATCAGAAGCTCGGTACTCTTCTGGTACTTCCTGATCTCTCTCAAAGCCACCGTTCCTGGCCTGAATCGATGGGGTTTCTTCACGCCTCCAGTCGCTGGAGCAGATTTCCTAGCCGCCTTGGTAGCCAATTGCTTCCTTGGAGCCTTTCCTCCGGTGGATTTTCTCGCAGTTTGTTTCGTACGCGCCATTAGATGTTGCAGAAACCAAGAACTTTGCGAAGGCAAATTATCGGAAATGGAAGCGAAAAGATTTGAAAATCAAAACTTGAACGCGTACTTGAAACTCTTCATTAGGTGGCTATTTATATGAGTTCGCAATGTGGCGGGATTTAAGAATCCCGGCCGTTGGTGCTTTCAGTGTTCTACGGTTCGGGTTTGTTTTGAAAGTTAAACACGGATTGCCAGCTTGGACACGAAAATTCATCAAATTTTAAGCGGGAAAATATTATATCGCTGTTTTTTTTGTTTTATTTTTTTGGTAACGAAGCTTTCTTTTTTCTTTTTTTTTTGGTCCTTATATAAATCCCTGGAGGTGGAGGTGGAGGTAGAGAAACAGTTGTTTAACGTAAAATATGGGGGGGCAATTCCACCAAATTCTAAAGATGTTAAAAGTTCGAGCCCCTTGAACAATGAATTCTGCATAAGTATTATTGGACCTACCAGTAAGTAAAAAATACATACTCAATAAATCCTAAGTTTCAAAATCCCCTCAACAATACAACAACAAATCCAATCTATGGAATGACTCTGACCATTGAAGGCCTCAATTGCATATTTGCAGTCTAAGAGAATAACCAGCTTTGTAATGTGAAATGATTGCGCCAATAAGACACCATCCCTTATCACCTCTAAATCCAAGTAGTCGCCAACATGCCAAAACCAAAGCGTGTCTTTACTGCTAGGAAATCTCCATGCTAGTCCCAAGTAGTATAACATTGTCCTCCCTTCTTATTTTATTTGTCCCAAGAGCCATCCACATGAACTAGAAAATGGTAATCAACATTTAGTGAGTTGGAACCAGATTTCATGTGGCTAAGTTCTTCATGTGAAAAATTCAAATGTACATATTACACTTCACTATATAATGCCCAAAAACTATTCATTAATCCTTCTAAAGAAGGTTGTTTCCTTTTCAAAAACAAATCCATTTGGGCTTTCCATAGAAGCCAACATAGTGTACTCCAAATCATATCCATCATCTCCAATTCATTAGTGAGTTTATATTTGGAGTATATAAAGTTAATCCAATCATCCATAGATAGACCCGAGAATTCAAACACATCAATTCTAAGGGGAGACACCTTCCGATAGGTTTGTGCAAAAGGATAGAACACAATGGCATGCATAATAGATTCTACAGAAGACACACACAACAAGCATAAAGGGGAAGGGCTACAATGTCTATAAAATAGATTCTTATTTGTGGCAATAGCTTCACTAGCCACCCTCCATATGAATGCTTTATTTTTGGTAAGTTTAGAATATTCCAAATTTCCTTCCAACAAGTAGAGAATGAACAGGGAGAGGTAATGTTACTAACTCCAAGAGATAATGCTAAACTAAGGAAATAGGTTGACTTCACTGTGAATTTTTCTTGTGTTTGTTTGGTTCAAAACCAAACATTTGTGGTAGATTGGGAGAGGATGGGTAACAATAAAATTTCATACACCTCAAAAGGTGAGAAGAATGATGTTAATACAATCTAGAGGGGGTGATTAGGTTGTATCTAGTGGATTATCCCAAATTCTCGGTTTAATTGCAATTTCAAAGTAAATTGAAGATTTAAATGAAAATTTGATACAATTTAGCAATTACAACAAAAGAATTTATAGTGGTTCGACTTTAAGTCTATGTCCACTCCTCTCTTGGCTTTAAGAGAGTATTCAACTAATGAATCTCTTTCAATACAATGGGTAGAGAGTCAAACCCTTACACTCTTTGTTCCGGGGCAAGAGAACCCTTTACAATCTTTGTTAATCAAATAGGGCAAGAGCACCCTTTGCAATCTTTGTTAACGGGCAAGAGCACCCAATGCAAATCCTAATCAATCTAGACTAGAATTCAACAATCAATACAAGTATAAGAAGTGATAGATATTACCTAACAAGGAGTGTGACAGTTTACTCCTTGTGTGATGTGATGCAATGAATGAAGCTTTAATAAAGACAATGCATCAATGAGAAGTCCCTATAGCCCTCAATAACTCCAAGCTTGACTTCAAGAAGTTTGCTTCATAACTTTGGAATGATCTTCAAAGTTGAATGGAGTTGGTGAGCTAGTAATCAATGCAAGATCACTTGTGTAAATGACTTTTTCACTTGAGAATGAGCAGTAGCTTTGTTGGCAAGGTTAAACCCCTTAAAAGGGGGTGGTTGGGCTTATAAAGAAGTCCCACAAATGCTTGCCCAAGATTCTCAATGAATATAAAATTTCATTGAAATTTTACTCCAGACGGTCGTCCGTCTACCCAGACGTTCAGCCGTCTCAAAGAACTAGCAGTTAAAAGTAGCCGTTATACTTAAGTCAAGGCCAGACGGACGACCGTCTGGCTAGACGATCATCCGTCTGGCTTTCTGTTTCTGAATAAAATCAGAAACCCAGATTAGACGGTCGACCGTCTGAGCTCTGTTTTGCTAAACAAGTTTGGGGCAGGGACATGGCTTGGGTTTTTGGACTTTTTGGTCAACCCTAAGCATTGTACACCTCACTAACATGTCCTAGGTCACTTTAGTAACATGAATTATATATAATTGATGCATTTACATATAAGTGTACGCGAGAGTGTCCTAAGCCCTAATTCAGCCTAAGTCTTGATCTTGGACTTGATCTTGTGCAATGGTCTTGATACTTATCTTGACTTTGGTTCTTTGTCTAAGATGGTTTGAGTTGGTCTTGAGTTTGATTCTCTGGTAATTCTTTGATCCGGTCTTTTTGCATCGAGATTCACTATGGTGATGAGCTGGACAACACACATCTAAATTGAATCATTAGTGAAGGGTTGACATTATCAAAACTGATTGGAGGCCGATGTGGCAAATGCTGACATGGTATTTCCCAACAAAGGAATAAAAAAGGTTCTTGTTCCATGTATTTGTATTCTAGTCAATTAACTCTCCCACCAAGGTAGGACCATTGGGCAATGGGGAACTCACAATTCCTTTAATAGGAATAGAAGGAATCTAAGGATCTTTATAAATCAAAGTGGATTGCCCATTGCCAATTTTCCTCTCAATCCCCGAAATTAGCAGGTCTCTTCCAGCCATAATACTTTTCGATCCCCAAGAGCAAGACCAGGTACCTCTACCCTTAACAAATCCTGATTTTGCCAATACTTTGTTGACATAATTCTTGACTAAAGAGTATCAAGACAGGTGATGAGTGTCCAACTTTGTGTCTTTGTCTAGCCAGCAAGGCCCTATTAAAACAGTTTAAATCTCTAAAACCCAGACCACCATCCATTTTTCTCTTACATAGGTTTTCCCAGTTGACCCAGTTAATTCCTTGTCCCTTCTTGTTTTTTCACCAAAACTGTCTGATTTTCTGATGGATCTTATTACAAAGGTCTTGAGGAATTAAAAAGCAGGACATAACATACATGGAAAGAGCACATGCAACTGCTTTAATAAGAATTTCCTTACCTGCTTGTGTAAGATATTTGTCCCTCCATCCAATCAATTTAGCACTAAGGTTATCCAAAATAAAGGAAAAGGTTCTAGATTTTGACTTACCAAAGGTGCTAGGTAGACCTAAGCAGATGCCATGTGAGTGCCCCTCCTGGATATCCAAAGTAGCTATTATCTCAGATCTGGTACCTATTGTAGTGTGAGAGCTGAAGAGCACTTTGGACTTATCAGAATTGATGTGAAGTCCTGATAGTGATTCTCACTCCTGCAATAAAACATTGATAATGATGCATTCTAAATAGTGGCAGGAGAAAAAGCATGGAATCATCAACAAAGAATAAATAATTTAGCTTTGGATGCTGTCTAGCTACTCTAAACCCAAGTAATCTTTAAATCCCAATATTAGAAGTTAAATCTTTGACTAAAAGTTTCAGAATGAAGATGTAGGACTTAAAGGATACCCTTGCCTAATCCCCCTTTGAAGGATAATCCTCTCAGTCAAGTCACCATTAATCTTGACAATGGTGATACATTGCATCACCCACCTTATCCATTTCTCAGCAAAACCCAATCTCCTAAAGGAGGCCTCAATAAAATACCATTCTAGCTTATTGTTAGCTTTATAAAGGTCTAGCTTAAGTGCTATATACCCATTCTTCAACCTAGATTTTTTCATAAAATGCAAGTACTCATGGGCCAAGTACACATTATCAGAAATGGGCATCCCTGGGAAAAAACCACTATGTGTTTGGCTAACAATGGTCCCTAAGATGGGGTTTAAGCGATTAGCCAAGCACTTGGCAATTATCTTGTAGGGAATAGTGCAATAAATAATAGGTATCAGATGGGAAACTTCTTGGGGGTTAGATATTTAGGAATGAGAGTGATCACAATCTTATTCAAACTTCTAAGCATATGGCTCCCCTCAAAGAAGTGTTGAATACCAAGTATCAAATCATTTCCAATGGTGTCCCAATTCCTTTAAAAAAATTGGGTTGAGAGACCATCAATGCCAAGGGCTTTAGTGCCCTTCATTTTAAATAGGGCCTTTATGATTTCCTCATTTGTGAAAGGACTACAAAGAGAATCATTTACCTGGCCACTAATGCATTGTGGGGTGCTTTCAAGAAAGTCATGGGGGGGGGGGGGAAGAGGATCTGAGGATTTATACAAAGAGAAGAAATGAGTCCAAATTTCAGATTTTATTGAGCCCTCCTCATTAATCCAGCTACCATTTCTATCCTTAAGTCTGAGAATAGAGTTCTTGTGTCTTCTTTGGGCAGTAGAAGCATGGAAAAATTTTGTATTATGGTCCCCTTCTTTTAACCGAATAATTCTAAATCTTTGAAACTAGTATTTTTCTTCTGCAATTAAGGAAGATTCCAGTTGATGTCTAAGATGGTAAAGCCGAGGAAGCATAAATATATAGGTTATGCAACCAGGGAGTGCATATAGGCCATGTAGTCGAGCTCGTCACCGACTTGGCCCTCCTAGTTAGGAGATCCGGTGTAGCATTAATCTGCCTACATATGTTAAGAAAATTACACTCCTCAAAAAAGAATTTAAGATGCACTACATCCATTACAATAGGTTGAATATCCGATGAGATGGTGGATGATTCCCTATTCAAAAGGACAATAAGATGATGACAATTTTGACTCAAGGACCACATGTTCCAGCCCCTTCTACCAAACCTAGAGAAGGGCCTCTTGTAATGCCATGGCCTTTGCCATTAAAGCTGAAGTTGCCCTCCTCGGTTGAGAGATCGCCCACACGGGAACTCCATCAGCACCTCTCTTGATAAAACCCAAACCTGCCCAACCCGTCTTCATATCAAAAGTAGCATTTTTGTTAATTTTATAGTACCCTAGGGATGGTGGTGTCCAAGATATCTGCACATTAGTAGAGGGTAACTTAGACCGATTCCAGCCACAATTTTGTTGGCCATGGGCCTCCAAAAATTCTCTAGAATGTCTCCACGCATGTTGTGCAATCAGTGTTGGGCTCTAGTTGCCTTTATTAAAAGCTCAATCATTGCGAGCCTTCCACAAACTACACCACATATAGATGCCCAAGCTGCCCGTTCCAAATTGTGCTTGCATTAACAACACAAGCCACCTTACCACATAAAAGTGGTTCATTTGATAACCATCTGAAGCCCAAAAGGCTACTTAACCATGTTGCTTGTGCAATCTCACAGTCAAATAAGAAATGGGTGGCATCTTCAACCTCTTTCCCACAGCTGCAACATACGGGATCATTGTTAAATTTTCTTCTCATCATAGCCTGGCCCATCACCAATCCTCCTGCAAGTACCCTCTATACAAAGAATTTAATCTTTGGGGCAATGCCAAGTTTCCACACAAATTTCCAAACTGCCATAGGTACTTGATTATGAATGTGATGTGATGAAGAGGCTCTCATATTGTTCTGCTCATCAAGTTCTTTTGCAAACTGGAGGTAAACTGCCTTGACTATGACTCTACCAGTTTTATCCCCTCTTCATACCAAATAATCAACCCTAGAAAACAACTTTAATGGCATCTATAGAATTGCCTCATCATCATTCAGCTGAAAACACCTCTAATCGATTCTTCTTTCCATAAAGAAGTATCAGCATCAATCAAATGTACTATCAACTGTAGTGAACATCCAGTTGGTTTAGGAGTCTGAATTCTATAATCTGGTCTGTTAATTACCCATTTTGCAGCCCAAATGTCAACCTGCTGCCCTGTTTCAATAGACCAGGTAAGTTGTTTTTTTGTAGCAGATTCTTGCCCTCCACAATCCCTCGCCATGCCCATGAATCACCAAGTTTTGTAACAAACACAAGAAAATCTTTTTGTGGGAAGTAAATAGACTGCAAGTACATGGCCCACAATACGTTAGGATGTTGCCATAGACATGCTGCCACTTTAGTGAGGAGAGCCATATTTTGCAAATAAGGATTCTTGTAGCCAAGACCCCCACTCATTTTAGATTTAAAAATTCTATCCCATGACACCCAATGGGTTTTACTTTTGTCTCCCACTTCAACCTAGAAGAAATTAGTAGAGAGTGACTTTATTTTATCATGAAGAGATTTAGGCAATTCAAAATGCGAGCAAGCATATTGGGGTAGGGCAAAGACCATTGACCTGAGTAGGGTGTCTTTTACCAGCAAGAGAGAGAAACCTGTCTCTTAGATGCACCCACTAATTTTTGTATTACCCTATTCATAACCTCTTTAAAAGCCTGTCTCTTAGATGCACCCACTATAGATGGAAGCCCCAGATACTAAGTACGTCCATGAGTTGAGAACCACTGCATAAATTTCACTAGTGTATTCGAACTGAAGAAGAGGTTGGATTTTTTGAGATTCACTTGTTGCCCACTGCCTTGCAATACAAATCTAGACAAGCCTTGAGATTGCACACTGCTTCCTATTTAACTCTGAAAACATCAAATAATCATCTACAAAGAGTAAGCGTGAAAGTGGTGGTACTCTATTTTTAATCTTAATACCCGTAATCAAACCAACTTCCTCGGCCACCCGTATTATTGTGCCAAAACCCAGAGCACATAGGATAAAAATGTTGTTGATAATGGGTTACCTTGCCTGGTACCCTAGTAGGAATCATTTCCCTACTGATAGTCCCATTAAGAAGAAGTTTATAAGAAATTGTGGTTACACAACTCATCACCATAGATACCCAAGATTCTGCAAAGCCCATTTTAAGTAAGATTGCCTTTAAGTAATCCCATTCTATCTGATCATAAGCTTTCTTCATATCAAGCTTAATGGCCAACAATTTTTTTCTTCCCTTTTTTTCTCCTTTTAATATAATGAAGGGCTTTATGGGCAAGAAAGACATTATTTGAGATTAATCTATTAGGAATAAAGGCAGAATGAAAAGGAGAGATTATCTTATCCAAGTATTTTTGTAATCTAACGGCAAAAATCTTAGAGTTCAACTTCGCTAGCACTCCTACAAGATTGATTGGGCAAAACTGTTATGCTACTTTAGGATTATCCACTTTAGGCAACATTCAAAAATCTGTATTAAGTTGACCAGAAGTACAGGAATCCAAAACAAACTCCACAATATCAGATTGAATAGAATCCCACATTTTTTGAAAAAATTGGTGGCAAACCATCGTGGCCGGGTGCTTTGAGGTGTCCAATTGCAAATAGTGCAGCCTTGATTTCTCTGACATAATTCAACATTCATATCCTCCAAAATTACAAGCTGCACTTCATGTAGCAATTGTTCTAAGGCGTGACGATCTAATGGTTCAGATGTGAACGCTATCTCAAAATGATCATGCAAAATATCTTCTATTTCTGCTTGGGAAGAGGTCCAAGCACCATCATTTGTTTTCAATTGAAGGATTTCATTCACCTATTGCCTCTATAGTGTGCATGCATGAAAATATGTTGTGTTGGCATCACCACTTTTCAACTAATCAGTGCGAGATTTTTGTAGCTAGAGCTCTTCTTCCCTCTTTAATTCTTTTGCTAAAAGTTCAGTTATATGTCCCACCTGTTCCTCTGAATAGGGCCATCATTAGCCACTTGTAAAATCTCCAATTTCTTTTTTAGCTTTTGTATCTTAGCCTGAATATGGCCAAAGGTATCTTTGTTCCACCTCTTAAACTCAATCTGGAAATTTTCCATCTTCTTGAACACCTTAGAGGCTGCTAGGGGCTTGCAATACTCCATGCACTGTGTGCCACATCTTTTACATGATGGATGACAGAACCAAACATTTTCGAAACGAAAGGGTCGCTTGCCTTTGCATTTTACCCCCAATAGTATCCAATATTATAAGATTGTGGTGTATTCCATTGCAGGGTTTTACAAATAATATAGCATCATAATATAATGATCTCCATACAAAGTTTAACAATGCTCAGTCTAACCTGGTGTGAATATTAGCATCCTTTTCCTGCGATTAGTCCATGTATAACATGTTTCCTTAAAGGCCAAATTAATCAAACCACACCAGTTAATCATCTCCAAGAAACTTGTACAATCGTTTGTGAGATTATAGTTGCCTCCTTTTTTTCTTTCCAAACCAGATGTGAATTGAAATCCCTAATTAAACCCCATTGTTGTGTTCTATGCTCTCCAATATGAGTCAGTTGGCTCCACACTATATATCTTTGTTATCTAATTAGATCCCCATGAATAAAGGAGAAGAACACTGGTTGTAATGCCCCGCATCTTTTTCTATTATTATTTTATTATTGTGGGTGAACGTGTCATTTTTGGTCAAGGTCAGATATCGCTTGTGGGTCCCACAACAGTGGAATTAGACTGAACTGAATATGAGAAAATGATCAACGTAAATTTCTGAACCTGGAGGTATGAATATTCGCACCCTAAAGTAGGTCATATGTAAGTAGTAGAGTGGGCCCACAAGCCCAGATCAAAGCCCATTAGTCATTTAATTAAATATATACTATATGTACAATATATATATATATATATATATATATATATATATATATATATATATATATATATATATATATATATATAATATATTATATTATATATATTATATAATTAACCTACTAAGAGGAGAGATTAACCGACTGAAGATGGAGGAGAGAGAGTTAAATGGGGAAGATTGCTTTCTGCGTAGGGGAGAAGTTACACAGAAGAGAAATACGAGAAGAGGATTAAGGAGGAAAGAGAAGAAGTGAAGCCGTAGGAGAGAGGAAAGTAGAGTGAAGAAAATGTTGCGGAAGAGTTAAGAGGTGAGGAGAGAGACAAAGAGAAAGTGGATGGAAGCAGGAGTAAGTGGAGAAAGACAAGAGAGAGAGGGAGCAGAAGCCATTAGAGGAGCAGAGGAGAAGTGAGAAAAAAAATATACAGAGAGAGAGAGAAGAAACGTGCAGAGGAATGAAAAGAGAAAGAGGAAAGAGAAGGAAAGATTTCAGATTTACAGAAACGATTAGAAGATAGTCAAGGAGGAGAGGAAAGAGAAAGAGATGAAAAAAAGGAGGAAGCAGAGCATGCATGTAGCAGAGTTGAGGAGGAGTTACAAGGTAAGAGAAGGAATTTCAGATTTCAGAAAAGGAAGACAGAGAGGAAGTGGGGAATAAGGAATAGAGAAAAGAAGTGGAAAAACGTGGAGTAAAGTCATTACACAGAGAGAAATCAAATAGAAATAGAGAAAGAGAAGAAGAGCATAAGAGAGAGCAGAGGAGCAGAACGTGCATAGGAAGAGAAAAGAGAGGTAAGACTATAAGAGAAAGGAAATAGAAGAGAGGAGAGAGAACCAGTGGACAGGAGAGGAGTGGAGAGAGAAGAAGAGGAATTAAAAGAGAAGCCATTGAAGGCCTTTGGAGAGAGAAGGAGTTGAAGGGAGAGAGAACAGAAAAAGGGAAGCAATTAAAGGAGGAGAAAGAGGAAAAAGACAAGAAAGGAGGAGAGGGAAAATGAAGAGGAGAGAGAAAATAATATTAAAAGGGAAAAATTCCCTGTTGGCTCCTGCGTCTTCGTAATTGCCGTTGATCGATCGAGATGCAGGGAGAGCGGATTTTAACGGAACCTGGGTCAAGACCCACACGCATGGAACAGGGACAGGTAAGTAATATTGACCAACCTGTAAATGTTAAGTGGGTGATTATGTTTAGTAGACATGTAACATGCACATGATGACATAAAGTCTATTTTATTTATTCATTGATGCAATATATGGAAGGTGCATGATATATGTGTGTTTTTGTATTGAACAAAATGCATGGGATTGGATGACAGCTTAATGAGGTGATTGAACTGCTTGAATGAAATGTTAATAGTGTTCTTGAACTGTTAAGCATGAATTTGCAAGAATGTTTATGCATGTTAAATGTAAAGTATCATGTGCTCATATGTAAATGATGGAATGTCATGAACTGTGTTCAGATGAGATTGAATGATATCGTGCTCTCATGTTTAAATGATTGACTTGTATGGAGCTATGTCCAGCTTTACTCATATGATAGTAAATGATGCTTGAAATGAAAAATGTATATTGAAATGGGCAGAGCATGGTAATACAATACTGGAATTGACGATGAAAAGAATAAAAGAAAAAGGAATAAAATGTAATGGCTTCTGTAAGTCCTGGTATTTATGTACCCAAATGGGAAGGCATGAAGCAAGACTGAAAAGTGAAAAGATTGAGTCTGTGCCGATGGCAATCCACGAGGTGTGCAAGGCCTTGTGCCTAGAAGCCACTTCGGTGGTGAAGAGACTAAGCCACTTCGGTGGTGAAGAGACAGAAGCCACTTCGGTGGTGAAGAGACGAAGCCACTTCGGTGGTGAAGAGACTGAAGCCACTTAGGTGGTGAAGAGACTGAAGCCACTTCGGTGGTGAAGAGATATGTGCATCATCTGGATTTGCCTAGGCTCAAGACTATAATGTCAGATAACTGAAATGCAAAGAAAGGAAAAAGGAAAAAGGAAGAAGAAAGGAAAAAGGGTCTGGAAAAGGATAATGGAAAAGGAAAATGAAAGGAAAATTGGAATGTATGATGTTATATGATTCTGATGTGGTGATGTGGTAATTAATGCATAATGAATTGCTTGACTTACTTACATGGTTGTCTTTATTGCTTACTGGGCCGCAAAGCTCATTATTGTAAATGTTGACAGGTATTCAAATACATGTTAAAGGCAAGGGTGCTGCCACCTGACAATGCCTTTTAAAGTTGAATATGTAAATTCACATTCCTTTCGTTGCGATTGATGTCTGTATAACTGGACTATGCAGATATGTATTCTTTTGCAACTGTATGTTCTTGACTAGACATTGTTGAAAGATCAAATGTAGACATAACGCCTCCAGACTTTATGTATATGTTAATGGGTCAGACGGTCAAGTAGGTTGTTTGTTTTGCCGTGAAAATGTTTTGTCTAGCATTTTGTTTTTATTGATTATAAAAAGGTGATAATGAGAGGAGCTGTCACGTGCCCTAGTTGAAAGTCCACGATGTGGGCCCCACTAAGCATGTGAAAACTGGGGTCGTGACACTGGTTGTTCTTTTTGAACCGCCACTTTAGTATCAATGATCCAATTTGAACCTAGCAGAACCTGTATGGATATATATTTTGGCCAAAATAAAGATAAACCCCCAATTGTACCTTTTGGTTCTATATGATATGTTGACTCCATATGCAAGCATTTGATCCAGTTATTCATTTGATTCCCTTCAGTTCATGTCTCCATTAAGAAAATTATATCAGGCTTCTCCGATTTCACCATGTTTTTCAAAGCTCAACGTGTCAAAGGTCGCCCCAACCCATACACGTTCCAACTAAGGACTTTCAAAGCTTCCCATGGGGAGGGTCCATGTCTACCACCACGAAGCTCTTAGTTAAAAAAGGCCTTGATGATTGGTTCCCAACAATAGGTTCAAAGATGATAAGGGAGGAATTTGGGTTCTTTGATGGTCTTGGGAGTTTGGCTCTTGGTTGAGGTTTAAGATTGGGTTTGGGTTTCCATTTTTTGGGAGTCAAATGTCATGGTGATGATGGTTGTTGGGGTTGGAGTTGAGTGGGGATGATGGAGTTTTTTGGTTGTTGGGAGTTGGAAAGGTGATGTTTGGTTGAGGCGAAATTGGGGCTAGTTCATGTGCACAAATGGGTAAGGGATTGGGTGAATACCTAAAGGGCTATGTTGGACCGATGTGGGGCTAGAGCTGTCTGCAAGTGAGACTCCAGTTAGTTGAGGTAGTAGCTAGAGTAAAGCCTGCGTGAGGTCACGTCTATGTAAAAGTTGATTTTGTAAGACATATAAAGGGGCACTTTAGTTAGAGGAAAATTGGGTTGAGGTCGGCCTAGGTGGAATGTTTGTGATGTGGGTCATGGGTTACATGTATGGGATCCCGTGTGGGAGCATAGGATAATGTGGGTAATGAGGGTTGTTGGGATGGACAAAAAATGTTAATGAAGAAGGCATAATGGGTGAATGATGATGGATTAATACATACATGATGATGGGATGGATGTTCCTACACAGGTGGAAGGTTCTTCAATCATTAGAGGCGTGGTAAGCAAGGCTTGCTGTGATCGTTTCTAATGCTATGGTTGTTGTGGCACTTAGAGATTGGATGGCAGGCTGATGCTAAGACATGGGTGTCAGACCTACAATTCCAAGTGGTAGGTGCCTGACTCTGTAGGTGGCGGGTGCAGCAGAGCTGTCGGGTTGACCAGGTGGAGTTTCTTCTCCTATAGCGGTGACAACGATTGGCGATTCTTGCTTGATCAATCTTGTCGTTGGTGGGGTGTAGAACGTATATCAGAACCAAAGAACAGAAGTTGAAACTCCTCGCAAACAATACCAGGGTTTGCAGTCATGTGCTTCAATATGGCGTTGCTCCTCATCACTTAGAGTCAAGCAGCGGCTATCATCATGCCTCAGATGACCGAAAAGGGGCACCCTCTTTATTTGAAGTGAATAAGGTGTTGGGTGCCATCTCTTCGGTACATAGGCATATTGCATTTAAGCTTCTCCTAAATATTTAGTGAGACTCTAATCCTCAAATAACTCACTTGTTCTCCAAAATGGTTGCCTTGGATAACCATTCCTTTATTGGGTTTTCCCAATGCGGCTGCCATTTGCATCCCAAGCTAAGTCTTTAAAAATTCCCGTTGAATGCCATGCATTTGGACCCATACATTACTATGCAACAAAATACATGTTCCGGTTGCATTCCATCTTTCAAGTAACAAGATATCTCCATTCACAAACCAAGGTGCCTCTTCTAGTACATTCCTAAGGTCGAGAAGAAGCTGAAACTGGAAGAGGAAAGTATTCTCACATTTTGGGGTCACCGTTACTTGGCCACAGGTGTTCCAGCCTTTTATTAGACCATTAGTGAGAGCTTGAAGCTGATAACATTTGTGTTCAAGAACTTTTCCTATGAGAGTAGATTGAGATGAGTAGATGATGCGGTCCTCGAAGTCATCCCCAACATAAAAACCCTCCAGTGGTGGAGGTGGTGGAATGGAGGAACTAGCCATGGTTATGAGAAGCACCGATATTAAGGGATTGATAAATGAACAATAGAGAAAAATGGGTGGAAAGAGATAAGCAAATAGGGTTTAGGTTAAAATATCACGCCAATGGCAAAGAATCATCACTCGGTTCTGGAGGAGAAATTAGACGATACGAAAAAAATGCCTTTGGGTGTTTCTTAGCACTTCTTCTCAATTTTGCATCAATATTCACCGATTTAGGAATCAGCAATTCAATTTACTTTCAATTGATTTCTCTCAGTTTTTAGTTGATTTTGATACCTATAGTCCCATGGATGGGAAGGCGAAGGGATGAAGTTCGTATCAAAGACCTCCTTAGTCTTATTGTCTCTATATGGGAGGATGCCATCATTGTGCCAAAAGCACATCCACAAAATAGTAAGATTTTTTTTTTTTTTTTTAAACAAGACAAAGTTTTTGTTACAATTAAAATACCCAACCGTTGTTCAGGTTGTTTCACCCAACTAACCAATGCTAAACCCATAACCAAGGGATGAATTGGTGCCCAAGCCATAATAAAGTCAATCACTACCATGAGAAAATATAAAGGCCGTGGAAAGAATAAGTGGACATCCAATAGTAAAGATTCACAGTGAGTTGGCATAACCACCTATCACGTGCTCGGGTTACATATATAAGCAGGTACAGCGCTATAGAAAGGGTAAGACATATACACACTCACTCTCACCATCTTATCACTTTCACCTTCATCTTCTTTCTTTTACTCTCTCTACAACTTTTGCAAACAAAGCTCTCAATCTCCATTGCCTAACTTGACCATCGGAGGCGGCTCTCTAATCACTTCAATCATTCTGCACCTAACAGAAATTTTGAGTTCTTGTAGACAATCTAATTCTAGGAATCAATCATAGACTTTGGGGTTAGTTCAACCCTAAATTTGAAGATTAGAGTGGTGAGAAACCCTAGGGGGAGATTCGACACCAACATTTGGTGCCGCCTGTGGAATAAGCAAGAGGTCATGGGCCATCCATTAGAAATTGTCAAAAATCCACCACCAATGGAAGTTCTAGAAGGAAGCCTAAGGGAATTGCGACTAAGGAGCAGGAAAGCTAAGAAAGACCTAAAGCTTTCCTATTTGGTTCCAACATTGACTTCTCATCAAAAATAGAGAATGAAGGATGAAATTCCACCAGTAGGGGATCTAGAAACCCAATTTGACCCTACAGATCATACACTAGAGTTCGTGATTGGGGTTCAACTTCAAATAATAGATCCACAATAGGTTCTTGCACAATTTGTGATATGTAGTGACAGATCTTGCGAGTAACTGATCTTTTTAGATCTTACATTAGGCAAGTTGGAGTCACCTCCAATGGGAATGATTCTCGTGAGAAAACCCCAAACTCTGTCACAAAATGTCATATCTACCTGAAATACCCAAAGGTGTGATCCATAGCCCTGAAGATCAAGTCTCAGATAATCATCCAACCATTCTACACAATAGTAAAATCATGAGCAAGAATCAATCAATGTATTAAGGGCCTGTTTGGTTACATGAATCCAGAGATTTCAAATCTCTGGATTCATGAATCTGAGAATTATACCCGTTTTTAGTATCATATTATGGGGATTCACTCTAGAGTAAAAAAGATAGAAGATAGAGTTCTGAAATCATAATAGATCATGGTCTCACACGATTTGGAGATCAAACCAAACAAAAGTATGCAAACTTAATAGATCTTAACTAGGTTTCTTCGAAATCTTACTGCGAAGTTCACGGAAGAGTTAGAGTGGATGGAGATTCACTTGAGAACAAAGGGGATAGTAGAGATAGGTCATCAAAGCAAATATAGACCTTGAAGAAGGTCTATACAGCAGTAGGTAGAAACAAGCAAAAGAGAAGAACTAGAATGAAGAGAATGAATGCTAACATTTTAGAAAGCGAAATGATGAACGAAAACCTTGACGGATATTTCCACACCTTCCTTCACCTTGGAGAGGATTCTCTTGAGAGTCTCTAATGGCTTTAGAATATATTAACACATTTTAGAACGAAAAATAATTAAATAGGGCTTCAAAAACCTAATTTTCCCAAAATGCCCTTTTTGCCTCGAAACAGGTTGGTCGCTTGGGGTGACCAAGGCAGACTACCAGAGCATGGTACTTTTGATCTAAACAGGTTTTGATGCTCTGAAAGCCCTAGCTTCTTCTTGGGTCCTTTTCTAAGTTATAGAAGGGTCTTACCTGGTCTTTCAAGACCTTCTACTTGTGTAATTATTGTACTCTTGATCCATCTACCAAGTCCGTCAATGTTCGAGTTAGTTCTTCTTCCATAATATGACAGAACACCCAACTTAACATCATCTTCATCTACATCATTGGTTCAGAGTTTAATTCAATGGTTACAATTCAAATGGCCCACAGTTGCCTTCTTACTACACTCAAGGTGTAAAATCCAGCCCAAACCTAACCAGGACACCCTATTTGTTTTGAGATAAAGAAAGACTTGTTTGATGTTAGACCTTAATGTTAGACCGTGATTTCAGTGTTTTTATCTTTGAAAGCCTTAGAAGGTTATGTCCGACCTTTTCCTTAGAGTAGATCCAATGTCCCAAAGTGAAGGAAAAAGTCCTTGTGGTCTCTCTTTATGGGAGACATGGTGTTTGACCTGAAACTCATGGACATTGACGATGATACCCCTTACTTGGGTACATTGTCGGCGTTTAGTGAAAATCTGCGCACCAAAGAGGGGTGAATTAGTTGAAGTACCAAATAAACTTCCGTGCTCAATCCGAAGGTATTTCCCGAAACTAGACTTCTTGATGGACTTATAGGATAAAACCCCACTCAATTTGACCTCGTATAGCCCTCCGAATCCCTGTCCGAAGTTGCTGAACTATTTCTGGATTTTCTGCTGAAACCTATTTTGGTCGATGTTCTTTGGTCGATGCCATCAACCAAAGTGCATCGACCAAAGTTGCCCAGATTTGAGAAAAAGATGTTGTTGGAATATTCTCTCACCTATTTAAGCTAGCCTCGTGTTTTGAGCCATATTACACTCATTTAGACCACTGAGAATGAGAGTGGAGCTTCCCAAGGCACTCCCTTGGTATTTGTGAAGGATCCTTGCCCCCAATCATTGCAATCATTGTCTCTCTTCTCCAAGTATCATCTTCCAAGGTATGATTCTTTCTCTTTCTCTCTATCCTACCCACTTCTCTTCTTCTTTTACTGATGAGACCATGGCCAAAGTGCTGCAACCTTGCAAACACCTTCCCATTTATACTTGCTTTTCCTTCATTCTTGCTATGCCTCACTTGCATCTTGATCCTTACATATGCATTACCATGATTCCTTGCTTAGCAACTTGATTTCTTATACTAGACTGAGATGTGGAGTATGATTAGTCTAATTGCTGGCTAGCAAATGATTGTAATCTTGTTCCTAACCCATTCCCCAACTAATTCCCTAGCTTCCCTTTCAATTACATCAATTTCTCACGAATGCTAGGATTCTTGTCTTTAGAACATAGGACCTCAATTTGGGGGTTTTTCATTTGGACCATTGGATTGTGATAACACTTGCTAGGTAGTGTTCTTACATTGTTATTAATCATCCCTCCAAGTTTCGGATCGATCTGAGCCCCGGAAGACCAATTTCGGACCAAAATCCCCAAAACCCACTATTCTGTCCCGAAGACATTTTGGTCGATCCTCTTTGGTCGATGCCATCGACCAAGGACCATCGACCAAATTTGTTGCTGACAGCAACCTCAGCCAATTTTGACCCGTTTGACATCTGATCTTCCCGATTTCTTCTCTAATCTCTTATTTATGTTTGTTTAGGGTCTTAACACTACTTTTGGATCATTCCTTGGTAACTCTTGATTTATCATCAACTCAACCTAAGGTAAGGATGGTTATCTCCATAAACACATAGGCTATGTACTTATGTTTTGGTGCTTTTACTTAGTGAACATAGTCTCCTAATTGCTTTTGAATATCATAGGACTGCTATACATGTTTTAGAACAATAGTATTGTGATTTCATATACTCTTGTCATAATGATTTATTATTCTTGTTACTTGTATTCATGATGGATCATTTCGACGTTATGATTTAGCTTTTATCATGATGATGTATTAAATGTATGAGATATGATGGACTTGAGTATGTGATTGCTTAGGTATAACTTGGGATTGGGAAGTGCCCTATTGACACTTCTGTCCTTGGGCATCGGAGGGAATAGTATGGGATGTTCTCCGAAGATGCCTATTGACACTTTCTCGGGTTATTGGATGACATACATAGGAATGTCTAGTTGTTTGGCTAGGACGTCCCTGTCGTATCAGACCTGAATTGGAAGGGCATTGAGACCGAATGACCAATGGTAGCAGTGGAGATTTGTGGGCACTCAAGACCGGTAACCAACCCGTGAGAGGTCATAAATCTCATTGTGGGAGCCATTTATTGGTAGGGTTGCAAATGGATAGACTTGGGCTCACGTGCGCTCAAGACCGGTAACCAACCCGTAAGAGGACGTGAGAGCTTTCCATTTACTATTTGTGGATGACCAATAGGGTTGATGAGTCAGTAATCCGGGATTACGCTGACTCTAGTGTGAAGGATACCGGAAAGGATCGCCCGGGGCGAGGAATGGACGTATCTGGATCTGAGTTGATATGACTGAGTAGATGACTTGCATTGGGCTAGGCTTTGCCGTGACATGCGCCAATACTTAGACCAAATGGTGATGTTAGAGAGTGGTGACCGAATCCCATACCATGGTTTGAGAGGACTCTACCCAAATACCACGGCAGTTCCAAGATACGGAATGGGTTGAGGGCGAGTGACTGACGACCCAAAGAAGTATGGTGCTATGACTTAAAGCATGTCTACCTTAGAGACTAGCATTCATAGAGTTAGAATCATACTTGCATCATGTGTTTCATATCATGTTGCATCATGTTATGGTTTGTATCATATGGCTTATGTTTTATGGAATAATTGCCTTGTTGAGTTCTTTTGAACTCACTCCTTTTTGCAACATCTTTGTTAGACTCTATTGCAGGTATTACTACTGTTGACTTTGACAGTCAACACTCTGAAGACCGAGTTGATGACCCGTACCCCACTGGTCACGATGTACAAGTTGATAAAAACTAGTAGTCCGAGATTGGGACTTATCTGGAGCAGTTCAGTTTTGTACTTATGTGTTAGGGATGGGATATCGCCTCATCCCTTTTTAACCTTTTTATTTGAATTGTCGAGACTGTAGTTTAGTTTGTTCCCTTGTTATTTTGGGAACCAGTTGTAATCCTTACTTTTAGTCGATCTACCTTCCGCTCTTATTATAGGGTGGGTTTTCCTCCCTCCTTTTCACACATGACTGTTTATCCTATTTGAATCATTTCCGTACTCTAATGTTATTTGTGAATCCTTCTGAGATCCTTTATTGACTTTTATTATTAAATTATTTGAATACAAAGAATTGTTCTTGCTTTTGATTATATTATTGTGCCAAGTGACTATGATCGTTCCTAAACTTGATCGGCGGGACCGTAATTCATTCCCCCGGGTAATCCAGATAGGGTACCCCCTTGGTGGATTTAGGGCGGCATGTGACACTGGGTTTTTGGACTTACGATATGGATTTTGGGGTTAGGGTTTTGAGGGATCTCACACAAAGAATCGAGAATCCTTCTCGAGTTTAAGTGTTATGGAATCAGCTCCCTCAGATGCATGAACCAAGAAGACGCGTTCATGAAGTCAATTCTTACATGTAAGGTGAAGGACAAGGCCAGAGTATCCATCCTGGTCAGAAGGAGGCATACACCAAGAAGAGGTAGAAGATCAAATTTCAATCCAAAAAATAGGGAAATTAGTTTAGAGCAGGGGAACACAATTAGCTGCCCCTAGAGGCAAGAGAGATCGAGCAAAGAAGAGTGGTCTTATAGATCATTCATTCTAGTGTCTATCATGGAACATAGATCAACTGAAGATTTAGAATTCTGGATGATGGAATCAAAAGGCTAGTCAAGAAGGAGGATAGTGATGCCAACAGGTCTGTCACATCCACCCGAATACCCAAGGGACTGATCCACAGTCACAAGATCAGGTTCATCATACAATCACAAACCAATCCACAAAATAATATAATCATGAGAAAAAGAACAATAATCCAATAATCAAATAATGTCAAATCCCCAAAAATCTCAAAAGAATCTTAGAAGCATGAATAAAACCGAAAGATAGCATTAGTTCCAAACGTCTTATACATATTTTATCATGGTACAAGTTTCTATTTCATAATCCCAATGGCGAACTAAGTGAGTCTTGTCACTATTGATCGTCATCGTAAGGGTATTCCAAATAGGCACACGAAACATTGCACATATCAAAGTCAATTCCCACAAGCGCCTCATATACACCCTCAGGGGCAAAAGCTCCAACGTCGAGTCTTCTCGATACCGCACAGGCCATCTAAAAGAAATTCCATGAGGGATGAGTTCCACAAAACTCAGTGAGAAACTCAACAACATATATCCACATATTTAAGGCACAAGAAATGAATGAACGATGAAATGATATGTAAGTGCAATGCAATGTAGTGATGCACTTAAACTCTAACCAATATAAGTCTCTAACTAGGTAGACAAATATTAAGGCACGCCACCAGCCTCCTCTGGGTAGTCTCACACAGACACCAAGAGCTCCGACCGAACTAGGAGTCACAACCCAATTATAGGGATATCAGTCATCTGATCGACCATGTCAAGGGATTAGGGCCACACTCTCTCACCACAACCATTGGCATGAGACTAGCATATGTTAATGAAATACCTAGTGCAATGCAAAGTCATCTACTTAATCACATCATTCTAGGTTCAGCTACCTTCCCCCATAGCACCAACCATCTTAGTTCAATATTCTTCCTTATCTAAGGTTAATGTATTCTATGGCATTGACCAACTCATACTACGCCTCCCCTTAACTCTATTTGTCATCTACATATGATGGGGGGATGCTCATTTCCTCTCATGGGTTGCTTACTAGTCTTGAGCGCCCATGAGACCAACCATATTGTTAATGCAACCTAGAGGGGGGGGGGGAGTGAATAGGTTGCAACTAGTGGGTTAGCCTAATTTTTCAGTTTAATTGCAAATACAAGATTAAGCATGCAAAGTTAAATATAATTGAGCAAATTAAATTGAACTTAAGTAAACTTGCAAACACACAAGCCACAACATAAGGATTTTATAGTGGTTCGACTATCCAAAGTCTACATCCACTTCTATCTTGGCCTCAAGAGAGATTTTCACTAGTGATTTTCTTTCAATATAGTGGATAGAGAATCAAATCCTTATAACCTTTGTGAGTGGCCAAGAACACCCTTTTACAATATTTATTCACGAGCAAGAGCGACCTCTACAATCTTTGTTCACGGGAAAGAGCATGCTAAACCAATTCTGATATACTTAGACTTAGAATTGAAAACAATCAAATACAATAGTATGGTTAGAGATTACCTAACAAAGGGTGTAACACTTTACCCCTTGTGTGAGAGTGATGTAAATGGAGTGAATGCACAAAGTAAATGATTTGCTACACCAATGACCTTACAACAACCTTCTATCACCTCACGCTTTGCTCTAATGGGCTTGCTTAAATGCCTTGGTATGTTCTTCTAAGGTGGAGTAAGGGTGAGAAGAAAAACACAATTGTCTTTTGTAATTTGAAAGCTTGAGAGTATATATAATGTGTGTAGTCAATGGACAAGGTTGAAGCTCTCAAATAGGGTGAATAGGGCTTAGCCCAAAACCCGAATAGAAAACAATCAAATTTTAGCCCAGATGGTGCGCTTTCTAGTTAGTGGTGCACCATCACTTGATAAATAGTCGTTGGGCTTTAGTAGTTTAGACGACGCGCCTTCTACGTGGATGGCGTGTAAAATCCACTAGAATTCTACCCCGATAACCCTTTTATTTCATGTCCAAGAGTGCTAGTAGAAAACAGTTGTAGAGAAGCGGATGGAAAAGTTTTTCAGAGAGAAAGTAGTCTTTTGTTTTGGATAGCCAAAAATTCTACTAACAAATAATGGAAGACAGTTTGACAATGATTCAGTCAGAGAATTCTTAGCACATTATTTTATAGAGTTTAGAAATTCCTTTGTAACTTATTCCCATGCTCCAATGCAATGGACAAGTGGAGGTAAGAAATCAAATAATTCTTGATGGGATCAAGAAAAAGCTGGAGGAGGCTAAATCTCAGTGGGTTCAAGAGTTACCTAGTGTATTGTGGTCACACAGAACACTAGGTAATTTATTAGTGAAGTTTAGTCTTAATTTAATACACCTTCGTATAAGTACATAAGTACATATAATATATATTTTTTTGGGTAACCATTATACATAAAATTTTGATGTAATACAATAGAGTAACCCTAATCTTAAAAAATATAAGACTATCTCTAATTCAAGTCATAATATTGACCTCAAGGAGATAACAACCTTTAACCTCATACTATGAGATGCTGGAATCTGTTTGCCAATTTTTTTTTAAAGTAAAATCTTAATTTTATCAACTAAGAATTATAAAGAATCAATTGAGGTTAAAATGAATACTAGGGGCATAAACGGATAATCGAAATTTACTTTTGAATTTGCATCCATATCCATTTAGGGGTATCCAAATCTGTCCGATTACTAATAGGATGCGAATATGACAATAACCTTTACTGACTGATTATTATTCGTCCGATAAAATCATTCAATTAGACTTGTTTTCTTATTTTTATAAATTTTTTACTTGAGATATGTGAATATTTTCTTAAATTTTCTACTAAAGTAAATGACAAAATTGCTAAATTCTTAAATTTCAAGCCTAACTCTCATAAATAATATAATAAAGATGCCAGTAGTTGGTTACTTATATTCAATATGTTTTCGCATTCATTTAGAAGAATCTATTTAGAAAAATGACCATTCGAATGTTATCTAAATCTGATTGAAAACATATATGATATTACTACTATTTGATCTGAATCTGATCCGTTTTGCATAAAGCAATTGTGGCCCACCAAACTAGGAATAGTTTTTTTTGCCACGTGTTAATCGTTGATATGTAAAAGAAGCAATACGGGGAACCATCCACGCCTCCACACGGAGTGACAGACTAAGACCCTTTCTCAACTCTAGTTGTAATCGTGGTCAATGATAGTTACCCCAAAGCAGCCTCAGCAGATGTGATGCCGTGATCCTCTCTTCTATACTTTTCTAGTTTTCTTCTGTATCAAGAAATTCAGCTTTCAAATGGGGCGCATAACGGTTGCTTATTCTATTCTCTTCTCAGTTTAATGCTGTTGTTTCTTTGAGCCCGACGATCGTACAGTTGGTGTGCCTTTGGTTCTACAGCGCGCAAACACAACAGGTATGGTGCTTCCTCTAGTGAAGCTCGGAACCCTTACCCTGAGGACAGTCTGCAAACCAATCGCCAATAGGCTTAAAAAAGAGGCCGGATTGCATCCCAGGTTCCGCCAATTGATTATCAACTTCGCTCAGGTCCTTTCCCCCCCTCATTTTCAGTTCTTAGCGTACCAATTTTTTTTGTGTCATTTTCAAATTATTAAGGCGATTTTTATTAATATACTATCTGGGTAGAGGTTGATTTTAAGCCTTCGGTAATGATTATGCAGCTATATACGATCGCAGATTTTTTTTTGGTATTCACCTTACCCTCTTATTTGTTAACTTTAATTGGAATGGATCAGATGTTGCTAGTTCTAGTGGTTCATCGATCAAGTTCTTATATACAATATATTTTTTGAGTTTCGTGTACTACAGTGAATGTCGGGACTCTAAATGACAACCCGTCTATGACTTTCCGGCTGTAGATTTTACCATGTGAACGGTTGTTCATCTGCGAAACCTCTTGTCCCTCTCTCTTAATTTGCTTCCAACATTTCCTCAATATCAAACTCAAGCACGACTTCTTTATGCCATTGCCCTACATGCTTCCCTGGAAATTTTGGTTGTAATTAGCAAATGTGTAAAATCACAGATGAAGATTTGTTTAACTTAGAAAAGAATGCAGGCATCAAATGTTGGAAAACTCAAATATGTGATAAGAATTGGGTTTTGAAAAGATGCGAGTTCCCCCTCATTCTGCTGTGCTCAGTGAGGGAACTGCTTAGGCATACTTTTTCCGATCCAAACATTTTCTAAGCCTTTTTCTTGCATTGAAGAATGCAACTGGTGCGGAAACTGGGATTTCAGTCGATATGTAGATATTTATGATGATCTCTTTCTTAATATTTTTTTTGGGGGGGGGGGGTTGTTAGGGGCATGGAAGAGGCATATCTGAAACAAGCAAGCAACAATTTGGGTCCTCTGCACCAAATCAACTTGGTTCAACAAAATCTTATTCGAATTACTTTCGTTGCAACAAGATTTTTTCGCCAAGTAGATGGACGTGATTCATGTGAATAATTCAAAAATTTTTCTTCCTTTTTCCCCCCCCCCCTGTTGGGTACCGGTAATTGAGTAATAGTAGAACACGTGATATGACCATTGGTCCTAGATTGGGTGAAACAGAGAACAGCATTCATTTTCAATCCCATATAATTGGAACAAGGTGTCTTCAGCATTTATTACCGTAATATGAAAACAAGAAACATATTCTTGCAAGTTTTGACTAGGGGTAAGCATTTGTCTTGTCCTAAAACTGATTAAACACCAGAGTGTGTAATCCATCAGATTTCAGAAAAGGGTTTTCTCTTGTTATGGTTGTCCTTTCTTCTCTACTTGTGTCTTTTACTAATTTTGATAAAAAATCACCGACACCTCTAACACATGCTCTGGCTACTCCTATGAAATTTATTCATTATTATAATAAGTATAAATATTGTAGTTATAATATTTTTCCTTCCTACATCTGCTGGGATCAGGCAAACCATCGATTCCAAACAAATGTCCAGAGGCGCATCTATGGTCATGCGACTGATGTTGCTATCCGCCCTTTGAATGAGGAGAAAGCTGTTCAAGCTGCTGCTGATCTTCTTGGGGAGCTATTTGTGTTTTCGGTAGGCTTCCTTCTCCATATTCTTTGTAGGTTACCTGTAAAAGAAACTAATTATGTAAACTAAAATATGTTTATTGTTATTTTGATTCCTAATTGTTAGTGCCTTAATGCCTTTACTTTTGTGTATAAAATTGTGTTAGTTCATAAGTGCATTTGATTTTGTGTATAAAATGGTGTAGCTTTGATTATCCTAAGTATCTGACCACCACCAATGATGCACTTGATGGAGGATACGGGGCATATATGGATTACAAATAAACACATATACAATGAGTATCCTTGGAAAATATTTTAGAACGCTGGACCCGTAGTGCCTAACTGCGGCAGGTCAAAATAACTACACCAAGATGAGTTCCAAGGCCCAAAGAAGGTCCTAGGCTTGCTGCCTAGCAGCATAAGAAGCAGAGTTTGACATTAGGGTATTTTGGTAATTTTGACAGTGTTACTTGATCCCAGATGGGAATAATTATAATTAGGAGTTTGTTAGGAGTCCAAATCTGTTTTTAAATTATTATTTGAGTCACTTTAGGTTGAGATAGGTAAGAGTCCTATTTGAAGTAAGAAACATATCCAAGATAGAAGTCCTAATTAAATTCTGTTTTAATGAACTGTTAGGAGTCTCTAATAAAGGCTTTAAATATGCCTGATGCTTGTAACAAAATACAGTTTGTTGAATAAAGTTATTTCAGAGGAGTTACAGCAGAGATCAAGGTTCGATTGAGGTTTCTAGGGTTTCGAATTTAGGAGATTTCCTGTGGCAGCACTGTTGGACTGTTTTCTTTCAAATAAACTTCACTTTCTAAAGTGGCTAGCAAACATCCATGGCCTTCTCTCACCTTCCCCTCCATTGCACCTAGGTGTTTTCCTCCCCTACCCCATTTGCTCCTTCTTCTCTAAACCCTACTTTCTCTTGTCTCCTAATTCCCTCCATAGAATCCCCTCCCCTTAAAAAATCACAACACTTCCACTCCCTCTAGCACTCAACCGCCTCAGCCTCAGTTACCATCAAGAAACCCTAAAATTTGTAACCCTGAACTCCCAAAACCCTAAAACCCTAGGAACTTGAATCTGAAACTGACAATAAGGTTTAGATTTAAGTTTCAAGCACCTTAACCAGATACCCTCTAGCCAAACCCTGTGTACCCACCCTATAAACCCTAAAAATCCCTAAAACCCTAGAATTCCTTAATTGCAGTGTAGACAAACCCTAATTTGACTGCTCTATTTTGATCTTGGATTTTAGCCTTCAACCTGTTGAGGTTACATCACTAACCCACTTGTGCATGCCTGCCATAGGTGAAAAATACCTAGGGGTGATTATTGAGAAGTCTAGCCAGGTGTAGGGTGGAGGATACATGTATGGTAGACCCAATTGTATGTTCTTAATAAACATCTAATCTCCTTTTGATTAATGAAGAATATCATATGTATCTTGCTTTCCCACAGTGATGACTTCTTATTGTCCATAGGTCAATTTTCACTTTTATCTCTGTTTCTTAAACAGCATGATTCTAATTTCCATTACTCACGTTTGAGTGGTTATTTCATTAGGTTGCAGGAGCCGCTGTGATCTTTGAGGTGCAAAGAAGTTCAAGATCAGAAGCTAGAAAGGAGGAACTACGCAAGCAGGAACTAGAGGTATACAGGATATTTTTTTTATTCTTATCATTTTATGTGAAACATCTTACAGATATTCTCTTTTAAGCTTACCTGCATGAAACTGAAGTTTGGCTCTTGCAATCTCATGTATCTACAGGAAAAATAATCTTTAACTTCCTAAATTGTGTAGTCAACAGATAAATGAATAAAAGCACAATCTGAAGAATTTCAACTTTGGAAGTTGTTGAGTAAATTCTTGAGTTTACAGCACTGTGTTGCCCTGAAGTGGTTACTTTTTGCATCGTTGCTTTTTAGGAGGCTTTTCTTGTAGTCACACCTAGTATATCTTTTACACGAAAGGGTAGTGTTACTAGTAGGGACTAGAACTCTTTTTTCCTATTGGGAAGCTATTCTTTTCTCACTTTTCCATCTTCTTCTCCTATCAGATACTGCCTGTTCTATCTTTTCTTTTCATGTCTTCTCTTTTCCCCCTTTGTCTTGCTTACTGTGCAATCATTTTAAAGCAGTGTGGTTGACATATTCCTTAAAGCTTCAAGGAAAGTAACGTAGAACTATTCCACAACCTGCCATAATGTATGGTGCAGAATGTTGGACTCTTGGGAAGTGTCATATTGAAAAGCTATGTGGATAAGGGATGGAGATTTTAAGATGGATGTGCAGAAAATTAGGAAGGATAAGTGAGGTGTAATAGTATTAAATCTTAACCACTGACAAGACCCTGCAAATACCAAAATTGATCGAACACCAACCCAGCTCTTGCAGCACCCTAATTAAGTCAAACACACAGATGCACACACAGCATTTGAATGGTATAAACGAGATTTGTAAAAGAAATCCAAATGGCTAGGACACTAAACTCATTAACAGAACTTCATTATCTGAATTCACCCTTCAAAATGCCCCACCTAAGGGTCTTTCCCTTCTCGCCAGGAAGCTTGCACCTAAAACATTAATTCGATCCCCCTCTCCCCTCCCACACAAAAAAAAAAAAAAAAAAAAAAAAAATCCCTCCTACCTCTTAATATAACGTCAAGAATTCTAACAAACCTACTTTCCATATAGGCCAACCAAGAGAATGGCTCCTCCCCAATGGGATGCTGCCACTTGTCTTTGTTTTTGTCCCCCCGCCCCATATGGATATTTTGATAACCTACAACTACCCTGCCCCTGCACCCTCAACATGTTGTCTTAACAATACTCCCTTCCTTTAGTGTCACCTAGCCCTCAAGGTGAACTCGATCCTCCATCTACGACCATCGTCTCCACACTACTCCCATCTCCTATAGCTACTGTTGAGCTGTCTTCCTCTTCATGTAACAGCAGAACTTTAAGTTGCTTGTAGGGACCTTGGAACAGGTTGTGTCACAGCAGAAACACAATCCTTTGTCCATTCTTGCCTTCATTTCCTTCAGTGTCAGCGAACGTGAACGCTTGTTCCTTCCAGTGGTGGTGGTCATAGCCAGAGATGATGAGGGAGTGACTGGTGGGTTAGATGTCGTTAGGTTCAAAATGGTCTGGCCCAAATTGGTCGGATCTGCAGAGCGAAACCTAATTCCATTCATTTGAGAACCTGTCGTTGGGCTGGGCTTTCGGATTGGAAGTGGAAATACTCAGCTGTCGCTAGACCTCGCCTAATGCAAGTGGGTTAGATGTCATTAGGTTCAAAAGGGTCTGGCCCAAATTGGTCGGACCCAAAGAGCTAGACCCGGTTCCATTCATTTGGGAACCTGTCGCTGGATAGGCTTCAGCCAATTCGGATTAGAAGGGGAAATACTCAGTTGTTGCTAGACCCCACCTAAAGCAAGTGGGCTGGACTGGCAGTTAGGGAGACTTTACGAGCCTGATTTCTTGCTTCTATAGTTTCGGCTGGGTCCATCACTTGGGCCAAACCAGTTGGGTCGAAAACCTGAACCTCAGCCCTGATCTTGGCGACTAAACCTGCCATAAAAGTCCCCTGTAATCATGCTTTGTCTTTCTCTTTGGGGATTACGACCTAGGCTTCGAACTCTCCCCTATACTCTGCAACTATACTGCCTCGCCAGAGTGCGATCAAAGCCTCCTGCGGTGTTTCTTGCTTGCGGCAATCAAAATCAATGTCGCATCGCCTCCTTCAATTCATCCCAAGTGCCAATCGGTTGCTGCAACTCTCAGGATTGAAGCCTTCCCTAATGCTGCTCCTTTAAAATTGATCATTGCCGCCTTTATGTTCTCCTCTCAAGTGAGGCTATGCAATTCAAAGAATCGCTTAGCCCTTGCTGTCCACCCAATAGGATCTTTGCCTAAGAACAGGGGAATTTCCAGGTACTTAGGGAAGAGCCCCTTCAATAATCTGTTGCATCCACTCGCATCGGTTCATTTCCTCTTCCTTCTTGCAAATTTTCAGTGCATGAAACCTGCAGTAGTCTCACTGGCCTCTCCTCTGTCACCTCTGGAGCTGGCGAATCAAGCTTGATGGCTTTTCCGCGTTGCTGGGAAACCCTTATTTCTTTTCTTAATGCTCGACTGCTTTGTTCTTGTCTCTCCATTTGTTGGTCCATTGATCCCAGTTTGGAATCAAGGGCGGACATCGGCCCTTACATTTTTTTGTTCATGGGGGTCTCCAGCTTGTCGATTCTACCCTCAATTCTACCCCTTACCATTCCTTGGGATTAGAGCTGTTCTGATACCACATTGATAAGGCCCTGCAAATACCAATTGATTGAACACCAACCCAGATCTTGGCAGCACCCTATGATGTGCAATCCAATTTTATGGTTAGGGTTTTTTAATGATTTTCCTAAAATTAAGGGCTTCCTTCAATCTTCCAGCAAATAAGGCTAATCTTAGGGGATGTTTGGGAATGGTTTTAGGGTTCACAAGGGTTAGGTAAGGCCTCAAAGAATTTTGCTAGGCCTAGGGTTAAGGGGCTGACGGTTTTAAACTTGAAACCTTGCTGTAATGACAATTTCAGATAAGGATTTAACAGATAGGGTTCAGAAACTAGGGCTCAGGGTTTTGGTTAGGTTAGGAATGGGACTGTTGTTATTTTGTAATTATGGTTTAATCCTACTGATTGTTGGAGGTTTTGTATTTGGAGGGGGACTCTTAGGGAAGTGAACTAGGGTTAGGATTTGGAAGGGGAAGTAGAGTAGATATAGGAGATGCTAATCCCAAGTGGATTTGGAGTGTGATTGAGCTAGGGTTTAGGCCTAGAGGTTGAAGATGAATTTCAGAATTTTGTTGAGGAAGATGTAAGTGCAGGAATTCTACAAGTGTTAGGGTTTTAGGATTTAGACGGAACTAAGGGTGGGGATTGGATGAGGGGTGATATGTGGTCCAAGCTCGGAGGGAAAGGGAAGATAAGGAGGTGGGGATTAGGGAACAGTCCTGCTGCTGCCATGGGGAAGAAGAGATAGATAGAAAGCTGAAAGTGTTGGAGGGGGGCATCATAGGGTCGGGGAGGGGGAGGGGAGGGCCTAGGGAAGATCTTAGGGGGTGGGGGAAGGGGTTGGGGTGTTGTGCGGCTTGGGGAATGATGTTGCCAGAGTATGGCAGCAAGGGGAGTGTGAAATTAGGGGTGCACAAGGATGGGGAATGGGCTGGGGGTGGCTGCAATTGAAGGGCAAGGGGTGGGAGTGCTTCACTTGGAGAATTGTTGAACACTTGATGGAATTTTCTGAAGAAGAGTGCTAGACGGAGTTGCTGATCTTTGAAAAAAACTTGACTCAAAATCCGCCGTGGCCCCTCAAATAAGAACTATGGTTCTCAAACCCAATATTCTTATTCAAATAATCAGGCTTAAGATTATAGGGAAAGAATGGGCTTATTTATAGCCTAGTAAAAGACTCTAAATGTAAATGGGACTTCTTTATAGATTAGGATCTCATTACGTTGAATCACAACTGACCAAATAAATAATAAAAGATCTAATTGACTCTAATTGACACATGCTGAAATAAAATCCTAATTAGCTGAAGACTCTAATTGACTCATGCAGAATTCTGTTTGAAGACTTACATCTTGAAACTAAAACTTAGTTGACTGAAAACACATGCTGAAATTCGAGGATTAATTAGTCCAAGTGGGAAAAGGGCAAAATTTCCCCCATATGGTTTGGCCAGCCTAGGGAGGCTTCCCCCTATATGTGGGTTTTGGCCAAGGGGTTCAACCCTGTTCACATCACCTTGATTAACTCAAACACAGACACACACATCATTCGAATGTTATAAGCGAGATCTTTAGAAGAATGGCCAATACAGTAAATTCACTAAAAAACTCTATTATTGGACTCTCCCAGATCTGAATTCACCCTTCAAAATGCCCCACCTAAGGGTCTTCTCCTTCTTGGAAGCAACCTTGCACTGAAGACACTAATTTAATAACCCCCTGCCTCCCCAATCTATTCCCTCCCTTTTAATATAACGCCAAGAATCTTAACAAACCTACTTTCCACGTAGGCCAACCAAGAGAGTGGCTGCTCCCCAATATGGATGTTGCCACTTGTCTTTGTCGTCTTTGTCTCCCTCCCCCCCCCCCCCCAAAAAAAAAAAAAAGAAGGGGGGGGGGATGATAGTGTTAAAGCTAACTTTGTAGTCGCCCCAAGTTAAATGATGAGCTCTGACAGAGTGGTTTAAGGCAGTATGGGAATGTTCAACGAAGGCCCGGGGATGCCTTAGTAAGGAGAATTGATGTGATCCTGATTGAAGGAGATAAAAATTGGGGGAACACTAGGGGCGGCAGGCCTGACCATCATGGTTATCAAAGCGTCCGCCTAGGCGTGCCTAAGCGGCAAAGCGGTTTTTGAACCGCTTAAATTGTTGCCGCTTAACTAACGGGCTGATTTCTTGCCGCTTTTTTGCTTAGGAACTACTGCTTTGCCGCCTTTTGCCTCATATTATCGCCTAGATGCTAAAGTAACCGTTTTTTTTTTTTACATTTTGTAATTTGTGCATATTATTATTATTTTTAATCATAATTTATTCTACAATGCCGTATATAAATTTAAATATGTGAGCCATTTTGAAATCGAGGCCCAATTTGCAAATGAACTCTGAGGCCCAAAGTGCCTGTCGGCAACAGAATATGAAGCATGAGCCATATTCAACATTGATAATCAATGAATCATTAAATAGACAATGACTTGGAAATCGGAATAATGAGATCTGTTAATTTATTATGTCGGCACTGTTTGGTTAAAAAAAGGGAAAAATGAATACATCAATTTTGATTACTGATCTATGCACAAGAGTACAAGACACTTATTTAGCGTCACACTATCATAGAGGTAAGTAAGAATGTAAATTACTACTTTCATTTTCATTTTTCACATTGATTAATGATGTAGTACATACTACATAATTATTGTTATGAATCTTATGATGCTTGATGAGATGAAGTTATGTTTTTAATCTTTTTTTGGATGATTTTTCATAATTGTGATTCTTGAATGTTTTTTTATTTTATTTTTATGAATGTGATTGTTGAATGTTTGTTTAGTACTTTAGTTTATTATAAAAAGTATTTGTATTAAAAAGTAGTTATATTAAAAATATTGTCTAAACCGCTTTGGTCGCTTTATTGCCGCCTAAGCGCCGCTTAGTTGCTTAATCGCCAAGACGGAGCCCCAATCACTTTGGACGCTTTGCCGCTTTAATAACCTTGCTGACCATGACACAAGTTGCAAGAAAGGAAATGCATAATCTAGATCTTGTAACAGTTATGACCTCAAAAGGGCCAATTGGAGGGTAAGATCCAGATAGCAGACCCTATTTAGCTGAGTTTCTCCTGATTTGCTGGGCTGGGCTCCTTTCCTCTTAACTTGCTTCATTAATTATATTTCTTCCCCATCATTATTTCTTGTCATTCTCCTTTCTTTTAGTTCTCATCTCACTCCCCATTTCCCTACTTTGGTTTTGCTGGATCCATGGAACGAACCCCATTAAATTGGGATAGGGCTAATACTGTTGCTGTATGCAAGGCATTTTGAGTGTTGTGCCCCTTGGTTCCGTGTAATACTGTTATGGTGCAGGGCTGCTCCCCCGCCCCTTTCTTTTTTGGGGTGGGGAGAAGGGGGCTGAAGTGTGGGCCTGTACATGCAGGGGGCTTTGTTGTTTTTGTAACAAAAGATTATATATGCCAAGATCTGAAGGAGAAGAGAAAAGATGAGTCAATGGAGAATGGGAGAAGTGTGCAATAGACACTATGATCTATCACAGCTCTCTTATTTATATTAATCAAACTGAGGTGTACCTAAAATAGGAATAGAATTCCTAGTGTCCCTGTTTAACTCTAATTGTAATACGGGAATAGCTAAGGATAGGAGCCAACTATATCATGTTGGGATGAACCCCAACCATGACACTTATGTTAAAGAGTTCTGATATTCATTGTGTACTTCTCTTTTCCACAAACCTTTTCATGTCACCTTCTACCAAAGTTTTTCTGTTTTATTATTAAAACATCATGTTAACCGCTTGAAGCATGTTTTAATGCTTATATTGTTTAAGATGTATCTTCTGGGAGGAGGATATTGGAAGTAGAGGCCATCAGTAAAACATAAGGTGAATGATGATTGATGAACAACACTGGCAAAGCAACCTGCAATACATTGCAGTTTCAACATGGCTTGTTTGCTGGAGAGTGCTAAGTTTTTCCATAACAATATGTTACCTAGTGTCTTTCCCAATGCTGGTCCTGGTCTCAGGGCACATATTCAGAACAGTTATTGGCACCACAGAAACCAATGTGGTATCGTATTTGGTATTGGCGGTGTCAGATGAATTTTGCCTTAATATTCCCTAAAAATTTGATTTTCGGACTTCATCACCCCCTTGTTCATACTGGGAAAATGATATGATTGGTATCAGTATAGGTATCAGTCTTGGGAAGGTGTAAAACTGATACGTGCTACCCATAAAATACCGATACCTTGAACCATGCTTTGGGTATGCCCTTCTCTTTAAGTTTCATTTTCAAGATCGATTATCAAGACATAATGTGCAGGATTTAGAATTCCCTGGCACCCTGAATGCTAACAAGAATTGGGCATCCTGATTTAATGAGTCAATTTTCTATTTTAATTATTTTGCAGTTCTCTTAAGAAATTCAAGATCCCATAAATGTCTTGGACTAAAAGAAGCAAACAAAGATTGTTATATTTTATAACAAAGGCATCAGTTTGTCCATCATGTACTTCTAAATGTTGATTATATCCTGTGAGAAAACAAGCTTTAAACAATCAAAACAGTAGCTGAACTTGAAAAGAGAAAAGAGAGAAGAAGAAGAAAGAGAGGAGAAATGAAGAACCAGCAGAGAAGCCTGTGATTCTAGCTTAAGAGCCTAGAATCGCAGAGACCTTATATTTATAGTTTCCAATAGATCTAATACAACTTGAGAGACAAGTAATTGTCCTTTAGAAAAATAAATAAAATATTACAGCTTATACACAAAACTTGCTAATTTTCTAGCACCTAAAAACTGTCCTAAATAGAAAGCTCTAAATATAGAAACTACCATCAAAATAGAAACTACCACCAAAACAGAAACAAGTCAAAAATAGAAAGTAGAGTGAAGGAAGGCTGCTGGCAAGGCTTGCACACCAAGGCAGCAGCCCTTGGATTCTACACAGCTCTCAACACTCCCCCTCAAGCTAAAGCATACAAGTCTTTCATGCCTAGCTTGCAACAAATAGGCTGAAAATTAGGTCTAAACAGAGCTTTGGTGAACAAATCAGCTAGCTGGTTAGTAAAGCTTACAAAATGAGTTGCTGATAAGCCCCTAATAACCCACGTATACCAAAGGAAGAATAAGAAGAGAAGCAGGGGATTAGCAGCAGCAAGGAACAGAGTCAGACCTATCAGCAGGGGACAAGTGTCTTGATTCTATTGGGCAGCACCCATAACCGAAAGCAGGCAAAGGAGCTGCCAGGTGGCAGTGACAGATTGGGGGGGACAGTGGAAGTTTGTTAGAGGAGGAGGATTAATGGAAGGATGGGGGGCTGCTAATGTCACATCCCCCCAGCCGGTACCCTAATTGGCATACCCGGGAGTGTGATCCACAGCCCCGAAGATCAAGTATCGAGGAAATCATCCTCCCACATATACAATAACATAATCATAAACAGGAAATAATCAAGGTTTAAATATTATAAACAAAGATTCAAATCAAGAAATGAATAAACAATATAATCAGAGTGCGGAAAACGATACCAGATATCCGAAGATATCAAAAGAAGTAGAGTGAGGCGGAAACTCACTCCACAAATACAGCGGAACGCAGTATGTAAGTCTAAAAGGAATTACAACTGAAACAAAAGAAATAAGCAAGATAAACTAAACTTAAGAGTCTTCTATCCTATAGATGACATCTTCAAAATATTGGACTTCGTCATCCAACGGAGATGCTCCAACACCACGTTGCCTCTAATCGTAGTACGCAACTTGATCACCTAAGGGATCATCAGAGTAATCTTGATTTTCGCCAACACCTTGCGTGTAGTACGCTTCATCGGCTTGCACTTCATCATACTGTCCGTTATAGTAGTCAGTACCTGTAGAATAGTCTAACACAAGATTGTACAAAAAGGAATGAGTTTCTTTCGAAACTCAGTAAGGCAAGTTAACTTATAACAACATAAATACATACGGCAAATCATAATAAGATGCAATGCAGTATGAAACAAATAATGAATGTATGCATCTAAACTCTATGTATGCTGGTCTCTATTGGCAGACATGCTTTAAGTCATAGCACCGTACTTCTTTGGGTAGGTCACACACACGGCTCCGGTTGGTAATGGGTCCTTCATCCCTCTCGGACAATCCATGGCTGGGGTTTAAGTCACCGCTCTCTCACATCACCATTTGGTCTAAGTACTGGCGTATGTCAGGGTAAAGCCTAGCCCAATGTAAGTCATCTACTCAGTTACATCAAGTCAGTTCCAGATACTTCCATTCCTCCCCTCTCGGGATCCTTTTTGGTATCCTTCACACTAGAGTTAGCGTATCCGACTCTCTCAAATACGGACTCATCAACCCTATTGGTTATCCACATATGGTAAACGGGAAGCTCTCATGTCCTCTCACGGATATAACTCACCGGTCTTGAGCGCCCATGAGCTCAAGTCTAGTCATATGCAACCCTCCAATAAATGGCCCCCACAATATGATTCCTGTCCTCTCACGGATATAACTCACCGGTCTTAAGCGCCCGTGAATCACATTGCTACCACGGGTTGTTCGGTCTCAATACCCTTCCGATTCGGGTCTGACATAACGGGGACATCCTAGCCAAACACTGCTAGACAACCCTAGGTATGACAATCAATGATTCGGGAAAGCGTCGATGGGCATCTTCGGAGAACATCCTATACTATTCCCTCCGATGTCCAAGGACAGAAGCGTCAAAAGGACACTTCCCAATCCCAAACCATACTTAATCAAACACATTCTCAGATCAGTCATGTCATACAAAATCAATTCATCGTATAAAAGAGAATATACAATCATGATCTAATCATTAAACAATATAGTAATAAGCAATTCATATAAGCTTGAATAATGAAAAAGAAAACATAAGTGAAGTGCTACTGTACTTACAGTAGTACATCAGAAGTATAAAGTATAAGAACAGTACATAAACTTAAAGTTTCATAAAGTAGAAACCAGAGAATATACGATCTATGCTATTATGAAATAACTGTCCTTACCTTGATTATCGCCGAAGATAATCCAAAGATCAAAGAGAGCAACTCTAAACTTAGCAAATAAACTCCTAACAATCATAGATACAACATTAGGAAAGATGCCTAAAAGATCAGAGAGCAAACGAATCAAATCGGGCAAAAAACGAAGCTACTGACTCCTTTGGTTGAGTGCTTGGTAGACTGGCCCAGTCGACCAAGCAGTCGACCAAGCAAGTCAGTACGGAATTGTACAGACTACTTTGGCCATAACTTCTTCGTTTGAAGTCGGATTGATCCGAAATTCGAAGGGGAACTTCCTAGGATGTATTAGAATCATATAGGAAGATAAAAACATCAAATCATGGTCAAAATATGGGTTCTTGATTTGACCCAAGAAACTAGGGTTTTAACCTTATGGTTCCCATAAAAAGGTTATGATCACAGAATGAAAGGGGAATAAATTGTTTAGTCAAAAACAACAAGAAAATCATTGAAATATTAAATTTAGATTAACATAAATATTACCCATGAGGTTTCCCTCGCATGGGAGGTTACCAAGAGTTTCCAGAAAGATCACACAAGGGTTAGGGTTTCACGAAATTTATTTGGCTAGGGTTAAGATCATGATGATGATCATAGATCTTAAAGAAACGAAGGAGAGGTGTTCTCACGTTCAAATCAGAGAAGAGAGGCTTCAGATCTGCAGAGGAATCTTCGAAATTACCAGAGAGTTTCGGAGAGGTGTTCTCACATTCAAAAAGTGTTTAGGAGGCAGCCGTAACAAAGAAACACGAAGTAGGGTTTACATAAAAGTGAAAAACCCTAAAATTACAATTTCTCGAATTTCACACTCCTTTGGTCGAGTGCTTGGTCGAGTGGCCCACTCGACCAAGGAGTTGACCAAGGCAGACAGTAAGGCCAAAATAGGGAAATGGAGGATCAAATGGGCTCTAAATCTTATGGGCTTTTGCACACACATCAAGTGACATGTTTAGTGTATAGAAATACCTTCAAACCAAGTCAGATAATACTCCAAGTCCTTTAACTAATCTCATCTTCAGACTGGTGCAGCTTCCTTTCCAAATCTGCACAGACATCCAAGTATGGAACTCCATCACCAACATCCATGGGTTCAGAGTCAAACACAATGTCTTCTACTGAGATGGCCCATAGTTGGCTTCTTCCTTTACTCTGGGTCTTCGGACCTAAAAACAACCGGGTTTCCTAGTCAAGGTCAGGGTCAGGTTAGGGCTGGGTTTCACAGCTAAGGGGGAGGGAGAATAGAGCAGCAAAGGAGAGGGAAGCCTCTAGGGTATGGTTTTGATTATGTAGGGAGTCTGGGATTATGTAATGGGGAGTGAACTCTTTAGTTAAGCTATTTTTATTCCCAGAATTGAATCTCATTGATAGATAACTGAGTTGTATTTTGTTGATGGAGATTTTTCAGAATTCTTGAATGAATTGAGTTTCATCTGTTCTGTCTTCAGTTGTTCTGTTGTGTTGGATGATTTTAATTCTTGTCGTCAATAAGCTTTCAGTAGAATTCCAGGGTATTGATAAGAGGGTCTTATCAGTCGCTATAAGCTTTTTCTTGACTGCATCATGCACAAAGTGATAGTCTACCTCTATATGCTTCGTCCTCTCATGGAACATTTGATTACTAGCAATGTAACTGGCAGCATGATTATCACAAAACATTTTTATAGGGGCAGAAATTGGAAATCCCATTTCCTCTAACAAAGAATAAAGCCACATCAATTCAACAGTGGTGTGGGCCATGGCCCTATACTCAGCTTCAACACTAGATCGGGCAATGGTGGACTGCTTTTTACTCCTCCAAGTCACAAGATTTCCACCAAGAAAAGTACAATAACTTGTAGTAGACTGGTGTTCAGCGACGAATCTAGCCCAATCTGCATCAGAAAAGGCAACCAAGTCCATACTTCGATTTGGTCGATAGATGATCCCTCTTTCGGGTGCACTCTTGAGGTAATTGAAGTACTCTCATTGCCACATCCCAGTGGGCTTTCTTAGGAGATTGCATAAACTGACTCAACACACCAATAAAATAAGAAATATCAGGATGAGTAATAGTAATGTAAAAAAGATTCTTAATAAGACTCCTGTAATGATGAATATCATCAAACAAGTCACCATCATCCCGTCCTAACTTCAATTGATGATCTATGGGAATGTTGCTATGATTAGAAGCAAGCATGCTGGTCTTAGTCAAAAGATTTAACACATACTTCCTTTGTGACGAACTAACTCCTTGTTTACTGCAGATTACCTCAATCCCTAAGAAATACTGTAGATCATCTAAGTCTTTGGTTTGGAAAGATTCTGTAAGTGTGCCTTGACCATGTGGATTGCTCCAACATCACTGCTTGAAAGAATAATATGATTAACATAAACTGCCATAATGACAACATAATCACCCTGCCATCTAACAAAGATAGAGTGATCAAAATAACACTGTACAAGTCCAAAAGACTCCATAGTCTTGCTAGATTTCTCAAACCAAGCCCGTGGAGATTGTTTAAGTCCATAAATCACCTTCTGAAGCCTGCAAACACGGACACTGTCCTCCCTTTGAGTGACACATCTTGGAGGTTGCTTCATGTAAACTTCTCTATAAAGTTCATCGTATTAGAATGTAGTTTTGATGTCAAGTTGAAAAAGAGGCTAATCATAATTCACAACTAAAAAGATCAAAACACAGACAAAATTAAGTCTAGGCACAGGTGAAAAAGTCTCAAAATAGTCCACACCATATGTTTATGTATAGCCCTTAGCCACCAACCGGGCCTTGAGCCTTTCAACTGTACCATCATAATGGTACTTAATGGTAAACACCCACTGACAGCGGACCACATCTTTCTTAGGAGGTAAGTCTACCAAAGACCATGTATGAGAAGACTGTAAAGCATCCATTTTCACATCCATGGTGGCTTTCCTGCCAGGGTTTTTAGGGGCCTCGGTATGATGGGTTGGAATATGAATGACAGACAGAGAAAGCGCAAGGCAACGAAAGTTAGGAGCTAGATTAGAAACATAAACAAAATTTGAAATAGGATAAACAATGTTAGAGCATCAAGTAAAAGTACGAGAAGAATTTGCCGGTGGAGAGGATGAATAGGGAACATCTGTAGGACTAGCTTCAAGCTCCACTAAAGGAGAGCCGCTAATATCTTCAGGAGGAACTCTACGATCCACAATACGTTCTGCCAACTTATGTCTCCATTGATGAACCTATAAAGGGACACTGCTGGTGGAAGGAACTAAAGAGGGAATAGGAGGTGCATTATCCAAAGCACGATTTTCAATAGACACTGATGGACTAGGGTAATAAGAAGTGTCTTCCAAAAAGGTCACATTTGCACTTACAAATTGTTTGCGATGAATATGATCATAATAGAGAAAACCTTTTTGAGTATGTGAGTACCTAAGAAAAATACATTCAACAGAACGGGGGGGGGGGGGGGGAGTTTATCCAAAGGATGTAGTATGTGAACAAAACAAATACAACCAAAAATTTTGGGTGGAACTAAAACGGTGCTCCATTAGGAAAAACAACTGAAAAAGGAGATTTTTCAAAAAGCAAAGTCAAAAGCATTCAGTTAAGTAAATGATCAATAGTCGAAACTGCATTACACCAGTAACTTTTGGGAACATTCATTTGAATCAAAAGAGCTCGTGCAACCTCTAAGAGGTGGCGAATTTTGCGTTCAACCACTCCAATATGTTGGGGAGTGATTGAACAACTGGTTTGATGAATCATTCTAAGAGAGTCACAAATGTTAGATATATTATGTTGCACCTATTCTAAAGCATTATTAGATCAAAAAATTTTAACTAGAAGAGAAAATAAAGTCTGAATTTCATGAATAAAACTTTTGAAATGTAGTTAACAATTATGTCTGATCCTTTAAAAGATACAACCATGTAAGATGAGAGAAATCACCCACAAAAGTGACAAAATATTGAAAACCATGCCTATTACTAATTTTGCAAGGACCCTAAATATCGGAATAAACAAGAGAAAACAAAGACTCACTATGAGGGACATAGCATAGAGGGTAGGTGGCACGATGATGCTTCCCTAATTAACACACTTTACACTTTAATCTAGACACTGGCTTAAAAGAAGGAAATAAAATCTTTAATCTAGCTAAAGACAGATGGAAAAACCGACGGTGCCACTGGAGAACATCTACACCATCATCAAAGAGAGCCGTAATAGAAGCAACATAGTCCAGATAGTAGAGTTATTCCTTTCACACCCTCCACCAACCGTCTTCCTCATGTGAAGGTCCTGGAAAACACAAGAAGTGAGAGTAAATGTCACAGAGTAGTTTAATGCTTTAGTTAACTGACTAAAAGATAATAAATTAAAAGGAAAGTGAGCAACATGAAGTACGGATGATAAAGTAAAAGAAGGCATAGGAGAAACACTTCCAGAGCCTAGAATAGGTGTCGAAGTCCCATTAGCAATGACAATAGAATTATTAACGGTAGATTAAAAAAAAGAGCTAAAAAATGATGACTTACCGATCACGTGGGAGGAGGCCCCGAATCGATGATCCAAGGGGTGGGAAGAGAAGTGAAAAGTGTCGTGTTACCTGCATGAGAAAGTGTGGCAACGAAATACTAGTGGATGTGGAAGCGTCAGTCTCAATATTTTGCAATCGGGGAAGGATTTGGCTTATATTATCTTTTAAAGTCTTAGACAAGTCCCTTGAAGAAGAAACGACATGATTGGCAAGTTGCTTGGCCCACTCTGGCTTTCCATGTTTGGCCCAACAAGCTTCCACTAAGTGCCTTGTTTTTACCACAACGAGTACAAAGTCGAGATATCTTATTAGATAGCTGAACATCCAGAAGATCTACTGACTCCCCTTGAACCACGACCACCTCCCTTCGGCGAGAGGTAGTGAAGGCTAAATTTTCTCCTTTATATTTTTTTCCTGGAGAACTCCCTTCAAGTAAGGCAATACGTTGAAGTCTAGAATATGCTTCACTAAGGTTGGGGACATGCTCATGGGCAAGATGTCCTTTGACATATTTCAGCTTAGGTTTCAATCCTACAAGAAACTTGGATACAAAGAATTCATTCCTTTGTCCCTTAAGCTTCTTTATATCTATGGTTAGAGGTTGAAAGACATTCAACTCCTCCATCATGCCTTTAAAGGAGTTGTAATAATCCTGTATAGACTTGTCAAATTGCTAAAATTGAAATTGCTTTTCATAAATACTAAAAATTCGAGTCATATTTTTAGCTTGAGAATAGGTCTCTTGCAAGTCATTCCATATTCCCTTTGTAGTCTTATGAAACATAACATTGGCTGCAATATGAGGTTCTATACTATTCTACATCCAAATTTGATGATTATATCATCTTGGGTCCAACTAAAATAGGATTTATCAGTCTCAGCAGGAGGTTCACCCTCAATGAACTTAAGCTTACCTTTTGCAAGTATGTAAACTCGAACCGCTTGTGACCAAAGCGAGTAATTAGAACTACCTTTGAGTTTGATGGACGTAATTTGAACGTTTACATGATCTCCTTGAGATCCTTTAGATTCAACCATACTCATGGTTGAGTCACTTGTAATTGAAGATATTAAAAAACTGAGGTAGATATCACTTGAATAAGTTTTCTAGAACTTGAAGTAGAATTAGCAACAAAAATTCTGCAGACTTCAGGACCAAATAGGAGAAAAAGGATTTGCCAAGTGCAGAAACAAGGGCTAACGAAGGTAGGTAAGAAAATAGGATTTAATCCAAGTTCTGGAACTTGTAAAAGGAAGGTGATAAGTAGAAAAGATCAGTTCACATGAATACCTGATCTAATAGTACATTAGATACAACATAGGTGGCTGCACACCAAGGAAACTGAAAACAAAAGAGAACTTCAGAAGAGAATAGTGAGAGCAACACTGTTTTGATTCGAAAAATGCTCTGATACCATGTTAGTAAACAAGCCTTAAACAATCAAAACAGTAGCTGAACTTGAAAAGAGAAAAGAGAGAAGAAGAAGAAAGAGAAGAGAGATGAAGAACCAGCAGAGAAGCATACAATTCTAGCTTAAGATCCTAGAGTCGCAGAGACCATATATTTATAGTTTTCAATAGATCTAATACAACTTGAGAGACAAATAATGTCCTCTAGAAAAAGAAATAAAATATTACAGCTTAAACACAACCTAAATAGAAAGTTATAAAAATAGAAACTACCATCAAAATAGAAACTATCACCAAAATAGAAAGTAGAGTGAAGGAAGGCTGCTGCCAAGGCTTGCGTACCAAGGCAGCAGCCCTTGGATTCTGTGCAACTCTCAACATATCCTTTGCATCCCACTTCAGCCTATGCACCATATCTGATGGATACGCACCATATCTGATGGATGGGGATAACATGTGAAGATTCTGGGACTCTTCAAAGGCCAGACTGAGGTTGCTGTGTTGTCTATGTTGGAAGGCCATTGATGCTTTATATCTGATGCAAGTATTGCATTACACCAAGATTGTAGGTTTAACAGGAGAATCTGCACAGCCATGTTTAACTGAAACATTGCATATCTCATGAAGATATTTTGACCTTTAGATCAGCTCTGAAATTTAAATACAGTGTCCTGATTGACAGTTGGCAAAGTTCCTTAAAAAGAGCAGTGCCAAAGGCTTATGCACAAGCAAAGTCTAGGGGCAGTTTTCCTATGCAAGTCTTACCCTCAACAAACTTTGTTGGTAGGCTGTTTCGATGCCTTGACCTTGGCTGTTCCTTGTGAAAGTTAAATCTAGAGTTTTACTGACATGGCATTTGGTACAACAAAGCATCAGATATCTTGGATGACAGTGGTTTTAGCATACATCAGACATGACATTGGAATAAATCCTGTCACTAGTGGTGCCAAAATTGGTCGTTTTATTGCTTTATTTTGCAACTCATAATTGTAGTTGGTGGACTGGTTCACCACTTCAGCTTTTCCCTTTTTGCCTTCTTTCTTAGTAATTATTTTATTCCTGGGTTTCCATAGCTAACATAAGCCGTATTGATTTTCAGGGGACCAGTATTTGTTATGTTTTCTCCTTAAGAGTAACTTGCATTTCCTTTATATAAAGCACATGCAAACAGAGATCCTTTCACCTGTAACTCTTAGGGTTTGACGTTAAGCACACTGTATCCATTCATCTGAACACTCATAGGTTGAGGACAATTGTCTTTTCTTAAGATAGCAATCCATACGTCTTCTTTAGAGATGCTATTTAATTCTCTTTCAGGCATTGAGGCAGAAGGATGAAGAATTGGCTAGAGAAGTTGAACTTCTGAAGCATAGACTTGAAGAGCTTGAGCATCTTGCAAGAGGACGAGGATTGAGTAGTCTTTTCAACTTCAAGCATTCTCAGGCTTCTGAAGATGTAAAGTCTGCAACACCTCAGGCTTCTAAAGATGTAAAGTCTGCAACACCTCAGGCTTCTGAAGATATAAAGTCTGCAACACCTCACTAAGTATGCAGGTTACGAAATCTATTACATCTAGCCTGTTACAGGGAAGCCTGTAATTTTTTGCATCAGGTTCATGTGAGTAATTTGGGATATATTTCACTGTTCTCATTTGTATATGAAATTAATTGATGCTTAGAGGAGGCTCCGCCCTTTCCTCTTTACCACTTCATTCTTTGTCGACAGTCAACTAGCAAGTTTGAGAAACATTATGACCCAAAATCATCAATAGAAGATTGCCGTTGATGATTAACTAGCGTGTTCCTTACCCTGGTTTTTGGGATAATTTTCTTTCACTTATTCCATATTGAACACCATAGCAGAAGGGACAGATCAAATTTGCGAAACCTGAACAGTGGCATGTAGTACCTTAGAATCCTTAAACATATTTTGTTGTTCTATACTAAAATTAAAGAATGATTTAAGCTTCTTTTTCGTATTAGTTGATACCTAGTAATGCCAGTGGTATTTTGCTATATGTAGGGTACTCTTCCTGGTATCTCTCAGTTGAGTTCTAATTTCCTTGTGAACTTACAACTCTCCCTCAGGAAATGACAACTAAGTTTCTCCCTGTTAGCTTCTTTAGCTTCTTTGTCCACATGGCTATACCTTTAATCTACCTAAATTCAAGACCCTTTCTTGCTGCGATGATGATTCCCTAAATGTTCATTTTATTTGCCAGATAAACAAGTGAAACCTGAAATAGGAAATGAAAGAAACAGATTTTATAGAAAAGTTGAAAATGTGAGTTTCATTTTTGTAATTTCGTTATCTACATTTTAAAAGAGTCGTAGTGGGACTTTATAAAGAAGAGAAGTGATAAAAGTGGGACTTATATTGTTAACTATTTTTTATAAAACCCTTTTTTTTTCTTGTTCCCCAACCCCTCACTATCAGTGAGTATCACGTGTTTTATTTATTTTTATCTTGCAAACAAATGAAGCGTAAGTGTTTTAGAAGGAATGTTATCTTGCGTTATTTGAGAGACAGTCCAAGTCCTCAGTGCAGCTGGATTGTTATAGGTGCCCAGATGGGAAATAGAACTTGCACCAACAGGCGTGCAATTGAGAATTGCATATATTCTATCAACACCACTTCTTGATTGTTTGCATTGTCAATGTCAATTCTTGAGAAGAGACCACAAAAAAGCAATTGACCGAGTGGTCTCTTGAAAAGACGATCACTCCAGACTGTAAGATCTACCAAGGTTAGATTAAGTTGGCGTGTCCCTCCCTCCCTCCTCCCTATCCTTCTCTAAAAGGGATTATCTTGTTGAGGGCCCCTCTAATTTGGATTCAGATGGGTTCACTGCCGAGATTGCCGTGGCCGAATGGACGAGAATAGTGTCTGTAATATCTCCATCAAATGAAGATACAGAGGCCATGACTTAGGATCACAGAAAATGCGATCGGCACTTAGAAATGTCCTGCTTAGACCCAAAACCAAGAGAAAGATGTTAAAGCCCGCCAAGAAAACCAAACGACTGGGCAAAACCTGCCAGAAAATCAGCAGCGGTTCGCTTCATTACCTAGACGTTTGACCTCTGCACTTATAATCTGATCCGAAACCTCCTAAACTTCTTTTCTGTTGCAATGTTTGACAGAAATCGCCAGTAAAAGAAATTTCTAATGAAGTACTATTCAATGATATCCTCATGACACTATAAATTTGGGAGTTTTAGTGGAACCTAACCGAGATACATGGGTGGTATTTCTTGCCTTCAGACCCACAAAATATCGTATTTCTCTGTTAACTTTTATTGGGACAGAATTGTGTGTGCATGTGATGATTTCATTAATGATGAAACAGTTACTGTACAACAGCTGAAGATGACTCTGATTCAGACAATTGATTGCCGGTATCGCCAGAGCTTCTGAAGTTCATTTTCAGTCAACTTCAAGCACTACTTTACCAAGAATGAGCTTCTTGTCTTTTGCCTCATGAGCCTCTCTAACTTCAGTGATTGGAAATGTTTTGTCCACTGGTATCTTTAGTTTCCCAGCTTCTAATAACTTTCGAATCTCATGTAGTCCTTCAAAGTCGGCCCTCATATATGTCCACCAATACCCTGCAACACCAAAACAACAATATAATGATATTAATTGATAAACATAAGCATAAACTTAGAACCAGAATGAAGTGTAGTATGAGTAAGATGAATCTTGTTTTTCACTCTCCAACTTGCAATTCTGTATTGTGTCTATTCAAGGATCTTCAACAATGATCCTTCAATCAAGATAGAATGCAAAGGAAGTCCTCCATTGCAAAACTAATGGGTGAATAGGTGGCCAGGATAGCATATTTTATGATGCACCACATTATCAATATGCAACTCCAATCAGTGATCAGAGAACTAACGCAATTTACCAAGTAGAAATGGTGACAATCACTAAAAAAAGAAAAAAGAAAATAGGTATGTTGTTCCTTCTGAAAGGTACCAATGACTCACTTGGTCAAAACTCAGTATGTTTTGACAGGTTCTGTAGTAGGGCCAAACAGGTGACCTGGTACCTAATCACGAGCGAAAAGGATATTGCAACAACAATTAATACATACAATTTTTTATGTTAAAGAAACCATGGTGCAAAGACATAGTGCTTCAACGCATTATTATCCAAGAATAGGACAGTACCTGTAACATCTACAGTCATGTGGAAATCAGCCATAAAAAAGAATTAAATGAGCAGTCCATATCAGTAATTGAATAGGACACCTGGTGGATCAGCCATGTTTTATTGCTCCTTACCACCACATTAAGTTTCTAAAAGGGTAAGAGCATCATACTGGACATGCACCAAAATCATGACACCCATGGATTCCTAATTTTCTGATTCATGCTCCAGGTACACTAAATTCTCTTCGGCCTCTTCCAACAGTAGGATATACTACCGAAGTACCGCCTTTAATTTTTTCCCTACCAGGCAATGCAGGCACTTGAGCCAGTAAAAGGCTCACGAGGGGAGAAAGAGAACTAGATAACTTGAAACTTAGGTTTCTAAATCCCAGAATTAGAGTTATCCCTTTGGAATTCCAAAAACATGAAGTGCACTATAAATCAGGTTGTCTCCCAATATGGTAGAAGGATAGAAAGAAGACAGTCTAGATAGCCTCTCAGGGCAAAATCAAAACTCATCTATGAAAGTCTATGCTGGTGATTGCTAATTGAGTCCAGTCCTAGTCTCACAAAGAAAAACAAGTTGAATCATTGAGATAATTCTACCAGTTGATTATGACAGTGAGGCAAGTCACATGCAGCTAAAAAAACATTGTCATATTGAACATTTTAAAAAGAAGTTATAGGAGGAAAATTCTGGTTAATCAAATTTTATCTATTGCTTAGTTCTTTACCTATTCCATGGGAATAACGGTACTGAATTTGTTTTTTCAATAAAAAGGCAGTGGACGTAGGAATCCCCACAAATATTCCGTATCTATCAGCCATAGATCCTGCCTCTCCCTACAACCAAAACAAATATAGTTTTGAATATTTCACCATTCAGAGAGAACTATAAGATAATTCATCTGAAAAGAATCTAATAGAACACCTCCATCCCCTACCTGCAGTGTCATGTAGTTCCCACCTCGCTTTAGAAAGTTGATGCCTAATGTTTCAGTTACTGGTACACCAATAGTGTCCAGAACAGCATCGAACTGTCCTTTAATTGCCAGTTCAAAATTCTGCAAATCAGCCAAGACATTAGTAATTGCACTCCCAACTCCCCCACCCCACCCCACACCTTCAAGGCAATAGCATAACAAGAGTTAATATCCAAAGGAAACTAAAAGAATAATACATCCAATCCATAGCACATTAGTTCTTTACCTCTGTTGTATAGTCAACAGCCTGTTCAGCACCAGCTGCCAGAACTCCTTCTAAGCTTTGGCTTCCACATGTAACTGAAACATGGCACCCTGAAGCTACAGCAAGCTGAGTTGCAGCTAAACCTACTGCTCCTCCACCCAACACCAACAGCCTCTGTCTAGAGATATAAGATTGTGGTAATAATTAGGGGCTGTACACATTATTCAAAGTCCAAAAGCCACTTAGACATTAAGAGAAAACTCTACTAGTCCATCCTCTATATGAAAAAACTAGCTGCAAAAGATGAGCACAAAGGAAAAGCATGATTAAGGCTCTAATGAACTAATCAAAGACATTGTGATTTCAGCAGCTTATTTTATTGAAACACCAATAAGGAAACAGGTTTGAAGTCTGCTACTTTAAAGCTCATCTAGGAAAATGACATACTCTATAATTAGGAAACTTGAAGAAGGACAAGACAAAAAACAAACTGAGTTTAAATCAAGAGCATCCGGAGCACAAAACATGATTAAAATTTCAGCCCTTCCATTTTCTCTTCTAATGACTGGGAAAAATGTGTTTTCCTAGTGGGAGGTATAAGTTATGTAAGTAGCACAAAAGATTCTCACCAACCATAGATTGACTTCATAATTAGTACAAAAAATAGAGTAAACCTTGTTACCAGTTGCCAACAAGAATTCCAGAACTTGTTTAAGATCCCAGACAAAGAAGTCAATGGTCTAGTTGTACAACACCCCGCAAAAGATCATAATCATCCCAGCTAGAAAAACTTTTTAAGCAATTTCTTACCAGCTGCATAACTGTAACTGCAACCACTAACTAGTGTTTTGGCATGTTTTTCTACCCCCAAAAAGAAGAAAAAAAAAAAAAAGAGAGAGAGAAATAAAGAAAGAAAGAAAAGGTGATATGTTACAAATCTGGGCATATAAATGTTTCCATCAATCCTATATATAGATAACAGTCTGATTTGCCATGCACACTTACCCGCTCTCAATCCTTGCAGTACTTTTTATAGCACGCCATGCAGTCAGTGCAGCAAAAGGAATTGCGCTTGCCTCCTAGAAGATCAGACAAAAATTGGGCCACTATAAGTTTGCAAGATTAGCATACAAATGCAATTTAAAAAGAAAAGCTAGACATCTTGAAACAACATCCAGTGATATGCAGAAAAGTAAAGCTAAAAAACACAGGGAGGAATCCAAGTTAGAAAGCAAATTACTGATAGAAAGAAAAAAAAAAAAAATGGAAGTTATGGAGTATGTATCTAGCAATACTGATGGCAAACACAAACTAAATAAAGCCATGGCATTTAAAAGGAATTAACCTTGAAAAATAAACTTATTAAGAATGGAAGATGCAATGCAAAAAACAATGCCATTGTTGTATATGACAGGCATTTAAATAACTTCAAAAGATGATCAACAACTTACCACGTGTGTAACAGAAGGCGGTTTCATGGTAAGTTCCTCTTCTGAAAGAATGGCATAGTCAGCATAAGTGCCTCTCGCAGCAGTTGGATGGAGTGCACCAAAGACTTCTTGGCCAATGCGTAAGGATCTCACTGAACCTCCAACTGCTGCCACTTCACCACTGATATCTCGACCCAAGATTAGGGGAAGAAGTGGTTCAAATATTGAACGTCCATAGCCAGATCGCATCTGAAAATGAAATTGGAAAAGAGAAAAAAAAGGGTTCAAAGCGGATCACAAGACACAGGAAGGCAGAATGTATGTCTAGGTAAGTTTCTTGAAGAAATTAATATACTTCAAAAAGCAAATTTCAGAAGCCAAAAAGTTGCCCCCGTCCAAAATCATATCCAAGCAACTTAGACATATAAAGATAGTTACATGCTTCGAGTTTCTTTTCCTTCATTTTATTTCCATAATATTGGGTAGCAGCGATAGTTTGGAATTTTAAGCTTACAATTTTGTTAGTAGAGTTAAATCATTTTTGCCCCTTTTCAGCTGGGACAACTGATTCTAGTTATATTCTAAGTCATTCCACTGTCGTTCAAGTTAAACACCTGTTCTGATAACTTGAATCAGCAACATACCTCGAAAGATCAAATACTCAAGTCCTTAGTGACCCACTTTCAGAAAGGCAGGGAAAAATAGCCTTGTTCATCACCAAAGGATACGTACACTGGAACATCATTCTCCTGATTGGGAGAAAGCTCTGATAACCAACGATGCTTCTCAAGATTATTTCTCACTAGGTTTGTTTAATAGTTCTTTGGTCCATCATTGTTCTAAATTCTACACTCCTGAAAAATACTTCAGAAAAGTGCAAGAAGATCAAAAGCAACTAGCTCTGATGCCTCTGTCTAATGGTAATATGAACTCCTTAACTTCCCACATAGATGTAGGAAAGTGGAAGCTTACTACAGGTTTCTCAATTTTATGCAATCTCCAAGGTTCTTCCAAGAAAATGATTGAATCAAAACAAACCTTAAATCCAATACTACCTTTCAAAGACAATGTGAACTTTACTAACTCCCCTTCCAGGTATAAAACAGAGTATCAATTCATGCCTCATTAGAAAACAGAAACTAACTTCATCGATCACAAATATTCCAACTAAAGAGTTATTTATTGGCAAAACAAACATAATATATAATTTCTTTTCCGGAATGATAAACAATACAATTGAAAGATCTCATTCAAAAAAACAAGATGTGGTTCTGAAAAGCAAGAAAAACATTTTTCCAGTTCAGAAAAAAAAAGGGGGGAGGGGAGGGGGGGGGGGGGAAACAAAAGCTTATAAACTTATTCGGTTCTCCTCTCAACTCTTGGCTAGCTCCATATAAATTTCCCAAGAATAAAACGATAAATTTAAATTTGTGCCCATATATTCAAAGCTAAGGTTCTTGAAATGCAAGAACCAAGAGTTCTTCCAGAACATACAACTTTTTTTTATGAACATCAAAGTAGGACTCACATTAGAAACAGACATGCAAGACTTACGCGTGTATCGAGAGGATTGATCGAGACAGCGCGAGTACGAACAAGTACTTCGTGAGGCTTTAGATTCGGAACTTCCACATTGGGACGTACTTCAAGAACTTCAGGGCCGCCAAATCGCGGAACAACCACCGCTCTGCAACTGGTGACAATAAACCTAATATACCCCAGAGAGCGCTGCAATTCAGCATCCACAATCGATCTTCTGAAGCCAGAGAGATTCCACAGAGGCATTGTCCACGATTTCTAACTGATAAAAGATCTTCACTGTAGAGAACTCTATACCAAAACGTGCTGGGAGAAAAGGAAAAAATGGATCAAGGAAATGAAATGAAGAAGAAGACGAATATAAAGGTCGAAAGGAAGGAAAAATTTGAGCTCGAGCCTTGAAGAACGTGTATGTGTTTTCATCCACGGAGCTTCAGCCAAATTTAGCCTGCACTGGCGGCTGTTGGCAATAAAAAGGTCGTTATGCTTTGGTTTTCTCATAAATCTATGTTTTTTTTTTGGTAAGAATAAATCTATGTTTTCGATTAAGCTTAAGGAATGCTCTATAGACTACTCTATAGTTTATACCTTCACACATTCCACAAGGGTGTTACCCCCCCCCCCCCCCCCCAAAACAAAAAAAAAAAAAAAAAAAAAACAAAAAAAACAAAAAAATGGAAAATTGGTATTTATAGAACCTCAGTATAGGAAAATTTCCTTCATCCACTGTATTTAAAAAAATTTAAATATAAAATTTACGCATGAGTCCTCTTAGTGAAGCCAAAACTCTTATTGTTCAGGTGCCCCCATTCTGCTATTACTTAGGAGTTATCTCCAGTAAGATTAAATATTATGCTTTTTCATAGCAACGGTTTCAGGGATTGGCCTCATTTTATCAAGGATCAATTTAGAGGGAGGTAGGCTTGCAGGATATTGATCGTTTGTGGACTTCTATTATCGGGCAAATGTGGAAAACAAGGAATGGTTCCATCTTTAGGCATGAGATACCAAATCCCATGCGATTATAGTTGCTGCGAATCATATACAGGCAGAGAGTATTTTCTGTAACTCAAGTTTGGTGAGGGATCCTAAACCTCCACCTCAGTTTCTAGATGTCATGCACCCGCCACAGCCACACCATTTTGTTGTTCATATTGACAGGATGTGTAAAGAGTCCACAAGGTAGGGGGGGGGGTCAAGTGGTGGCTTTGAGGCTATCAGGTGCAAATTTGGGTCTTCTTTTTCAGCTTCATCCATGGAAGCCGAAGGTCGTCGTGATGCACCCCACTTTGTGTTGGCTATAAGGCTTAACTGAATTACAATACTTTGACTGCCTACCACTTGTCTCTTGGGTGAATGGATCGCAAGTGCAAATACATTGGGTGACTTCCTTGATTTTTGGAACATGGTTTTGAGTCCGTTCAGTTTCGCCACTTTGCTCATGGATTTCCTTGCATCTAGTTGTTCTAGGTTGAAGTTATCAAAGGTTTGGGGGGGGGGGGGTACTACACCACCTTTTATTCTTGATTGTGCTATTTGTAATACTTGGCTATTTAGGTCTGCTAGGTCTCCTGTAAAAAATTGCATCTAGGTTTCAAGTCATCGAACACCAATTTGAGACTTGTTAAGTTTGTCCGTGAAATGACAAAATATTCATAATTTTAGAGTTTTTTCGTACTAAAGTTTAATTACTATTCTTCATTTTTTTTTCAACTTCTTTAAAATTAATGAGTTTTTATTTATTTATTTATTTATTTATAGGTTGCACATTATAACAAATGTTAAACTCTAAGTACCTCACTATAGTGGCTTAAATTACAATTGCATACTTGCAAAATTTCAAGTTGCTCACAGTTAGACTTTCATCCAAGATTCTATTAAGTCACATGATAAATAACCATACTACCCTTGCCTCTCTTTGAATTGTAAGGTCACATTTCCCCCCTCCTACTGTGTGTCTTTCAAGAATGTAACGGGGAAGGAGATTAGACGTGGTAAACTAGACAATGGACTCTACTTGTTGGAATTGAATGGAGCCTCTTCTTCTGCTATGCTCGCTACTCCTCATCAGGTCAATTTGTCAGCTCTCCACCAGTGGCATTGTAGGCTAGGCCATCCCCCTATAGGAACTCTAAGAAAAAAATTTCCCAATTTAGTCTCATCTTGTCATAGGGAATTTTTTTGTGAACCTTGTGTTTTTGCTAAACAGACTCATCCAAGTTATTTGCCTTATAATAATAATATAAGTTCTATTCCTTTTATGTTAATTCATAGTGATGTGTGGGGGCCTTGTCGTCACATATCTATTACCGACCATCATTTTTTTGTTACTTCTATTGATTGTTATTCACGCTTTGCATGGATTTATCTTATAAAACAAAAAAAATGAAGTTTTCCGATGTTTTCAAGATTTTCATAATATGATTAAAACTCAATTCAATGCTATTGTGAAGGTCCTTCACAGTGACAATGGAACCGATTATAGTGAAAAAGAATTTTAGAGATACCTCTTTGATTGTGGCATAAAACATTAGACTAGTTGTGTTGATACTGTGGCCCAAAATGGAGTGGCCGAACGGAAGAACATGCATCTTTTAGAGATTGCTTGTTCTCTTCTAATGGCCATGAATGTTCCTGACCAATATTGGAGTGACGCAGTTCTCACTGCATCATACCTCATGAATAGGATGCCTAGTAGAATCCTTGCCTTCAAATGCCCCAATGAGGTCCTTCAAGGGACATCTTCCTTTATAGTTCCGCCAAGGATATTTGGTTTTGTGTGTTATGCCAGAACTTTGACCCACAAGAGTAAGTTAGAACCTCGTGGCCTCCACTGCATTTTTCTGGGGTATTTTGCTACTCAAAAGGGTTACAAATGTTACCATCCTCCTTCAAGGAAGACACTAGTGTCCATGGATGCCATCTCTAATGAGTGTACTCCTTATTATACACCTCTCCAGGGGGAGACTCCAAGAGTAGAGGTGTTTTTTTCCCACTTTGGATGTTCCTGTCACATATAGAGACCTACCAACCCTAATTCAACCTCAGTTAGAGGTTCAGGAAGAGATTCCTGAACAAGGGGAGCATTTAGCCAGCATACATGTAGACACCCAGTCTTCCCTTTTCCCATGTGAACCTTGTGAGGATCCTATCCAGGGGGAGACCACTCCTGTAAGGCACACTATTGAGGTCTTTCAAAGGCAAATTGACCAAAGCAAGGATGTGCAAACCTATAAGAGGAAGAAAACCAATTGGCAATAGCAGGTAGAGAAAGTTGACATGTTACCACTTCAATCTCCTAATCCAGATTTAGGTCCTATAAGTATCCTAGAGGTATCTTCTTCTGACCTCCCTATTGTTGTTAGAAAAGGAATCATATAACGTACTTAGCATCCTATAGCTAAATACATTTCCTATGATTCTTTGTCTAACTCCTACCAAGCTTTCATATCTATTGCATTTGTTCCAAAGACTTGACAGGAAACCTATGCTAATAAAAATTGGAAGGCAACAATGGTAGAGGAAATGTAGGTTATGAAGAAAAATGGTACTTGGGAGTTGGTTACTCTTCCTTTAGGGAAACAACCGGTAGGTTGTAAGTGGGTGTTCGTGGTAAAACTAAACATGGATGGTTCAGTCAACCGATTGAAGGCTAGATTGGTTGCAAAAGGGTTCACTCAGACTTATGGAATTGATTATCAAGAGACCTTTGCTCTTGTTGCAAAATTGAATATAGTCAGGGTCTTGTTATCGTAGGCTACGAATCAAGATAGGGATTTACATCAATTAGATGTAAAGAATGCATTTTTGCATGGAGAATTGAAAGAAGAGGTCTACATGGAAATCCCATATGGATTCTCTAACAGCAAAACAAAAGGGAAGGTTGGTCGGTTGAAGCGGTCAATTTATGGGTTGAAGCAATCTCCCCAGTGTTGGTTTGGATGCCTCCAAAAAGCTGTGACATCGATAGGTTACAAGAAAAGTAATGCTGATCATACTCTCTTTGTGAAAAGGTCAGGAACTCACATCACGCTTCTTATAGTCTATGTAGATGACATTGTCATCACTGGGAATGATGGGGGAGAAATACAAAAGCTGAAGAGCTTCCTCAGCAAGGAATTTGAGGTTAAAGATCTAGGGAAACTCAAGTATTTTTTGGGAATTGAGGTCGCTAGATTAGAAAAAGGCATCTATTTGTCCCAACGCAAGTATATCCTAGACTTACTTTCGGAAGTGTGAATGTTGGGATGTAAAACCATGGATACCCCCATTGAAGTAGGCATTAAGCTTAAAGAGAAAGAGGGAGTACCAGTAGATAAAGGGAGATATCAGAGGTTGGTTGGAAAACTAATTTATTTATCTCACACCAGACCTAACATTGCTTTCTCAATAAGTATAGTGAGCCACTTTATGCATGACCCATACTCGATTCATATGAATGTTGTTATTAGAATACTTCAGTATTTGAAATCCACACCAAGAAAGGGAATACTTTTGCCACCCTTAGATTTTTGAAAGTGGAAGCTTATACAGATGCTGATTGGGCTAGTTCACCTGACAGAAAATCAATATTAGGATACTGTACATTTGTTGGGGGCAATCTAGTAACCTGGAGAAGCAAGAAGCAAAATGTGGTGTCATTGTCTAGTACAGAGGCCGAGTATAGATCCATGGTTTGAGGAGTATGTGAACTTTTATGGCTGAAGGGTTTATTAGAAGATATTGGGTTTCGTGTTACAAGTCCCATGATGTTATATTGTGACAACAAGGCTGCCATCAGTATAGGCAATCATCCAGTGCAACATGATCGTACAAAACATATTGAGATAGATAGATTTTTTGTCATAGGAAAGTTGGAACAATGGCTAATATGCATGCCTTTTGTGAGATCTAGAGATCAAGTAGCTGACATCTTTACTAAAGGATTGAAGGAAGGAGATTTCTACCCTATTTTGAGCAAGTTGGGCATGATTAACATCTATGCCTCAACTTGAGGGGGAGTGTTGGTTGGTTCGGTTTATTTGTGGGTTGGTTTAATTATAAGTTGTGGTTCAAGTTATTATTATTCAGTTGGTTAGTGAGGGTAATTATGTAACTTTGTATATTTCACATTATTATAAATAGAAAGCTTAGGGGTCACATTGATTACCTAAGGATTCAATTATTTCCATAGTTATTATAGTAGTACCATCAAGATTCACATGTTGGAGGGGGATTTGATCAATGGCTTCTTCAAGGAGAGGGTCCAAATTGACCTCTGGATGAGGAATCTTGGGATCTAGAGTTGTAGGCGAAGTAGGATGAGGAACTTGATGTGAAAGAGATTGGGCTTCATCCTTTGGAGAAAGGGTAGGGGCTTCCTATGAAGACTGCATCTAGCTAAATACTGGGATGTTCAGCCTCTCACAGACATCTTCAGGCCTTCAGACATCTAGAGTTTAGCATTGAAAACAGAGCCCTTGTAGGCCTTCTCCAAGGCATCTTCAGGTAGCCTCTCAACCACGAGCTTGAAGGCTTCATCCAAGCCCATTCCGAAGCTTGGAAGAGCTGCCTCTAGCACTTCTTTCTTAAACTCATCAGATCTCCTGAAGTCTGTCATGGCCTCTTCCCAATAGCCACAGGCTTTGTCAGTCAACTTCTGCACTTCCTCTTGCATATGAGTCAGCTCGTTTTGCAAGGCCTGCTTCTCATAACCTAACTTTAAGCATGAAGCTGTTTGAGCATCCTTCTCTTGTTGGAGTGTGGCCAAGGTGCTCTCCAATTCTTTTACTTGGATGTAAAGTCTGAATTTCTCAGCATCCACTTCCAATTTCTCTCTCAAAGATCTTCTCTGGCCTTTGTTGCTGCCTTTCTCTCTCTCTCTCTCTCTCTCACAATCTCATCCCTACAATCCCTATAATGGGTGTAGTTCTTACTAAGCTTTTCATTTCTCTCCTCCAGAGAGTCCACCTCTTTATTAAACTTATTCATCTCTGGCAATGGCCTGTCAAGCTATGCCGGCAAGACCTCATTTTGATTATGGTGCTCCCCCAAGCTCTTGGTAAGCTTTGAGATTTCCGGAGGCTAGGTATCTACTCCTTCTAATCAATCCTTCAGTTAGATTAAAAGAATAGTACATATTCCTGAGGGACAGAAATAATTAGTCTTCAATGGATAGAGGAAGGAAAATACTCAAAACCATGCAAAGATGAAGATCTAGGGTACTTACTGGGCAACTTGAGAAGTCAAAGAGGCCAAGGCGAACCAGTCACATTGCTTTTTGTCCTTTAAAGGCATATAGTGCTCCATCCATTCTCTGGTCTTTGATGGTTTCCAATGAGTCCATCCCCCTCAGAGATTTTCCATTGGGGCACCCAGTAAGATGGAGGGGGCACTACTGGACTGTCAAAGGAATCCTCTCCCCCAGGCATGGTAGCTAAAGGAGACACTGGTGCCTCTAGTGCTTTTGGTACCTTTGTTGCTATTGTTGCTACAATTGTTGTTGTTGGTACTACTGTTGCTATTGCTGTTGTTTTTGCTGCTAATGGAGAGAAACTTCAGCAGCTGGAACTTTCATAGGGATCTTTGAAACCTTAGAAGTGGGGATCCTGGTTGATGAGCTTGCCCCAAGTGTTTTGGAAGCAGTGTCCTTTGGGGCCTTTTCCCCAATGGTGATCCCAGGAAGAGATTGCCTTGATACCATTAGAGGAACACCTTTTGGGCCTTTCCTTGATTCACTTGCCATAATCATTTTTTCCTTTCCTCTAGTAAGGGGAGGGGACGCAGGATGCTTACAGCTCTCCCTAACTGCCACATCACTACTCCGAGGAGTCTCCTGGAAAGTGAATCAACAGGGCTAATTTCAAGAGAAGTATCAACAGGGGTCTTGTCCTCTTCAACTACTAACCTGTCTGTTTCTTCTCTTACTTCCTTGGTAATCTCCTCAAGAGTCTTCAACTCAGAGTCTGGTGGAATCTTGGTAATAGGGCTAGGAAGTCCAGTAGGTGGGGCCAATGATCCGGCTCCAGTGCCTTTGATTTTCTCACACTCCACCCTAGCTGTGGTCTGTGCCTCCCTGTAGCACTGAAGAAGAGCTTCCCTATCCAGAGGCATGTTGGGAACTACAAAAGATAGAAAAAACTTTTTAGTTCAAGAAAACACAAAATGTACTGATTCCCTGATAAAGTTTAGGGAGTGGAAGAGGGTCAGGGGGCTCACCAGTCATGATTTCCTAGAGCAACAAAGAAGCTTCAAAGTCCATCTCTCGGCCATGAACTGTGACCCCCCTTCCCTTAGTTAAATTTCATAAGAGCACATTTCTTCTTCATTCAACGAAGGCTTGACATTCAACTTCTGGATGGAGCTTCTGGATAGGTATGGCCAGGCAGAAAGGGCACATTCCTAAGGAGCTTTGAAGGCAATATACTTGTCCCTCCACCTCTTGTAACTATTGGGGAGGGTTTTATCCTCTAGGACCTTGAGCTTAAGAGTGGAAGTACCTCTATTGCTGAAGCTGTACCATCCCACTCTCTCCAGGGCCCTAAGAGAAGAGACCCATCTAAAGAAGTTCATGTTATACTCTATGCCTAAACGCTTACAACATCCCATAAAGCCCACGAGATACCTCCAACCATTGGGAGCCAACATCCCTGGATTTAGACCATAATATTCAAGGGCTTGCATAACAAAAGCGCAAAGAGGAAGTCTCAGGTCCCCTTAGCATAGAATCCAAATAGAGAGGGATTTCTCCCTCTCCCAACAGATTAGCCCTCTCACTAGGACCAGGGAGTCTTACAGGAAAATTCACGGGGATCCTAACGGCTGCCTTCATTAATTGAACATGATGAGGATGAAGAAGACCGGGGTATCAAAGGGGCCCTGACTTGGGACCAAAGGTATAATGTTTGATGGTTGAAGTGCTTTGGGACAATACCTCATAGGCCATTTCCACTTCAGCAGAACTACCAGATGTAGCGTCTTCGCGCCGTGACACTTGTGGCTCACCAGCAGAACTAGTGGCCATGCCAAGTGAAGGAGAGGGGGCAGAGAACCTACCTTCCCTGTCTGAAGGGTCTCGTCTAACTCCTACCTCTTTCTGGGGGTTCGGAGAGTTTTTGGTGCTAGGCTTTGTAAGTGAAGTGGTCTTCTTTGCAAGTTTTCTACCCATTGTACTGTTTGAAAGTTAGACATACGAAAAGGAGAAGGATTGCGAGCTCTTGAGATGCATTGGTTTGAATAGGAAGTTGCAGAGTTTGCAAAAGCAGGAAGTACAGTGAGAAGAAAAAGTTAAGAATATGAAGTTCAATTTATAATGGTTTTGGGGCCAAATCAATGTCTCAGATTCTTTTCAATCAAAGGTCCTCAAGCTTTGACGCTTCAGTTTCACAAAGACGTTATGATGAATAGGACACATGGAGATAAAGTAAACACATTGAGCATCATGTGTCCCATTATGAGTAACGTGGTTAAATGACATAACCAGCAGATAATGTCAGGTAGGCACGAACTTATCCAGATCTTGAAACTCTCCAATAAGATATTTTGCCACCTTTTAAGAAGTTGCTTCGACTTCTTGGATAACCCTTGTCTTCGAAAACTTTGGAGCTTTGGCAGAGTACTCTTCATAGCAAGACTTGCTATAAAGACTAAGGGGCTAGTGTTATGGTCATTACGGTCCAAATCTCTGTACCAGGTTAGGCCACTTGAACAGAACCAAGGGCTCAAGCTTGGTCCAAGATAGTTCAATTAATGCTTCTCAGTTATGGGACTTCTCGGAGGAGATGTCAGCTGAGAACTCAAGAATCATACATCACAGTGACACATAGCTGTCATCATGTGACTTCTCGGTAAAAACAGTGCTGACAACAGGTTTGGCGTGTCTTCTATCCAGACATCAGTCACAACATTTAATTCAACATTGAATGCAGTGAGAGACATTAAATGCTCATTGTTGACAAGGAAGCTTCTCACTCAACCCAAGCTTACCTCGAGCCTTGCACCTGCACCTTTTTGTCTCCCCAACTGCTGGCTAGTGTCACATCAGTATCAATCTGAGACTGACTGCTTGACTCACCAACAAGATTTTCCATTGACGTAAAGATCACACGGTTTGACTTGTTGCACAAGCTTCTCTAAGAAGTCATCTCCACCCTCCATTCAAACATGTGAGGATCGAAGGGTTGTTAAGCATCCTTATCCTCCAAAGGTATGGACCAACTGCATATATAACCTCACTACACACGAGTAACGGATAGAGGACTTGAATACTCCAGCCATTATTCTCCTGCATTAACTCCTGAAGAACATTCTCTTCTTCAATCCCTTAGGCAGTTATGCCTCAAGGGGAGTCTCTAGTTTTCTTACTTGAATTGACCTTGTCACATCCACCCAGCCGGTACCCTTACCTGACATACCCTAGTGTGTGATCCATAGCCCCGAAGAACAAGTATCAAGGAAATCATCCTCCCACATACACAATAACATAATCATGAACAAGATATAATCAATGTAACATTATATAAGTAAAGAGATCAATATAAGAAGAGAGAATGACAATATAATCAGAATGCGGAAAGAATGATACCAATATAATAATCAAAATGTAGAGTGTGCGGAAAATAATTTCACATATCACAGTGGAAATGTAGCTCGAAAATTAAAAAGGAAAGATTACAACTGATTCCCAAAAAGAGAAAAAGAAAAGAAATAATCAAACTAAACTAAGGTCTCTTCTGACTTATAAAGTGTATCTTCATAAACATAAACTAGAGAAACTAAACAAGGCCACTTCCACTCCAAGGTAGGGATCTTGGTACGTAACATGATCACATAAGGGATCTTCACCATAATATTCATAACTGCTAGCACCTTGAGAGTAGTTTGCATCATCGGCTTGCGCTTCATAATACTGGCCATCATACTCGTCAGTATCTGTAGAATAATCTAATAAAGATATTTGTACAAAAAGGAGTGAGTTCAAAAGAACTCAGCAAGGCAAGTTATATCCATAGAAACATAAATAACATGATAGCAAAACATAGCAGATGCAATATGATATGAAACAAACAATGCATGTATAAGTCTAACTCTATGTATGCTGGTCTCTATAGGTAGACATGCTTTAAATCATAGCACCATACTTCTTTGGGTAGGTCTTAAATCACTCCCCCTCAACCATCTTGGTATCTTGGGTTTGCCGGTGGTAGTTGGGTCATGCATCCCTCGGGATATTCCATGGTTGGGTTTAGGTCACCGTTCTCTCACATCACCATTGGTCTAAGTATTGGCGATGTCAAGATAAAGCCTAGCCCAATGCGAGTCATCTACTTGGTTATATCAAGTCAGAGTTAGATACGTCCATTCCTCGCCCCGGGCGATCCTTTCCGGTATCCTTCTCACTAGAGTCAGCGTATCCTATGGCTACAACCAACTCAGACTACAGATTGGTCATCCATAAATAATAGATGGGAAGCTCTCATGTCCTCTCACAGGTTGGCTACCGGTCTTGAGCGCCCAGGAACCCAAGTCTACTATTTGCAACCCCTACCAATAAATGGCCCCCACAATGTGATTCATGTCCTTTCATGGGTTGGCTACCGATCTTGAGCGCCCACAAATCCCCATTGCTACCACGGGTTACCTAGTCTCAATACCCTTCCAAATCGGGTCTGATATAACGGGGACATCCTAGCCAAACACCGCTAGACAAGCCCTAGGTATGACAACCAATAATCCGGGAAAGCGTTAAAGGGTACCATCATAAATATCCCATACTATTCCCATTGATGTCTAAGGATAGAAATGTCAAAAGGACACTACCCAATCCCAAATCATACCTAATCAGTCACATTCCCAATTCAGTAATAACATACACAACTGATATCTCATCATATAGAAGAATACATATAAACATGATCAATCGAATATGTAAATGACAAGAATAAGTGTTCATAAATAATAAAGAAGTACTTGAACAAAGTACTATTGTACTTGAAGTACTTACAGCAGTGATATCATGCTAAGAAAATATAAGAATGGTAGTGAATCTAAGAAAATTCCCAAAATAGAAACTAAGATTCATGCAATCTATGTTAATATGGAAACAGCTGTCCTTACCTTCGATGAATATCCGAAGATCAAAGAGAATGGTTCCAAAGTTAGCAAATAAACCCTAAACAAGCATATATACATCATTAGGAAAGAGGCCTAGAAGATTATAGGTCAAATGGATCAAATCGAACGAAAAACACAGCTACTGTCAGCCTTGGTCTATTGGGTGGTAGCTTGGTCCAATCGACCAAGTAATCGACCACATGAACAATATGCAGTAGAAATCAGAATTTTGATCCGAAACTCATCTTCTTGAACTTGAAACACTCTGAAATTTCAGAGGAAATTAGGAACAGTAATCTAAGACTAACTAACATAGATTAAACACCAACAATGGTAAAAAACAATACTTACTAATTTGGAAACATGACTTTCTAATTTGGTAAAAATCATAGTTTTCAATGAAAAAAAGCTATGAACTCAAGAGAGGAACTAGAGATGATAAGATCTCATTCTAGTAGAACATAAACAGTAGATCATACATGAATCTAATATGAAAACAGATCTAACATGCTAGATAAATCAAATCGAAAGAATGATCATGGCTTTATGAAGAAATCAAAAGAATCATGGCTATGATCAAGTACGAAGATCATTGGAATGAATGGAGATTCATTCCCAACCTTGAATACTGTAAAAGAGGTGTTTGCAGGGATGCAATACCTTCTTCATAATCATAGTACAAAGATTAGATCATGCAAAAGTAAATCAGTAACAAGTATGAGAGATTACTAACCTTGGTTGAGGAGCAATCGATGAAAAACTTGAAAACTTGCGAGTAGATCTTCTTCAATCACAAGAGAGGTTTTGAGAGGGGTTCTCCACGTTCTCTAAGGGTTTTAGAAACAAAAGAGAATAAGAAACACGTACTTCTATTATATAGAGCACCAAAAGACCTAAACTGGAAATCTTGGCAGATTCTGTCCCTGTTGGTCGATTGGCTGGTCGACTGGCCCAGTCAACCAAGCATGTCAGCAAGGCCAAACTAGGGACATCAAGGCCCAAATCTCATCCAAATCCAATGGGCTTCTGCCAACACATCATATGACTTACCTGGTATAGAGAAATGCCTTCAAACCATGTCCAATAAGGCTTCAAGTTCGATCAACTAATCTCATCTTCATCAAGGTGCAGTTTCATCTCCAAATCTATCAAAGCTTCCAAGTATGGAATACCATCATCAAATTCCATGGGTTCTGGGTCAAACATCATGTCTTCCATTGAGATGGCCCATAATTGACTTCTTGCTTTCCTTCGGGTCTTCGGACCTACAAACAACAAGGTTTTTGGGTCAAGCTTAGGGCTGGATTTCATAGACCTAATCATTGGAGTGGCTTCCTGTTCCTAGAAGTGGCCCACTCTCACCATTTTTTTGGTCTCAGGAACCAGACTCGGACCAAGAGCGAACCAAGTAGTCCCAAGCACATTTTCACAACAATACTTCCTCAGTATAAAGACTTTTTCTAGATATTACTTAATGCAAGTCTACCTATGAAAAACATTCCTCTACTAAGTGGAATATGTTGGATGTTAAGTGCTCTTTCAGCCAACAAGAAGTTGAGACTTCATTTTCTTTTGCTTTGTTTTAAACATGTCAACAAATGTCATTGTTGTCTTGTTCAGTTGTTCCTAAAAATTGCTTAAAATAACGGTATAGAAAGGTTAAAAAAGCACATATATATGGAATTACCATATAATTGTGTCACCATCAAATGATGTTCTTGTCAAAATGACTACCAATAGAGCTAGCTTGAGGCCAATGCCAAAAAGCTAGCTTTCTTGTTTGGTTTAGGATTCTTTCACATCGCCCACCTCACCAAAAAAAAAAAAAAAAAAGAGGAAGGAGAAGAAGAAGAAGAAGAAGAAGAAGAAGAAGAAGAAGAAGAAGATATGTGATGCACAAAATCGAGTAAATACTAGAAATTAACAACCTTCTAAACTAACATAGGAGTTGGGCTTCTTTTTTTTTTTTTTTTTTTTTGGGGGGGGGGGGGGTGGTCATGTCTAATGCCAGCACAATGGCTGGGGGGCCCATAGGCCCAAGGGTAGGGGCAGAACCACAATGGGGCTGGGCCATGCCCCCCCCCCCCCGGATTTAAAAAAATTATATTATTATTTTTTAATTTTCTATTTTTTTATTTATTCCTTTAATTTTTCCAGTTTTTTCTCTTCTCACATGTGAAATGTCACTATTTGGCCCCCCAATATTGAGAATAATTTTTAAAAGTAAAATAATTGGCATATATGTCATTCTTAATTAAAACTAACTTCTCAATCCCTTTTTATTCTCCCTTCTCTTCTCTTCTCTTCTCTCTCATCTTTTCTTATTATTTATTCTCTTCTCTTTCTATAAACGTGGGTTAAAAGGAAACTTTTGAAAAAAAAATCTTATTGGATATTCAAAATGTAATTCCTAATTAGAAAGTATCTCCTCTCACCTCTTTTCTTCCTATTTATTCTTGATACAGGAGGTTTTGTACCCGACCAACGTTAGACCCGAGTGGGGCTAAACCCGATACCCAGTCGGGACCTTCACCGACTAACTTAGGAAGAGTGTCACTTACGCTTGACCTATATGGCAACAATGCCCCAGATAGAAGGTCAACTACAAGGATGATAAGCGGGATAGACAACAAGGGAGGGAAGTCAAGGGAGATATAACAGCTTTTGTCAGGGGAACCTGTCCAACCCTGAAAAGGTAGCACATACACTATTTAAACAAGGACTCACCCCTCCGATAAGCATCCAATACACTCTGAACATAATATTGTGTAGCTCTTGCACAGGATCTTAAGCTGTTCACTATCTAACTTAGCCATTGGAGGCGGCTGCCCAGCATACAAGCCAGCCCGCGTCTAACCTTTCTTGCAGGACTCATCGTCTTTGGAACCCAAGGGGGCTTAGTCGGCATCTGAATAATAACTGAGACTCATCAGTTTGTCGCCGTCTATGGGAACGACAATCTTTAGTCATGGCAAGGTAAGGAGCAAATAACGGGCATACTTGGCAAGAGACCGTCGGAGGTAGCCTGAATCTGGACGATCAAACACATTAGGACAATGTGGCCGAACACTCAACTCGAGTGGAAGAGGATCCTCCCGAGGAAAATCAAATACCTCAAAGTCCCCATGGAGAAGGCACGTCAGTAAGGCCCCAAGGGCATGCCACTGTTGCCGCTGTAGATGAAATCCAAAAAGGAATGCTCGAGATTCAGGGGGTCTTGAGGGGATTGGTCCATCAGATTGGAGTCCAACAAGGACCAAGGCCCAACACCCAAACGGGAAGGTTATTCAGAGCTTTCCAAAATGCAAGGAGAACCTGACCATAAGGTGGAATCCCAAGGGGAGGGCGAACCGAAGGCCAAAGATCAATGCAAATAGGTCCTGAGTGCGATCAGAGACAGCCAAATAATGCAAGGATCAGTGCCCTTGACCGCATCTCAGTACCTTCCCGAACTGGAACCCTTCCTCAAAGGAGCCGCCGAGTCAAGAATGAACAAGAAGGGGAGAGTCAACCTCGAGGAGCCCGATCAAGGGTTTCAGTCTCTCAAACATAGTCTAGAAGAGCAAGCACCATGGAGTAGGGTGGAAATGGAACGAGGCAGAATCGCCTCCGGAGAAGGATGGCCAAGGTAGAGCGAATATTAGAGGATTGGGACCATGACGAAGACTTGGATGTTGTGGATCGGGAGCCATTTTCTGATGAAATCATGAACATGCCCCTCCCTTAGAATTTCATCATGCCGACCTTCACTCCATTTGAAGGAAAAACAAATCCGAAGGAGCATATTAGCTACTTCAAGTCAGTAATGACTATGCTTGGTCGAGAGGATGAGTTGCCCTGTCGTACCTTCCCGGCTTCTGAAAGGCCCGACCATTAAGTGGTTCAGTAGCTTACAACCAAGATCAATTTATATTTTCAAGGAACTTGCCCGAAAGTTCATAGCTCGATTTAGGAGTGTGATCGGGAGCAAGAAAACGTTCGATAGCCTATTTGCTATCAGGCAGGGGCGAAGTGAATCAATTCGAGATTTTTTAAAGCATTTTGATGAGGTAGCCATCGAAATCGAGGAGCTAGACAACCAAGTTGCATACAACGCACTCTGGAGCAGCATAACCCATCAAAAACTTCTAGAAGTCTTATTAACGGACACGCCCAAAACTTATAGGACACTACTGCGTAAGTGTCAGAAGCAAGCAAGTGTGTACGAGGTGATAAATGCCCGGGTAAAAGCCGATCGGGAAAGAAGGCCCGAGAACGAAAAGAACCATTCCAGTGATCGGGATAGAGGATCAAAGAGCAAGTGGAAACGAGAGCAGGGACGAGTAAGTTTCACTCCACTCAATGCAAAGCCGTCAGAAATCCTAATGCATATCCATGACAAGAAATCTTTAAAATGGCGCGGGAAATTACATTCTCGACTTGAAGACCAGGATATGAGCAAATACTGCCGCTTTCACAAGGATTATGGCCACCACATTGACAACTGTCGAATTCTCAAGTCAAAGATTGAGAAACTAATCCAAGACAGAAAGCTTGGACAATATGTCAGGGGGATAGGTAAACCTCGGGACAAATCACCAGAACCTAAGAAAAGATCCCAATCCAAAAGCCTAGGAGGAGCCACCAAAAAGGCTGACATAGGAAAAGAAAAATAGGGTTGAGAGGAATCGCCCGTATACGTAATATTGGGCGGCTCGACTGTCGAGTCGATCAAAAAGGCAAAGCGAAAGGATCGATTTGTAGGAGCAGTACATTTTCCAAAAAAGAGAAAAAATCCCGCATGTCTTGGGCCTATAACATTCAAAGATGATGACTTGAGTGGGATAGTGGCACCTCAGAATGATGCTATCATCATCAAGGTATGGATAGCCAATTGGGAAGTCCACCGAGTCTAGGTTGACATGGGATCCTCAGTTGATTTGCTGTCATATGAGGATTTCAGAAGGTTAAAATTAGTGGATGATCTACTGACCCCCTGTGCAACACCACTCTACGGTTTTGCGGGATCTTCAGCAATTGCAGAAGGAACAATCCACCTAGATCTAAAGATCGGGACAGCACCTCAGATAGTCCCAAGTACTATCCCTCATGAAGCAATCATCGCAAGGGATAGGGGGCTAGTGATACGGGAGGTTTTGTACCTAACTAAGGTTTTGTACCCGACCAACATTAGACCCGAGTGGGGCTAAACCCGATACCCAGTCGGGACTTTCACCGACTAACTTAGGAAAAGCGTCACTTACGCTGGACCTATATGGTAACAACACCCCAGATAGAAGGTCAACTACAAGGATGATAAAGCAGGATGGACAACAAGGGAGCGTAGTCTAGGGAGATATAACAGCTTTCGTCGGGGGAACCTGTCCAACCCTGAAAAGGTAATACATACACTATTTAAACAAGGACTCACCCCTCCGATGAGCATCCAATACACTCTGAACATAATCTTGTGTAGCTCTTGCACGGTATCTTAAGCTGTTCACTATCACTTAGCCATCGGAGGCGGATGCCAGGCACACGAGCTGGCCCGCGTCTAACCTTTCTTACATGACTCATTGTCTCTGGAACCCGAAGGGGCTTAGTCGGCATCTGAATAATAACTGAGACGCATCAATTCTATTCTCTTTCTTTTTTCCTATTTATTCTCTTCCCTTTCTAGGTTAAGGAAAATTTGGAAAAAAAAAATCTTCTCAATTAGGTACTTTTTTTTTTTTTTTTTGTTATTGTTTTTATTTGATTTTATATTCTCTATTTCTTTATTTCTTTTGCAATTTTTGTTATTTGATTTTATATTGTGAATAAAATGTCTATGATTAGAAAGGTAAATAACTACCATTGATATGCATCTCTTACCTAAAAAAAAAGTTAGTTTGCATCTCCTACCAAAGAAAATTTTGGTTTGCATCTAACCTTTTAGGGTTGAAGTCATGTGTATTTCTTTTGTATTGTTGCTTTAATTTACCTATATTTTGTTGGAAAAAAAATCATTATCAATAATTTACATTTTTTTTCAAATATGTGTCGGCCCCACAAAATATATGTGCGCCTTTTCTTTAATATAATAAGATAATTGAGAGGTGAGACCCCAATGGGTCTTATAAGGGCCCACATAATATGTGTGGCGAAAAAACATTAGTGCTTCCTCAACGGGAATGTTATCTGGACTTTCATTCTTTGCCCTCCATGTTGAATCCTGGTTTTGCCTCTGCCTAAGGGAGATAGGATATGGAAAAGGGAAGGTGTAGATGGAATACCCAATGTGCTAAACATAGGAATTGGGCCTATTGATGAAAACACAAACATCTAATTAGGTCAAGATGTAACTAAGTCAAGCATGATTAAATAATCAGGTCAGGAGGTAATGAGCTACAACCCTAAGACTGCCAAGTTAGTAAACTTTTTTCTTTTTTGGGTGAACCAATTTAGTAAACTTGTTGTGATTAAGAGTAAAATAGGGTTTTGTTTGATGGGCTTGGTTGGTTTTTCGGGGTCAAACCTAGAATTAGTTATCCCTCCCCTAAACTCTGCATATGGCTTTGAGTTGGAAATTGTCTATTGCTCAAGTAAAGCAAAGTGTAATTGTTTGCAAAATAAAATAACCACAAGTGTATTTTTTGTTAACTAATTACTTAAATTAAACCAACGATTCTAATCCATACATCTAATGCAATCGAATTGAAACGAAAAATAAAGCAAACATAAGCAATGCATAAATAAAAGACAGGAAAAAAATGCGAACAATAAAAAAAAAAGGAAAAAAAAAAAGTAAAACCAGTTAGTATGTTAAAGCAGTCAGTAAAATTTAGTTCATAGCTAAAATGCAGACGCAACACCACCTGTCACCAGAAGCAGAGGCACGACTGTAGGCTTGCTCCGGTTATGTGGTCCGAGATGATGAATGACTAGGCAGAAAGTAAATAACAAAGCAATAAACAAAGCAATAAAAGGAAAAGAAAGCTTTAACCAAAGAGAGGCACGACTGTAGGCATCTCTGATCAAGGATCCAGGGAAGGGAGAACAATAAATAATGCTTTGAAAGTAAATCATAAATTAAGAATATGGAGGGGTAGATAGAAGCGGGAATGGAGGGAGGAGAGAAGACTATTGAAGAATCTTACTTACTTGCATCTTCCAAACAAAACTTGAATAAATGATTCGAATCTCAACCAACCCTAACAACCAGACCTAGAATAAACTAGATTTGCAATTGCTAGACCCAGAGAGAAAGCGAATCCTCAAACTTGAAACTTGAATTTGAACTTGAACTTGAAATTGCATTGATAAAACTAAAGGAATTACACTTGCATAAAAGAAAAATTACACAACTTCAATCTTCCTAAACATTCAATCTAAAAACTAAAACTAGAGCCCACAAATTAATCAAAGAACTAGAGAAAACTAGAGCAAACTAAAGAGAATAGAAAGTGCAAAACTGATGTAAAACTAAAGAGAAAGTAAAATGTGAAACTAGACCTAAGAGGGATGTAATATTTATAGAAGAAGGAGAATAATTTACAAACAAGGAAAATAATAATAATAATAATAATAATAATAATAATAATAATAATAATAATAATAATAATAATAATAATAATAATAATAATAATAATAATAATAATAATAATAATAATAATAATAATAATAATAATAATAATAATAATAATAATAACAATAATAATAAGAATAATAATAATAAGAATAATAATAATAATAATAATAATAATAATAATAATAATAATAATAATAATAATAATAATAATAATAATAATAATAATAATAATAATAATAATAATAATAATAAGAATAATAATAATAATAATAATAATAATAATAATAATAATAATAATAATAATAATAATAATAATAATAATAATAAAAATAATAATAATAATAATAATAATAATAATAAAAATAATAATAATAATAATAATAATAATAATAATAATAATAATAATAATAATAATAATAATAATAATAATAATAATAATAATAATAATAATAATAATAATAATAATAATAATAATAATAATAATAATAATAATAATAATAATAATAATAATAATAATAATAATAATAATAATAATAATAATAATAATAATAATAATAATAATAATAATAATAATAATAATAATAATAATAATAATAATAATAATAATAATAATAATAATAATAATAATAATAATAATAATAATAATAATAATAATAATAATAATAATAATAATAATAATAATAATAATAATAATAATAATAATAATAATAATAATAATAATAATAATAATAATAATAATAATAATAATAATAATAATAATAATAATAATAATAATAATAATAATAATAATAATAATAATAATAATAATAATAATAATAATAATAATAATAATAATAATAATAATAATAATAATAATAATAATAATAATAATAATAATAATAATAATAATAATAATAATAATAATAATAATAATAATAATAATAATAATAATAATAATAATAATAATAATAATAATAATAATAATAATAATAATAATAATAATAATAATAATAATAATAATAATAATAATAATAATAATAATAATAATAATAATAATAATAATAATAATAATAATAATAATAATAATAATAATAATAATAATAATAATAATAATAATAATAATAATAATAATAATAATAATAATAATAATAATAATAATAATAATAATAATAATAATAATAATAATAATAATAATAATAATAATAATAATAATAATAATAATAATAATAATAATAATAATAATAATAATAATAATAATAATAATAATAATAATAATAATAAGGAGTAAAATAAAAGAAGAAGAAATAAATAAATAAAGAAAGAGCTAAAATTCGTTAGAAATTCAAGGGGAGAGAGAGAGAGAGAGAGAGAGAGAGAGAGAGAGAATGTGGGGAGAAATAAAATAAAATAGAAATACGTTAATAGGGAAAGTGGAGAAAAAGAATAAATTAAAAAAATAAAACTTAAGATTGAATTACACGTAGAGAAGGTGAAGAAGAAAGAGAAAGAGTGGAAGAACGAAAAAAAATATATGCTTTTACAAAAACGATTTTGTGTTAATTAAGGAAAAAGAATAAAATAAAATAGTGAAAATAATAGAAAGTGGGAAGAGAGAGAAATAAACTAATTAGAGAAATAAATAAAATCTTCTAAAAAAAATAGAAAATCCTAGTCTTTGACTACTTGTGGGCCCCATACAATTCTCAATTACAATAAAGAAAAAAATAAAATAAAAATCCTAATCTAATTTTACAAGATATTTTGGAGTTGGCCCATAATTGTATCTCTAGCCCATCATGCTCCAAATTAGGCTCACTTTCGCATTTCAGAATTTGAACGGACCTCTTGACGTGTAAAATTCGCATGTTTAATACCCAAAACTCCAGATATTCGCTCAAGTCCTAAAAATTCATAAAATCTGCAAAAACAACATAAAACCCAAGGTAACTCCACTCTAAGTGTGTGAAATGCATGCTTTATGCCCTAAGATTTCACACATAAATGTGCTCATTAGATTCCCCCACACTTAGACTAAGCTTGTCCTCAAGCAAAAAGAAAAATACAAATGAAGGAAAAAATTCCCCACCCTAACCCTACCTCCCTTTCCCTCTCATCCCCCCTTCCCTTCTTTATACCACCCACCCTTTCCCCCCCCCCCCCCCCCCCCCTCCCCGGCCTTTTTCTTTTCTGTGGTGTTTGTGGGGATGATCTTTTCCAATTTTCCATTTCCCTTCAATTCCAACTTTACTCTTTTCCTCCTTCTCCTTTCCCTATCTTTTTTTCTCTACTCCCCTCTCTCTCTCTTTCCTCTCTCCTCTTTTTTTTTTCCTCCCCCCCCCCTTCTCTTTTTTTCCCCCCCTTTTTTTTTTGTGTGAGTGTGCCCCCCCCCCCCCCCCCGGGCCCGCTCCCCCCCCCCCCCCCCGCGGGGGGGGCCCCTCCCGGGATCCATGGTTTTAGTCTATCAATAATAATAAATACAAATACGAGATAATCAAGAGCAAGAATAGTGCAATAATTAATAAACCAGGTTACAGGAGTCCAAATACTCCGATAAATATCCAAGAAATAATCAAAGGAAAGAATCAAGAATCAAATGTAATATCGAGTTCAGCGGAAGCAAAAAGAATAACTAAATAATCTTCATCTTCGGAGGCTTCATGCTCTGCAAGTCCATGTATCACTTGTCTGTGCCACATCAGTTTCAAACGAGAAGGCTCTTTCATACGAATCATCTCCAACTTCCGACGTTGTGCAACCATCTGTATAGTTTATATAATACATACAATGAAAGGAATGAGTTCCAACGAACTCGAAGGAACAAGCAATTCTCATATATATGTCAATACAATCCACGAATGCACATATGAAATGATATGGATGATATGCGAGAAATATGAATGCTACTAAGATCTAACTATGCAAGTCTCTAATGGCTGACATGCTTTAAGATATACACCAGCCCTCCTTTGGGTAAGTCTCATCACTCGATCCGGCAAGGACTGGTTACCTCCGTAGGGATCCTGGGCAAAGGGGTAAGTCCACACCGGCTCTCAAAACCGTGGCTGGGGGTTAAGTCAACACTCTCTCACCACTACCATTGGCAATGAGTACTGGCGCATGTCGGGGTTTCTAATCCAATGCAAGGTCATAATGGTAACATACTATATGAAGTCCAGATACTTCCCCTATGGCACCAACCAACTCGGTTCAGTATCCTTCGCAACCTAGGAGTGAGAATCCTCACGGATCGGGCTACCTCTGTTGGACTCCACTCCTTAACCCTATGGTCATCCACATATTATTGGGGCGGATACTCTCATGACTCCTCGCGACACCCGGTCCGCTCCTTGGACGTCCATGAGCCCAACCCTAACATATGCAACCCTACCATTACATGACCAATAGTGGACCACTGAGTCTCCGCACGGACTGGTTACCGCTGTTGGATGAAACATAGTCACGTCACCATTGTCACGGGTCACCCGGCTTCAATTCCCCTGCCGAAAGGGTAATAGCATGTGGGGTACCTAGCCATGCAATTCTAGACTCCCTAAGTATGTCATCAAGTAATCATGATAGTGCTGGAGACATCAGCAGGCATGTGTCCCATTCCACAGCCTTCTGATATCCCAAGCCAAGATATCCCAATGGAATACCCTTCCATCACAATCACACTACATCACTCTTTATCATATCATGAACAACTGTGCAATATCATAAAAGATGAAGTACATCAAGGAATACCACAAACAGCAAGTATACAATAAGATTCACATGCTTTATACAATTACAGCAAGATACATGATCAAAGAATAGTAAATAGAACAACGAAACATCATGTATATGTAATTGCATATAAATAAGAATGCATGTCCTTACTTGTAATTTAGTAAAAGTCCTCTAACTTGCAATCCAAAAACTATTATAAGACTTTTATTTGAAACAGAGAACACCTAGGCATAGGGCTACAAGAATGTATAAGAGTCAAGAGTCAAAACAATTCAAAAATCAAACCTACACAGTTCTTGGAAACCAGCCGGTTGCTTGTGGCGGTTGCTTAAGTTAAGCGACCTCCACAAGCGACCGCCCCTGTTTCAGACAGTTTCCAACTCCGAAAATCAGACTTTTTATCATCCGATTTCAATCCGTTTTGGGATGATCTTAGTCCGAAATTCAAGCTTAATAAGTCTAGAACAAGGGGGTAACAAGAAACCCTAAAATTAACAAAGATTTATTACCCAAATCATTCCCCTTGATGGGATCCATCCATTAAACAAATGCGGGGATTCGTTTCTGGACAGGATCTCATCAAGAACATTGGAAAGGGAGTACAACAAATCAATTGGGTAACCACCAACAAAAAGGGGATGGGTTCAAATCAATTAGAGGTTAAAAGAAGAGAATTGCAGATGGAGATTCATTACCTTAATCAGAATCACCAAGAATAGAAGAGAAAAGGTTTCATATCATTAAACAGCACTTCAGACCTGAATCCCGCACGTTTCCACAGCCGCCTAATTGCCCAAAATAGCAATCCCGAACATAATAATGCGTTAATAGGGCGAGGGATGCTATTTATAACGAACAGGGGGCTAAATAGGGCATTTTCCCGCAAGCAGAACCGGGCGGTCGCTTAAGGCGGTCGCTTGGTTTAATCAACCGCCACTAGTAACCGCCCCCAAGTATATTGCTATACAAGGGTGCTTTGCTCATGGGGTTGAAGACCAAGTACAACCAAACCCAAATGAAGACATGGGGGAGATCATAGTCCGAAAAATCAATCATAACAGGTTTGTAACAAAGAGGTTAGGGTTTCATCATAACATATGGCTCATGAAAAGGTTATGATCACGGAAGAGAGAGGGAATGATTGTTATCAAGAAAATAACAAGAAATCATAGGAAATCTAGTTTATGTTAACAGAAACATTACTCATGAGGTTTCCCGCACATGGAAGGTTACAAGAGGTTTCCAGAAAGATCATAAAAGGATTAGGGTTTCAAGGAATTTATTTGGCTAGGGTTAAGATCATGATGATGATCATAGATCTCAAAGAATAGGATGAGATCATGGAATAGATGGTTGCAAGAATGCATCATCTTCTTCCTGATCTCAAACAAGAACAAGAACGAAGAAAGAATAATTAGAAATCCTAATTAGGTTAAACATGGATCATGAAGAAAATATAGTGTGATCAAGGATAAACAATTAGAGAATGATAGGTTACAATTTTAGTAAAGAAAACACATTGATTGGCTGTTAACAAGATCAAACTAAGGGTTCTTGGTTTGATCCAAGAGGTTAGGATTTCACCCTTTTTTTGGCTCCCAATGAAAAGGTTGAGAGCACCGGATGAAGGGAAATAAATTGATAGCCAATAAAACAAGAAAACATAGATGATCAAGTTTAGGTTAACACAAATATCACCCAAGGGAAAGAGAAACAAAGAATCAAGATTCACCCATGGGAAAGAGAAACAAAGAATGCACAATCTGGAAAAGTGTTGGGAAGTTTCCAATAGATACAAGAACAATAGGTTTTTAGATATGGTTACCTCTCATAAGAGTTGGTTACCTCTCATGAGAGTTACCCATAATTAATTCTCACAAAAACAACCTAAGATAGATAAAGGAACATCTCATTAGTATTTCAAAATAAAGAATGGAATTAGAAAGGGTCTACTAATGAGAGAAAATAAGGTTCTCAATTAAAGTGAAGGGAAACAAATTCAAATCATACAATTAGGGATTTACTAACAAGAATCCGTGTATCCCACGAAAAGACTAAGGAGAATAAAGATTCACCCTTAGGGCAAGGAATTTACAATCAAGAAAGGTTTTGGGGAGGGTCCAATGAATTAATAGAAAATAAAAGGGTTGCCAATTGTTCCAAAGAAAAACAAGGATCAACTCCTCAATCATGAGGACACAAGGGAAGGTCATGGTAATAATATGAGACCTTCCCCACAATAGTAAAGATAGGTAGGAAATTAGGGAAAGTATCATTAAGAGCTTTGGTGGAATCAAAATCAAGGATCATCGCCATATGGCTTCAAGATCATAGAGTGAATTGGGGGATTCAGTCTAGGGTTAAAAGAATTAAAGAAGAGGTCATTACAGTAGTGTAACACCCTTCTCATGATCAGAAAATCAGAAGTAGAGAAGAAAGAATGAATTAAAGAAGAAGCGAATTGAATACCAACATTTTAGAAGAGAAACCGATGAAGAAATCTGAAGAGATGCTTGAGGATCTTTCTTGGCTTCGAAGGAGAGGTTATAGGAATCTTCCCACGTTCTCCCAAGGCTTAGAAACAGATTGAGAGTGAAACACATGGAGTTCCCCCTTTTAAATAGCACAAAGAGTTCAAGAGTTACTAGGGTTTCACCAAACTGACCAAACTGACCCCGGTGGTTGATTGGTTGCCAAAGAGGAAGTTCAAAGGTCGATCCCACACTATCTAGAGGTTTAGAAACATGGTGGGAATAGTTTACCACGAAATTAAAAGAAATAAAGCTTTTGAAAACCTTCAAAACAGATATTTACCAAAATGCCACTGCTCGGACAGCTTATTCAAAAATAGGGATTTAATGGGCTAAACTTCAATATTTTTGGATGGGCTTCTTTCAACACATCATACTACTTACCTAGTATGGAGGGAAGTCTTCAAACCAGGTCCAACTAAGCTTTAGGTCCATCAACCAAGTTCTTCTTCACAAATAAATAGTTCAACACCAAATCAAATAAGGTTTCCATAAGGAAACACCATCATCAATATCCATGGGTTTTGGGTCAAACACCATATCTTCTACTGAGATGGCTCACAAAGACATCTTCCTAAGATTTTAAAAGATAGTAAAACTTAAATCACGGTCAAACTTCAAAGTCAACATTAAACAAACCCAAAAAAAAAGAAAAAAGAGGGGGGGGGGAGTTTAGGTGGGGGGGGGAAAAAAAAAAAATATATAAAAAAAAAAATTAAATTATATTTTTAAAAAACACCTTTTTTAAAAAAAAAAAAAAAAAAAAAAAAGGAGGAGGGAGAGGGGTTTTGTGGTTTTTTTGACCAAACATTGCTACCAAGGCATTGATGATGCTTGGAAAAAAAAAATAAACAAAAACACCAAAAAAGGGAAGGGACCAAGGGCAAAGGGTTTGGGGAATTTTGGCCCAAACATGCCCAGGCTTGGAGCGCATTTATTTCTCTTTTTTTTTTTTTTTTTCTTCTTCTTTCTTTTGAGTAGTGAACTCTACTTTACTCCACTACGGTTGGCTTGAATGACATGGTGGAGCAAACACCAGAAACCCAAGTTACTTTGTAGCTTTGCTTTGCATATGCCCACATAGACAGTGATACGAGAATTCTTTTCAATAATATCATTCCTAAGAGTTTCGATCAAGTCACCTCTATTCCTCAGTCGGAGTGCCCTGTCTAGTTCCAAGAAATTCAACTTTTACTTTCTACTCTTTTTTTTTTTTTTTTTTCACTTCTTTTTGAACTCTTGTCATGCCATACAAAAGATTGATCTCAACTCCTAGCTAAAGAACAAGGACCTACAAAACCCATAATGGTCCAATGCCTTAAGTTAAGGGCCTCTTATTTTTCTAAGGAAATTCTCATCTCAACATACATACAAGTTACCTTCCTCTCAACAGGGTTTTTATGTGTTCACGATGGGTACCAAAATCACTCTCATTTCACACATCATAGCAATTGAAAGAGTATGTACACTAACCAAAAGCCAAAGTTAAAATAAACAAAGAAGCTAAAGGTATTCCCCCCACACTTAAGTAATGCAATGTCCTCAATGCATGCATGAAAAGAAAGACAATGACAAGGCAAAAAGAGGGCATTACCTTGAAGTTTCTCAATCATCAGTGTAAAAAGGCTCATAGAGATCTATGACCTCTACACTATCAACACTTGGCATTTCAAGGAAAGGCTTTAGACGTTGACCATTCACTGTGAAAATTTGATTAGAATGAGGATCAATTATTTCCACAGCACCATGGTTAAAAACATGGTGAATAATAAATGGACCTTCCCATCTAGATCGCAATTTTCCTGGAAACAAATGCAGCCGAGTGTTGTACAACAAAACCTTATCACCAACAGAAAATGATTTCCTAACAATATGCTTATCATGAAAGGTTTTAGTTTTTGCCTTGTAAATCTTTGAGTTTTCATAGGCTTCATTTCTAAGTTCCTCCAACTCAGATAGTTGGAGGCGACGGTGGATACCCACATCGTCAAGATCAAAATTCAATTTCTTGATTGCCTAGAAAGCCCGATGCTCCAATTCAACCGGTAGGTGACAAGCCTTACCATACACTAAGCGGTATGGAAATTGACCCAAATCCGTCTTATATGTAGTTCTGTGGGCCCATAAGGCATCAATCAAACGGTTCGACCAATCCTTACGAGTGGGGTTGACTGTCTTTTCTAAAATCTGCTTAATCTGCCTATTGGAAACCTCTATCTGACCACTCGTTTGTGGATGGTATGCAGTAGCAAGCTTATGGGTGATTCCGTATTTTTTCATCAAGGCCTCAAAAGGTCGATTACAAAAATGCTTGCCCCTATCACTAATCAAAGCACGAGGAGTGCCAAAACGAGAAAAGATATTTTCCCTTAAGAACTTGACTACCACTTTGTGATCATTTGATTTACAAGCTATGGCCTCTATCCATTTGCTCCCATAATCGACAGCCAACAGAATATATAGATTCCCATAAGAATTAGGGAATGGTCCCATAAAATCAATACCCCAGACATAAAAAATTTCAACAATTAAAATTGGATTTAGGGGCATCATGTTCCTTTTGGTCACTCGACCAAGGGATTGACAAGCCTTGCAAGCTCTGCAAAAAGAAAAGGAATCCTTAAATATGGTAGGCCAATGAAATCCACATTGAAGCACTTTTTCTGCAGTTTTCCTAGGCCCAAAATGACCCCCACAGGCATGATCATGGCAAAATGAAAGAACAGACATTTGTTCATGCTCAGGTACGCAACACCTAATGATTCGATTTGCACCCATTTTAAACAAGTATGGATCATCCCAGAAAAAATATTTCACTTGTGAATGGAATCGATATTTATCTTGGGAGGACCAATGGGATGGAGTTTCATCAGTCACAAGATAATTGACAATATCTGCATACCAAGGTATCGTATTCACTGACAACAATTGATCATCTGGAAATGTCTCTAGAATTGGATGCTCTTCCTTCCTAGAATTAGAAAGGCGGGATAGATGGTCTGCAACTAAATTTTCAGTTCCCTTTTTCTCCCTAATTTCTAAGTCAAACTCTTGTAGCAACAAGACCCAACGAATGAGTTGGGATTTTGCATCCTTCTTCTTTAGCAAATATTTGATGGCGGAATGATCGGTGTAAACAATTACATGACTACCTATCAAATATGAGCGGGACTTCTCTAATGCAAACACAACAGCCAAAAATTCCTTTTCAGTTGTCGTATAGTTAAGTTGTGCATCATTGAGGGTTCGACTTGCATAAGAAATCACAATGGGCATCGTATTTAGCCTTTGACCTAGAACTGCCCCTAAAGCATAGTCAGAAGCATCACACATTAACTCAAAGGGTTCTAACCAATTTGGTGCTTGTAGTATAGGAGCGGTGGAGAGCTTCGATTTCAATAATTCAAAACTTAGTAAGCACTCAGAAGTGAAATGAAAGGGGACACCTTTAGCAAGTAATGAAGTTAACGGTCTAGCTATCTTGCTAAAGTCTTTTATGAAGCGGCGGTAAAAACTAGCATGTCCTAGAAATGATCTAACATCCTTGACACTTTTAGGTGATGGTAAATTAGAGATGAGATCAACCTTAGCCTTATCAACCATAATTCCCTCCTTAGAAACAATATGACCTAAGACTATTCCACTCTTCACCATGAAGTGACATTTCTCCCAATTAAGAACTAAATTTTTGGCTCTACTACGTTCAAGAACTAAGCGGAGATGGTGAAGGCAAGCAGAAAAAGTAGACCCATGAACAGAGAAATCATCCATAAATACTTCCAAATAATCCTCTACCATATCTGAGAATATGCTCATCATGCATCGTTGGAATGTGGCAGGAGCATTGCATAACCCAAAGGGCATGCATTGATAGGCATATGTTCCATACGGGTAGGTGAATGTGGTTTTGTCTTGGTCTTCCGGTGCTATAGGAATTTGATTATAGCCAGAGTAACCATCAAGGAAACAGTAATAAGCATGGCTAGCTAGACGTTCTAACATTTGATCAATGAAGGGCAAAGGAAAATGATCCTTATGAGTAGCTGCATTAAGCTTCCAGTAATCAATACAAACATGCTAACCAGTTTGAATACGAGTTGGGATGAGCTCGTTGTTAGCGGATGTAACTACTGTGACTCCGGACTTTTTAGGAACAACTTGGACTGGGCTAACCCACTGGCTATCTGAAATGGGATAGATAATCCCATTATCCATGCATTTCAACACTTCTTTGTGAATTGCTTCTTTCATCACAGGATTAGCCCTTCTTTGGGGTTCCCTAGAGGGTTTGGATCCATCAATCAAATTTATATGATGTTGAACTACGGAGGGACTGATTCCTTTAATGTCGGCCATTTGCCAACCTATGGCCTCTTGATTATCTCTAAGCAAACTAAGAAGCTCATCTTCTTGGTCTTTGGCAAGATCATAGGCAATGATTACAGGAAGTGTTGCATTGGGGCCTAGAAAAGCATATCGAAGAGTCGAAGGCAAAGGTTTCAATTCAAGTTGGGGAGCCTCAACCACAGATGGGACAGGAAGATTTCTAGACAACTTACCAAGTGGTTCATTAAATTGTTGCAAGCTCATCATATCAGCAAAAAATTCACTCCCGATATCCTCTAGTTCTTCCAAACAAGTGTAAAAATCATCCTCAAAACCTTTCGTAAGGGAGAAATCAATATCATCAGAATGCTTTGCAACGTACTAATATTCTCAGAAAAGTTTGGTTGTTTTCCCAGCCTAAAAACATTGAACTCAACGGATGTATTCCCGAATGATAATCTCAAAAGACCATTTCTACAATTAATAAGGGCATTGCTTGTAGCTAAAAATGGTCTCCCAAATATCACAGGAATTTGGACCTTAAGATTTGTAACTGGATGTGTGTCTAAGACAATGAAATCAACAGGAAAAATAAATTCTCCTACTCGAATTAACACATCTTCAATTACTCCATGGGGTATTTTAACAGATCTATCAGCCAATTGGAGAGTAACCGAGGTTGGTTTGAGTTCCCCAAGACCCAATTGTTTATAAACGGTATATGGCAATAAATTAACACTAGCGCCCAAGTCTAGTAGAGCATGCTCGATTTTTCTATCACCAATAATACATGGAATTGTTGGACATCCTGGATCGCTATACTTAACTGGGACTTGTTCTGAGAGGATTGAACTCACATTTTCCGTTAGAAAGGCTTTCTTTGGGACATTCGTGGTTCTCTTTTGAATACACAAGTCTTTAAGCACCTTAGCATAAGAAGGGACTTGAGAAATAACATCCAAAAGTGGAATGTTGACATTCACATTTTTGAAAACTTCTAGAACTTTGTCAACATTTGCATTCTTTTTGTTACACGCTAATCGGCTAGGAAAAGGGGCCTTAGGTACATAAGATCTCTCATTTGAAGTTTGCTCTTTTCTCAAGGTTTCAGATAATGACTCATCAAATTTAGGTATCTCTAAAGCAATTGGTTCATCCTCAACTTCTATGGGTTCCTCAGACAAACCCTCATTATGTGACACTTGAATATCCTCCTCAGCATGATGGTCACTAATTTTTCTCTGGTCAGAAATATGCGATTCACCTGTTAAGTACCCTTTTCCATTTCTCAATGCATACACAGAAGTAATTGGCTCTAAAGAAGAAGAGGTGGTTTCAATTTGGTTGATTTGATATGGCAAATTTGGTGGTCTTGGCTGAATTTGAGTCCTAGGATTTAACTCAGGCTGACTAGGCAATTTACCTTTTTCTCGCTCAGACAATGCACTTGCAAGAGTAGAAATTTGTTTTTCCATATTGTGCATAGAAGTCATGAATGTACTAGAAAGTACTTCCATATTCTTCTCTAAGGTAGAGAGACGAGAAAACTTAGGATTATTACCTCTATTGAAACCAGGTGGTGATTGGTTTTGTGCAATGTGAGGCATACGAGGCACAACAGGTGGATTGACAGGCCTGGCTAAATTGACATTTTGAAAATTTGGGGCTTGAGGGAACTGGACATTTTGATTATGAAAAAATTGTGCACTTTGTTTTTGAGGAGCACCAAATTGATTTTGTGTGGAATAATTGCTTAATCCATTTTAGTTTTGCCCTTGAGACCATGAAAAGTTAGGATGACTCTTCCACCCAGGATTGTACGTGTTACTGTACGGGTTTGGGAACATCGCACTGACATTTTCATGTTCGCCTCTAGAATAGCTAGGGCATTCCTCAATTACATGTGTAGGAGACTGAAACCATGCACATATAGCAACAGATTTGTCAACAAAAAGTGATTGATTTGGTTGTGGTGCAACTTTTACTACCAAAGTCTCTAGCTTTTTCAAAAGACTATCTATTTGTGCATCCTTATGAACTTGGCTATCAACAAAATATCCTCTACTAGTCCTTTCAGATTCTTGAGTTGACTCCCATTCTCTAGTTCTATCTGCTAGGTCTAAAAGAAATTCCCAAGCTTTGGAATCATCAGTGAATGATGTAAATCCTGTGGGGCACATAGATTCCAAAAGTTGCTTAGTTTGATAATCAATACCCTCATAAATTATTTGGCATAAATGCCACAATTCTAAACCATGGTGAGGGCATTCTTGGAGGAGGCTTTGGAACCTCTCCATTACCTTAGCAAAAGACTCATTGGGTTTTTGACGAAATTGAAGAATGTCATTTCTTATCTTATTCGTCTTGGAGAAAGGAAAGAATTTCTTCAAGAATAGGACAGTGAATTGTTCCCATGTGGTAATGCTATCCAAAGGTATGCTATAAAGCCACTTTTTTGCTTGGTCCTTTAATGCAAAGGTAATAAACCGTAGTCTTACGACATCATCAGTGAGTTGGTGTACCTTCATAAGGACACAAACCTCCTCAAACTCCCTAAGGAACAAATATGCATCCTGATCAGGCAACCCATGAAATTGGGGTAACATAGACAGATAATTAGGTTTAAGTTCAAAGTTGTTACCCCATACGTCAGGTAAACGTATACAGGAGGGTTTTGCAGACCGAGTTGGGTAAAATCTATCCCTAAGACTTATAGGTGGAGGTATGTCACCCATGGTCAATGTAGATACTCGAACAAGTCGATTGGTGGAATCACGAGTCCAGACATGCATGCACTAACCTCTTAATGCAATTAAAGGCTCTTACGGAAGATGAGTTTTTTTTTTTTTTTTTTTTTTTTTTTTTTTTTTTTAAGAAATAAACTAAAGAAGAAAATAAAATAAAATAAAACGAAAAACAAAAGGGAAAGTAATGGATTTCCCCACCACAAAGATTGAAACAATGATTCCAAAGCCGTAAAGTTGCCGTATAGCTGAGCGTTGTATATGTTTGACAGCAAGGGAATCCGTATAGTCTTTGGAGCCACCTACAATCGAATCCTGGGGATTCTGCAGTAGAGTGGGGACTACTATACGTTTTTGTTTCTACTCAAGTTAAGAGTAATATCTTTGAATTTTTTTTTTTTAAAACACTTCGATTTACCTAAGAATGAGAAAAATAAGATGAACAAATATCTCCCCGGCAACGGCACCAAAAACTTGTTTGCAAAATAAAATAACCGCAAGCGTACAGTATCGTGTATCTAACGGGTCGATCTCAAGGAGATATACCACCTAGAATTCAACTTCTTAATAGTAATGCGAGCGTGGAATGATTCAATTTTTGTTAACTAATTACTTAAATTAAACCAACGATTCTAATCCATACATCTAATGCAATCGAATTGAAACGAAAAATAAAGCAAACATAAGCAATGCATAAATAAAAGACAGGAAAAAAAATGCGAACAATAAAAATAAAAAGGAAAAAAAAAAGTAAAACTAGTTAGTATGTTAAAGCGCAATAAAATTTAGTTCATAGCTAAAATGCAGATGCAACACCACCTGTCACCAGAAGCAGGCACGACTGTAGGCTTGCTCCGGTTATGTGGTCTGAGATGATGAATGACTAGGCAGAAAGTAAATAACAAAGCAATAAACAAAGCAATAAAAGGAAAAGAAAGCTTTAACCAAAGAGAGGCACGACTGTAGGCATCTCTGATAAAGGATCCAGGGGAAGGGAGGACAATAAATAATGCTGAAAGTAAATCATAAATTAAGAATATGGAGGGGTAGATAGAAGCGGGAATGGAGGGAGGAGAGAAGACTATTGAAGAATCTTACTTACTTGCATCTTCCAAACAAAATTTGAATAAATGATTCGAATCTCAACCAACCCTAACAACCAGATCTAGAATAAACTAGATCTGCAATTGCTAGACCCAGAGAGAAAGCGAATCCTCAAACTTGAAACTTGAATTTGAACTTGAACTTGAAATTGCATTGATAAAACTAAGGAATTACACTTGCATAAAAGAAAAATTACACAACTTCAATCTTCCTAAACATTCAATCTAAATAGAACTAGAGCCCACAAATTAATCAAAAAACTAGAGAAAACTAGAGCAAACTAAAGAGAATAGAAAGTGCAAGACTAAAGTAAAACTAAAGAGAAAGTAAAGTGTGAAACTAGACCTAAGAGGGATGTAATATTTATATAAGAAGGAGAATAATTTACAAACAAGGAAAATAATAATAATAATAATAATAATAATAATAATAATAATAATAATAATAATAATAATAATAATAATAATAATAATAATAATAATAATAATAATAGTAATAATAAGGAGTAAAATAAAAGAAGAAGAAATAAATAAAGAAAGAGCTAAAATTCGTTAGAAATTCAAGCGAGAGAGAGAGAGAGAGAGAGAGAGAGAGAGAGAGAGAGAGAGAGAGAGAGAGAGAGAGAGAGAGAGAATGTGGGGAGAAATAAAATAAAATAAAATAAAATAGAAATACGTTAAGAGGGAAGGTGGAGAAAGAGAATAAATTAAAAAATAAAACTTAAGATTGAGTTACATGTAGAGAAGGTGGAGAAGAAAGAGAAAGAGTGGAAGAAGGAAAGAAGGAAAGAAGGAAAAAAAATATATGCTTTTACAAAAATGATTTTGTGTTAATTAAGGAAAAAGAATAAAATAAAATAGTGAAAATAATAGAAAGTGGGAAGAGAGAGAAAAAAACTAATTAGAGAAATAAATAAAATCTAACAAAGTAAAATCTACTAAAAAAAATAGAAAATCCTAGTCTTTGATTACTCGTGGGCCCATACAATTCTCAATTACAATAAAGAAAAAAATAAAATAAAAATCCTAATCTAATTTTACAAGATATTTTGGAGTTGGCCCATAATTGTATCTCTAGCCCATCATGCTCCAAATTAGGCCCACTTTCTCACTTCAGAATTTGAACAGACCTCTTGACGTGTAAAATTCGCATGTTTAATACCCAAAACTCCAGATATTCGCTCAAGTCCTAAAATTCATAAAATTTGCAAAAAAAAAACATAAACCCAAGGTAGCTCCACTCTAAGTGTGTAAAATGCATGCTTTACGCCTTAAGATTTCATACATAAATGTGCTCATCAATAATGAATAGTCAATCCCTGAGATTTCCTAAGTTGAGCTTTAATCATTAAAGAATAGTATGTTGAATTTCATGATGTTGGATTCCAACCTAAGTGTTTCAGTGTACTTCGAAGGCCTTTATGAGTTCCACATTACAAGTTAACTTATCTTTATCCTAGATTTTTGTTTTTGGTATCACTACAAAAAAATCACTATTAGTGGCAGTTTGGCGGTTTTTTCCGCCACTAAAAGTGCCAAAAACTACCACCATTTAATTGGTGGCGATTTTTTAAAACGCCACAAATCTGCCACCAAATGCACCACAACCATTTAATGGTGACGGTTTTCGGTACCGTGCGTGTAACGTGTAAATAATGACAGTTTAACAAAACCGCCACTAATCATATGAATATACGCCGGCGGATAATACAACCACTAATTGTATTTGTACAAAATGGGTGAGAGTATAAACTAAGCCTATTTAGTGGCGGTATGTTCAAAAACCGCACTAAATATGACACATTTAGTGGCGGTTCACACTAAAACCGCCACTATTTACGTCTTGTTTAGTGGTGGTTTTTATGGAACCGCCACGAATTATCCTATTTAGTGACGGTTCATATAGAACCACCACTAATTGTGTTCAAATTCAGTAGCATTTTTTGTAAATCCACTTGTGATTTCCACCCAAATAGTGGTGGTTTTTTGCTTACCGCCACCAATTAGGTTAATTTTTTTTTTTAAATTTCCCCTATATTTGCTATTATTACATTTATTCCTGAAAGACATGTCAAATACATGAATATGAAGAAAATTCAAGAAAGCTAAAAGTATTCAAAGAACACAATTTAAGAAAAATAAATATAATACATATTAATCAAGTCAACGTGTATACAAATATCCAAAAGCTATACGTAGTACTCTACTTGATATTACATTGTTAATCGAAACACCAATAAGAGAAGAAGAAAAAAATAACACAAATTTGGCACTTAGGCGATCTAAATGTCGCACTCCTTTCTTCCTAACCTGCAAATAAGAACACACGTTATATATATGTAGAGATGATTTATAAATAAAAAGAAGAAAATCATATTATGAATAAATATTTAAGCCCCTTTGATAAATATTATGAATAAATTATGTAAAAAATATTGGCAATCAATAAGTGGTTTCCCATCTAAGAAACTGAAAGTTTATCAGATTAAGAATGCAACAAATATAAGCAGTTTAGTATGTTGAGAGATAAGGACCTCTCCATAAATAATTTAGGCTTGTGACAAGGCTCCTAGAGGTTGCAAAATCCTTTGCTCAGTGCTTTTTAGACCTAAACATAAAATTTTTAGGACAACTACAAGCATTGATGAATTCAAATTCACATCTCATACTTTGTATCAATCTCACCTTCATGAAATCAAATTTTTTGAAGATACAAACCTAAAGGTTAGAATTCACCAGGGCCCAGAGAAAACAGAGGAATTCTGAGAATGGTCAAAAGAGATTGCTCTAAAAGCTATTATCCTCAAGTTCACCTTTGAGTTACACAAAATCGTTTAGAATTTGAAATTTGGCACCAAGATGAGTAGAAAAGTAAGACCATCAGGTATGCAGCATGGAAATCCCAGGTATCCTGAACTTCAAATCCTTAATTTGAAAAATCAATAGTTCAGAAAAGGACTGCAAAGAAATAAAGAAAGAACCCAACAAACAAAGTAAGTAATCAATGGAGATGGGAAGCAATATACCACCAAAATACCACATGGAAGGGAAATTGTGATGAAGAAGCTTTGTTGACATTGGCTGTCATCATCATCACCAGATTCTTTTCTCTGAAAACATCCACAATGGCTCAAGCGAAAAACTCTCTCAGCTTGAGGAACATAGAACTCTAAGATCATTGCGAAATCGTAGATGTGGCAAATAAAGAATATCTACATTTCTATATTAATAAAATATACACTACAAATCAGAGTTGCTTAGAAGCAGGAAAATGGATCAAGGATTGAAAATAAAGAAGAAAAATAATATTTTAGATCAGGTTGAACTGATCAACTTGAAATCTCCCCAAATAAGTGTATAGATTCTCCAATATCTTGAACCTCAAACACCTAAAATAAACTAAAGACTAAAACAACAAATCCATAAATGAACAGAAATGGGAAGAAATGTAGACAAAAAACATGGCAAATAACGAGATCTACATCTTTATAATAAAATGTATAGACTGCACATCAGAGTTGCTTAGAAGCAGGCAAATCGACCAAGGATTGAAAATAAAGAAGAAAACTAATATGTTACAGTCGGCTCACCTGATCAACTTGAAATCTCCACAATTGTTGAATCCTGCATTTTGTTGCATAAAAAAAAGCAGACTTCAAGTTTTGATTGATTTATAAATGTGAAAACAAAAATACTTTAGCATAGAAACAATGTATAACTATTACCATGTGCGTGGAAGAACAAAAAACATATAACCAAAGTCCAATCCTAGTACATATTGGATATCACAAACAAACAATCACACTGATGCATATAAGGATTTACGTGGTTCAACATGGTTCAACAAGATTGTCAAACATGAAAATAAATGAGATCTTCTTCATTATCAATGGTGAGTAAGGTTGTAGTTGCTCATACGTTGGATCCTTATTTGGGTTTCTGCACTTGAAGATTAGGAGATGAACGCCATTCTCACACCTCTCTTTTGGGATCCTTACAGCCTATTTCAGGACTTGATAAAGTGGGAGGATCTGACCTTAGATTTAAGTTTCTTGGGGGGTGGGGGGTGGGGTGGAGTTCAAATATTGAAGAAAATAAGATGAAGAGGTGAGAGAAAAGGGGGATTGGGTGTAGGCTGCATGATGCGTGGAGGAGCATTAGAAGGTTGAGGCAGTATTCATTAAAAGAGCTTTTGCCAATGCCTTAAACCAAGGAACGAAATGTCGGCGGATTTCGCTGGTTCGCTACCTGGCAAACCAGGCGAACCGACGAAATCTCGCCGAGATTTCGCCGATCTCCTCACCTCATTAATTCCCAAATTTCGATTCTTACAAAATTACAAACTGACAATGCCATGAGTCTATGACACGGATTCTCACTCTCATCCATTTTAATAGAGTTTAATACTTACCAAACCATTTCATCATCACGCAAACCAAGACACAAACCCATTTTCATCTCACGCAGCCCCAAACCCCCAGCCCATTTCCATCAGCACAAAACCCAAGAGAAGATATTTCTTCTTTTCCATTTTACAAAGCTGGGTTGCGTGTGCTCTTGGATAAACAAATTTCCCATTCCCAAGTCTTAGTTTTTATTTTTCTTTTCAGCCATTTGTGCATCTGAATAAACGAAACAGAGCGTCGCCGGAGTTTGAGAACCAGAGGTTGAGCAAATAGAGAGCTCCGATGGGACAACGGAGGAGATTTTGCTGACATTTTCCGGAGGTGCAGACTTAAAATCCAAGCAACTTGGCCGACGCCGGTCATCTTTGTTGAAGTATTTCAGACAAAATATTTTAGGCAGCATCTTTAGTCTCAGCGATTCTTCACCATTGTGGTACTGCAAAGTATTTCAGGCAACATCGGTATGGATTCCGGCGATTTTTGGTGAAGAATCGTCGCTTTTCACCTAAATTTCGTCAGTTCGCCGGAAAATCGGCGATTTTCTGGCGATAAATGGCAAATCTCGTTTAGCCCCCTGGTTTCATTTCGCCAGGGGGCGAAACTGGTGAATTTTGCCGATATTTCGGAAATCGGCAAAATTCGCCGAAATAACTTTCCATGCCTTAAACTACAAGCTAAGTTATTACTGATTTTTCTCCCTGAGAGGAAACCATTGATTTTAGTATTAGTAAACAAGTTGATGAGTTAAAATACCTCAGTATTGGTTGGGAGGCTCTCAATGACAAATAATATTGTTTGTGAATTCTCTTCCTTAGTTTCATGATTTTACTAAATTGAAGTATGTAGCTTCTCTCTTTAGAGGGAAACTGCCAATGAGTGCCTAATGAGTTATAAAATTCAACTACGTGTAATATTTTAGTCCAAGGACACTCATTGGATTTACTATAGCCGTTGTTTTAATGCAACTAGAAGGGGGTAAATAGATTGCAACTAGTGGATCATCCAAATTTTTTGATTAATTGCAATTCAATATTAAATTGACAAATTTAAATAAAAATAAGAATATCAATCAACCTACAACACGAGAGTTTTATAGTGGTTTGACTTTCCAAGTCTACGTCCACTCTTTTCTTGGTCTCAAGAGAGTATTCCACTAGTGATTCTTTTTCAGTATGGTGGGTAGGGAATCAAACTCTCACAATCTATGTATAATATGTAGGACAAGAGCGCCATTTCTACAATCTTTGTTTTGATAAGGCAAGGGCACTCTTTATACAATTTTTATTACCTAGGGCAATAACACCCGATAACAATTTCAATCAAACATAGACTAGCATTAAAAACCAGAAAACCAATTACAAGAACTAAGAAGTGATATTACCTAACAAGGGTGTGATGCTTTACCCATGGTACAAAATTCGGTCGAAATTTCGCTGGTTTCGACCGAAATTTCACATTTTGGAAAAACCGAAACGAAACTAGTGAGGACTGAAAAAAGTCCTCAGTTTCGTCAAAACTTGTCGAAACCTCGAAATTTGTCGAAACTTGGTTCAACTCAGTTGGACCAACTAGTTCATGAGAAAAAAAATTCCCGAATTTCGTGGAAACCCGGGAAATTTATTGGAAACTTGGGACTTTTCTTGTAAATTTTGTAGCTTTCCCAAATTTTTTTTTTTTTTTTTGTTTATTTCATGTTTTCCCAAAAACCACAACAAATACCCCCTCCATCAGGACTTCCCTATCCAAAGTGCGTATTCCCTTAAGCTGGTTATCTTATGCATGTTGATGACCAGACTCATAAAGTTACAGTTGTTGATTACCTTGACGACTATAAGCATAAAATGTCATGGGATGTCTATGTTCGTTGGTTGGAGGAGAGGATGTTACAGGCATAGTACTGCTCAGCTCACAGGATGAATCCACTATTGGCACTCCTTTTAGTACTAAGTTGTATTTTTCTTTTATTGTCAATTATTTTGAAGTTAGAAATTATATATTGAATATTATGTGCTTAAGTAGCTAAGTTTATAATATACTTTTTGGACAACTTTACATTGATGTTATGTTCATTGAATGATATATCTACATTGATTTTTTTAGCAAAATACAACCAATGTGTTCTTTATACATTAATTAGCTTAAATACAAAATTCCACCCGAAAATACTCTCTAAAACCTATTGAAACTTGTACGGAAAAGTCTTCGGTTTCCTCGAAATTTCCTAAGTTTCCACTAAAGTTTTCCATTTTTACCCGGTCGAAACTTGAGTTTCCCTCAAATCTTTTACCATGGCTTTACCCCTTGTGTGAGAGTAATGCAACATGAATTGAATGCTCTAAGTTGGATGTATGCACCACAAATGGATTGCCCAAATACCTTCTATCACTACAAACTTGATTCTAATGCTTGTTTTCCTTCCTTGGAATGATCATCAATAAGTGGGTAAGGGTGAGAGGCAATGATACAAATAGTTCTTAGAAATTGAGAGCAAGATAGTCAGTGTATGCTCAACAGTCAATAGACTTCGTAGAAACTCTCAAATGAAGGTATTGTGGCTTAAAAAGAAGTCCAAAACGTGTCACAAACCAAGTCCAGTTGGATAGAAATATCTAATTTTCTGTCCAAAACAAAGAGCGAGTTGTTTAGGCTAACCGGCGAGCCAATTAAAAAACAGCCATTAATATGACCGTTGGGTCAATTTTGGACAAAAGAGAGAAGTGCATTCTGGACAAACCAGCAGCCACTAAATTCCCAAACGATGAGTCATTTGAGACAGTAAAGTTGGGCTTAATTCTCAGAGGGAATTGGTCCACCTAGCCAACCCTAATCCAAAATTGACTCTTCTAACCTATCCTAGGTCAGTCTAAAGATGCCAGAAGATGATATGATGCATATATGCAATTGCATGATGAATTTAGTGTCCTAAGTCCCAGGTCCACTGCATCATCATCTTCAGCTTGATTTGATTCTTGAAGCTTCATATCTTCACTGGCTTCAAGTTTCAAGTCTCCTTAAGTCTCCTTACTTCCAGCCTCAGGACATGCATTTGAGTTGGGTCTTAGTTGGTGTTTTGGTCAATTTAGCCTTTGGTTTCATACTCTTCCTTTTACTCACGTGGATTGATCTAAACACACATCACTCAATTTAAATATTAATAATTATATTTGTTATTATCAAAGTCACTAGAGGCTAATGTGACAGTGCTAACATGGTATTAACCCAACACCCTGGATTAGAATACTCTATATAATAGAATTCTATAACTCAATGGCCACTCATTAGTAGAGTTCCTCCAACGAGAAGACTCAAATGAACGCCTTGTATCCATCATGCCCTAATCATTAATTAAGATTTATATATTAAAAAAATAAAAAAAAAGAAAAGAAAAACCCAATTTCAAGGTATTGACCCATTCAAATCTAAAAAATTTAGTTATTTATTCTTCCCAAATATTTTTAATGGTTAATAGTGTTTTTCAACACTAGTGTCTTATGAGTCAGACAAGAGGAAGACTTTGGGAGGTTCATTTGTCTTTTTTTTTTCTTTCTTTCTTTTCTTCTTCTTCTTTTTATTATTATTATTTTTATTATTTTTTAATAATAATAATAATTCTCCACCCGGTGGTTACTTGCTGCTTACTCTCGGAGTTCTAATAAAAATCCAAAAATAGCCTACTTCCACTAATCTGAGCATCTGCTAAACCCTGAAAAACCAAATACCTTATTTCTATCTTCAACTTTATAACATAGACCTGAAATGCGACACAACCCTTATCCTCCCATAATTATTTAATACGTATAGTTACGTGTCTCTGAAATAAGGTTTTCCATAGGCATCAGACTGAATATGGGCTATTAGTGCTGAGGAAAGATCCTACACATCCTGACCATTCCAGCAAGGAAATCAGCAGAAGCATTTGCTCTCTCCAATGGCAAGTGACAGAACACTGACCACACTCAAGAATGAAGTCTTGAACATCCTCCGATAACCCTGGTGCGCTTCATGGGATTACCCTATTTATTATTGATGGCTGATACTGCAGCACGAGAATCAGAACGGATATCTACTCTCCTAGGCCCTTTATGTTTGGCCCATTCCAACCCTTTTTTAATTGCCACAAGCTCCATTGGAGTTGTACTGGATTCAGGGGACTTGCCAATGCAAAGAGAGGTGTCCAAACAATTACACCATACATTCGCAAAAATTTATCAGGTTCATTTCTGATGTGTGCCATGTGTTTCAACATCACATCAAATGGTTGAAAGCTATTTATAAGTCACATCAAATGAGTGATTAGTGTGACTTATAAATGGATTTCAACCATTTAATGTAATGTTGGCAGGGAACTATATATCGCCGAAATTCGGCAAAATAACCGAATTTTGGTGATATCGGGAGGGGGCGAAACGAAACCCTCTCCGAAACGAGATATGCAAGATATCGCTGAGAAATCTCACGATATATCGAAAAAATCAATATTATATTATTATAATTTTGCGATTTTTATGTTATTTCTTGCTTTTTTTAGACAATTTCTATTGCGATTCTATCCCAATCTTATCAATTCTATTACAATGATTCAAGACTCAAAAGTTAATGTACTAAATATAATTAGGAAGAGAATCTACATAGAATAATTTATAGATAGGAAGACATTTTATAGCAAAATCTTCAAGATTAATGAGCAATCTTACCAACTATATTCTAATGATTTAATCCTCAAAAGTCAACATGCCAAATGTGGTTAGGGAAGAGTACATACATGAAATAATTTATGGAAACAATTTAAATTGTGAAGGAATTTTGTAAGAGAATCGTCGGTTATTCATTCCAATTATGTCTGAATGATTTAGGCCTTAGAAGATAATATGTTAAATGTGGCTAGGCAGGAGATTTAAATGTAAATATTTATAGGAAATAATTTAAATTTACCACATATTTGCATCAAATTAGGATATAGCATCAAATTTACCAACATTATTGACCAAAATAGCCCCGAAACAGGGGGCAAAATTTTTTGAATTGAGGGGCGTCGCCGGTTCACTGGGTAACTTTCGTTCCTTGGATGTTAGAACACATGATACACATCTACAAGAAAATGGATGGTCTATTTCCTTGTCAGAAATGAACTTTATATGAGTTCATATACTCCCAAAAGTTCCTCTCTCAATTTTGTTTCCCAAATCAAACTGCCGGTGCATACAGTGCTTGACCTGAACTTTAATTACCCACCTGGCAGAGAATGAGCGATTCTCACTAGACTCCGAGAGTTGCTACCGCATGACTTCCATTACTTACTTGCTCAAAGTCTCCACTAGAACCTCCAACTGTGTATAGGCTTCTCTTAGCCAGGAGTATGATACATTATGGCCACGACGCTGAATATTTTGACCTATGATTTGCCACTCACCTTCAACATGGCTGATTAACCAATCTATTTCTTCCTCGCGAGAGTGAACACTCCACTCACATGAGGCTGTTCGTCAATAGTATTTTCCTTCATAGATTGTTAGAGAATTCTTACTGCAGTAACAAGTGATTCATTGTCTCGACAGTATTCTTACATAGGACGCACATCACATCCTCTCCTATATTCCATGTGGCAATTTCTGTCTTTGTATTTCTCATCCCAAGCAGGCAAGCCAAGCTATAAAAGAGTACCTAGGTTGTACTATCTTGAACCAGATCAATGAGTGACATCGAACTGGTGGGCTTTGAGCGCAAATAATCACCCATGCCGTATGAAAAGAAAAACCGCCAAAGCTTGTTTCCATCCACAAGGCCATGTCCTTTGCCAGTCTTGGCCTTAGTTTGGTTTGGGTTATTTCATTCCATTGAGCTCTAATTGCTCCATCATACACTGGGTTGTGTTAGAACAGAAGACCACAGGCACAGTATAGACAAACCAATTACAGAATCAAAAGAAATAAATATATAACGTATTCTTTATGTCAGAATCACTTACTTGAATGTAGTAGAATGAGCGAAACTTACCCGAATGTAGTAGAATGAGCGAAAGGAAAACAGTACGAACTTTCACAGAGTGAGTTGAGGTGTACGAACCGTACTTTTCGTTAAGGTATTTGAACGCCCCCTTTATGCTGCTGGGTTTGACCTTGAAGTTCTTACCTCCAAGATACAACAACTCCTAGATCCAAAGGCAGCACTCCAACAGAGTCTACTTGCAAAGGAGATCCGAAGGTAATAACACAGCACCGAATGAAGAAAACAAAAGAAGGAATTTTCTAACACTAGATTTTCGAAATTCTGTTTTTCACCAAAAACGGAATAGAATCTTGTTCAGAGCTTAACCTCTATCTACTGACTCGTATGAACACCTTCAGAGGGCTGCACATGTACGTAAGGTCACCTGCAGAGGGTTGTGACTGTATGATCAGTCACCTCCCTACTGCAAAACCTAAAATCGGGTTTTCTAGATCCATGACCCGCTTTCTAGATCCATGACCCACGACCCACGTCCCATCATAGACAACTTAATATTATTTATATAATATTACAGTACCCCATGGCTTGGTCAGACTAGGGTCTACGGACCACAACCGCAACCACGCCCGACTTGGTCCAGCTCGTTGCATGCGCGTGATCCACACATAGCTCTCTACCAGCATACACCCCACTTAGGAGCTATATATGATTATATAATCATATAATCATTAGCTCCATCTGATGTGGGACTAAACGCATATGGTAATCTAAATCACCTAATATACATCCAGAAGAGTCCTATAGAAACAAGAGTCCTAAAACAAAACTAGGGAGATAGAGTTTTAATGATTTTGAAACTTATCTAAATAGTATATTATATTATATTATATATTTTTTAAAACAAAATCCAACTGGTTGTCCCATTCAAGAGTTGGAGTGAGGAGTTAGCCACCTTTGAATGGTGGGATGACCAAATGCTTCAGATAATAATGATCCCTCTATCTTCAATGGCCCTTCTACTAAACAAAGGGCCATGCCATAATAAAGTATTCCAGCCATCTTTGAGGATATCGGATGAACTTCATTTCTTCAGACTGAGGGGTAAGATCGCCTTGAAAATAAGAGTGCATTGTGTGGGAGGTGAGAAAGACCATATCAAGTGCTTAAGCAGCCATCTATTTTGCACATATTTTGTAATACCCCCATTTCCAGAAACTTGACCTGATTTGAACTTTTAGGATTCATGCTATATGAAATTCCTCAGGATCCTAACTCAAAATCCATCTTGTAAGTCTAAAAACCTGGAATGCAAGTAAAAGACAGTTGTGGACCATCCAAGTAGAGACCGTTGGATCAAAACCAGGACCAATGTAGATGGATGGTAAAGATGAAGAATATGGTGTTTTACTGGGTTTTCGAAGAAGATTGTCTTGAATAGTGATGGATTGGGAAGGTGGATTAAGTTCATAGGTGAAGCATTTGGAAGGTCCCCAAGTTCAAGTAAGACCCTCCAATATGGTGTGCTAAGTGGTACGACAGTGCCCAGAGCAACCACCCGAGAAAAAGCCTTCCCCGGAGCAATTCGGGGGTGGGGTGGATTGGGAAGGTTGCCCCACGCAACCACCCCTAGTATCCGCAAATGAAAAATGTTAATTTTGGGTTTTTGACTCTTTGGTTTGCCCTAAGATGGATTATTTTATTCCCAGCCACCAGGGAACTTTTGTATATGTCAAAGAACCGTTTCTAAGGAGGAAGTTGCAAAACTAATCTAAAAAGTGATCCAAGTTTTTTGTCCTCAAAATTAAAGGTTAGTTATTTGTCCAACTTTTATAATTCATCTCTTTTGATATTATTGACGGAAGAAACCATGAAGGAAGATTGATTTAATTTAGGGAACCTAAACCCTAACTTTAAAATGCTGAATTTTCTTTCATGGGAAGATTTCGAATAAGACGTAGATCATGACTTGATTGATTCTTGTTTAGATTTGAGATCTAGGTCTAAGTTGTTAAACCATGTCTGGGGTTGTTTTTGGGAACCTTGGAGCAAATCTGGAAGTCGTCAAAAAACAGAAAACGAAGCCGACGGGACCATTGTCAGGTTACAATCCGCGCACCCGACAAGGATCGCTTGAGGGGGGTAGCCCCATGTGACCCACCCTCTTCTGGTTTGGGCGACCCACCCCTTGGGTTGATTGGACAGGTTTCACGGGGCAACTGATGAGCACATTTATGTGTGAAATCTTAGGGCATAAAGCACATATTTTATACACTTAGAGTGGAACTACCTTGGGTTTTATGTTGTTTTTGCAAACTTTATGACTTTTTAAGATTTAAGTGAATATTTGGAGTTTTGAGTACGAAACATGCAATTTCACATTTCAAGAGGTCCGTTCAAATTCTCAAATGCAAAAGTGAGCCTGATTTAAAACATGATGGGCTAGAGATACAATTATGGGCCTACTCCAAAATATTTTATAAATAAATGAGCCAATTTTGATCTATGGTTGAGATTAGATTAAGATTTATTCTATTTTATTTTATTGTAATTGAAAAATGTATGGAGCTCACAAGTATTCCAAGATTAGGACTTTCTATAGATTTTCTAGAGGATTTTATTTATTTCTCTAATTAATTTTTTTCTCTCTCTCTCCCCACTTTCTATTGCTTTCACTATTTTTTTTTTCTTTAATTAACCCAAAATCATTTTTCTAAAACCATATATATTTTTTTCTTCTTTCCTTCTTCCACTCTTTCTCTTTCTTCTCTACATTCTCTATGTGTGAGTCAAAGTTAAGTTTTTATTATTTATTATTTATTATTTTATTCTTTCTCTCCACTTTCCCTCTTCACGTACTACTATTTTTTATTTTATTATTTTATTTCTTTTTCTCCACTCTCTCTCTCTCTCTCCCCCTAGAATTTCAAACGAATTTAGCTCTTTATTTATTTGTTTTTTTTTTCTCTTTTTTCTTTTACTCATTATTATTATT